>NC_058080.1:700666476-700982325 GCF_014858855.1 Bufo gargarizans | reverse complement strand
CGCAGCTTGCCCCTGATGTAGTATATGGCCAAAAAATAAACAGACTATTGCTGGTTAAATGCACTTGGTGTGACAGCTTAACCCTGATGTAGGCTTTAGCCAAAAAACAACCACACCATTGAGGGTTAAATGCACTTGGTGACAGGCGCAGCTTGCCCCTGATGTAGTATATGGCCAAAAAATGAACAGACTATTGCTGGTTAAATGCACTTGGTGTGACAGCTTCACCCTGATGTAGGCTTTAGCCAAAAAACAACCACACCATTGAGGGTTAAATGCACTTGGTCGCAGCTTGGATACACTTGGTCGCAGCACCGCACAAGACACAAAATGGCCGCCGATCACCCCAGAAAAAAGTGACTGACAAACGGTCTGGGCAGCCTAAAAACAGTGAGTGAGCATTTGAATTTCAGCAGCTCAATGATGCACAGCTGCAGATCGATCGATTAATCAAGTGAAGTCCTTTGGAGGAGTTAATCTGCCTAATCTCGCCCTACTGTCGCATCCGCAACCTCTCCCTACGCTAATCAGAGCAGAGTGACGGGCGGCGCTATGTGACTCCAGCTTAAATAGAGGCTGGGTCACATGGTGCTCTGGCCAATCACAGCCATGCCAATAGTAGGCATGGCTGTGACGGCCTCTTGGGGCAAGTAGTATGACGCTTGTTGATTGGCTGCTTTGCAGCCTTTCAAAAAGCGCCAAGAAAGCGTCACAAAAGCGCCAAGAAAGCGACGAACACCGAACCCGAACTTTTACGAAAATGTCCGGGTTCGGGTCCGTGTCACGGACACCCCAAAATTCGGTACGAACCCGAACTATACAGTTCGAGTTCGCTCATCCCTAGTGTACAGTATTATCTGATGATATTACAGCCAAAATGAATGCTCATTGCCTTTAAGAGTGAAATCATCTTGAACCAACGTTCTGTTATGTGGCTGAAGAGGCCAAGATGAGTTCATGGCAAGTTCAGTTTATATAAGTATACAAAAGAATGGCCAGCTCACAAGAAGTTAATTCCATACAATTTAATCCCAACCTATAAAATTAAGCCAAGTGTTGGCTAATCATACATATACATACATATACGTTCTTATGCTGACATAGATATACCATATGGCAGCATGCAATTAAATGTATTATTAGATCCAAGACTTGACAATAAAAGTTAATACATAAAAATATAAAAAATAACAATTAATAAATGATCACGGTCCCTCCTTTATACTAAGCTGTTATTTCTTATATTTTTATGTATTAACTTTTATTTTCAAGTCTCTTGATCTAATAATACATTTAATTGCATGCTGCCATATGGTATATCTATGTCAGCATAAGAACGTATATGTATGTATATGTATGATTAGCCAACACTTGGCTTAATTTTATAGGTTGGGATTAAATTGTATGTAATTAACTTCTTGTGAGCTGGCCATTCTTTTGCATATTTGCTGTTTGGCTATTGGGTGGTAGCAGGCCGTGCTCTATTTTGCTGAACTTCCTACAATTGGTCTTTTGTACAGTCATAGTGAATATAGAGAACATTGTATTTTAAAAGTTATTGCTAAAAGATAGGGATTTATCTATAGGGAGTATACTGGCTTCTCCAGACATGTCTGTCTGAATGGAACAATGTTTGTGTTATGGCTAAGCCATGAAAAGATAAGAGTTTATATCCTTAAGACACATCTGGTGTATAATGTCTATTCATATATTCATAAGTATTATATATATTCATGTGTGGATTTATTTAGCTTTTTACTATGAACACATCAATAATTAATTTATAATATGCAATATTGATATATATAGTATAACCAAGTATTAAGGTATACTTTATGCCGTGTGTGTCCAGGCGTCGTTACTCAATAGCTTGGACAGTTAGATTATACAAACCCACGGTGCGAGTGTAAGACCCATTGTATTTCTTATCAAACCCATAAATTCAAGAGTCTAGGAAAATCATGATGGTCCCGCTAAGTCTGGGAAAGATTAATTCAGAGTGTCAAAGAAGTATCCCTCCTCATTGATATAAGTTTAAAAAGGTTAAAGGTACATATATAAAATAAAGCCATGTTATATAAGTTTTCACTTATAACATATGATGTTAATATGTTATACAACAGTGCCATCTGGAGGCAGATGGACAATATTATATAATTAAAAAAAAAAAATCTATATCATGTCAAGGGTTAATATGACATTGCTGTGTTATTAGCATATGAATACACCCACCTTACCTGATTGGAAATCCCTAATCCAGAAGGGGATGATTCTTTGATAAGGTGGGGAATAATTACTCGAGTGTGGAGCATCAAGGGCTCTCACCAGAAGAAACTCACCAAGGAATCTGACCACAAGGAAGATATACCAAAAGAAACTTGGATTATATTTTGACTACTAGAAAAAGTTCTTGAGAACTGGTCCTATCCGAAACTGTCTATCCTTGACCCGGTTATGTATACTGTGCTTATTGCTCGTGATATTAATAAGATATTCCTCTCGGTATATAGCCAAAAGTCCCCATACTGTGGAAATATATAGTGTTAGGCGCCTCCGTAATTATGATTATTCTCTTAGCAAAGATGCATATTGCTAATGGAAAAGCTGACATTATTTAAAAAGAGGACTAAACCCTTGGGAAGTTAGATTCCGTAGTCTGATTGCCGAGTTGGATACTTTGGCATATTAATATCATATATTTTTGATTGCTCATAGGGAAACAGAGTCCAGGGATAACATTTATTCTTACTGTATAATCTGTGTTTTATCATGGTTTAGCCTGTTTGGTAAACAGAACATCCTAAGTTTCCCCTGGTATATAAATCATTGGTCTGTTTGTTAAAAGTTTAGCATTTGCATTTTGTCATAGGTAACTTTAAGTTGTACTGTGCTGGTGAGGTAATGGTGTTTGGTTACATCACCATCTAGTGGTGGTTTGTTGATAGTACATTATTACTCATCATTTATCTTATGTTGGTATTTGTATTGGATTTATAATCATTCATAAATAAATTATTACATTTTTTTTTTACATAAATAATTGTCCCTTTGTTTCTCTGCACAAAACAAATTAAGATATTCGATAAAAGAACTTAGAGGCGATTATGTCAGCCTGAAAGATCATATAATTTTTATATATATTTTTTTTTTGATCCTTTCTTTCATATGAAGATTCTTTTTATATAAAAGATATACGACAGTGGGGTGTTTGGGATCTAGAGCTTTGAACCCGATCATACCTACCTTTCCTTTCAGTTGGGCATACACAATAGACCTTTGTCCCTGGAAGATGGCAGTGGGGACCTTAGACAGAACAATGGCTTCCATGCCAGAGGGAAGAGACCAAGTCAGGGAGACATTCTTCACAGTGGGCTGTAAGGAACATTTTAGAGCCCGAAGAACCTAGTAGGCAAAAAAAAATGTAAAAAAAAATTACGATGATTGGACTTCTTTATTGAAAATGTTACTTGGGTTCACCTGCCTGTATGTGAAATTGTGCTAATTTTTAAATGTTCTTAGCTAATGACTCATACTTTGAAGGTAAAGGAATCAGTCTTTAGCAGCAGCAGATTGTCCTGATATGAACAGAGATGTACTGACTGCAAGTCCCCATACAGAGGGGATGATAGCTGCATAGTCATCTCTCCTCGCTCTGTCAATCAGGATGAAAAGGGAGGGATTGGCAGAGGAATCAGGAGGAGCAAGGGTGCACAGAGTGACTTGGATCCGCCCTCAGTGCACTTAACTGATCATTAGCATATAGATTAAAAGTATTTTTTCTCCAGAATTAAGCAGACCTGATCACTAAAGTGAAAGATATCATTACATTCAGCTGAGCTAGCCACGCTGATGTATCCTTCAATATCAATGAATCGTATTTAAACAGGTCATTACTGGGAGAAGGGGTGGGTTGTCATGAGGAAACTATATAAGATACAGCATTAAAGGGGTTGTCTCACTTCAGCAAATTGCATTTATTATGTAGAGAAAGTTAATACATGGCACTTACTAATATATTTTTATTATCCATATTGCTTCCTGGATTAATTTTTTCATCACATTATGTCTCCATAATTACAACCACCCTGCAATCTAGCAATGATGGTCATGCTTGCACACTATAGGAAAAAGCACTAGCCTATAGGCGCTCCCACTGTCCTGGTCACCAGAGAGGCCAACACTTTTTCCTATAGTGTGCAAGCACGACTACCGCTGATGGATTACAGGGTTGGTCGTAACCATGGAAACAAGCCATGTATAATGTGATGGAAAAATAAATCCAGCCAGCAAAGGAGGCAATATGGATAATTACAATACATTAGTAAGGGGCTTGATAAATGCCATTTGCTGAGGTGAGACAACCCCTTTAAGCTTTAGTTAGTAGGAGCTCATCTATTGCGGCAGGATGCAGACAGAGATTCCATATCATCTGTTCCTTCCTCCTCATAGTTGCTGCTCAGAATTATGGACTCCTCATAAATCACAAGCTAAGTAGTATTCTCTATTACTTGAGATTTATTGTATCTGTTTGTATTACTGCCTCATTAAATCAATTGCTTTAACCTATTTTAATCAACTTGACTCATAAACGTACCCTTGTAAAACACACCTAACCTAATACTATTATAATTAGTTAACAATAAGATCCATTACACAGTTACCATATTTAATCTTAACATTTGCTGGAATACCCTTTTAAGAGCTATTCCCTCAAAAGGTATGTAGACTTTTGCAACCAGTTTTGTATTCCTCCAGTGTATCTGAAATAAACAGTGAAGCAACTATGCTAATGGTCTTTATTAAAAATCCCCCGGTGTTCTTCGGATTAATGCTGTACAGAGATCGGTCTCCGTACAGCATTAAATGTATGGTCTGCGATGAGGCGAAGTCCATGAATAGCTTTGGTATTTGATTTTTAAACTGGAAAGCCACTTTAAAACTTGGATCTGAACTCTGCTTCGGTTCCAAATGGTACCTCGGATCCAAATCAGTCTTGAGAGACTTTGGGAATAACTGACTTCGCCTCATCTGAGGCCATACATATTAATGCTGTACGGAGACAGATCTCCGTATGCATTAATCCTAAGTTCTGAGCGAAGCAACTTCGGATCTAGGATCCGAAGCTTGCTTCGCTCGTCATTGCAGATCTGCTTGTCTCCATAGCTGCAGAGTACCAAACCTGCGTGTAGTCTGATCCTGCAGTCATGCGTTATTTCTCTCTGTTCTTGTAGTAGTAGAGGGGGCAGATGACAATGACATGACTGCAGAATTAAGTACAGGGCAGATTTACTTATAAACTGTAACCATAAAGACATAGGTCTGCATAGCAGCTTTCTACCTTTGCATTGGTTGCAAAAGTACAGACACATCCTCAGCATAGGTCATCAGTATCAGCAGTGGTTGGACACCCGGGACCCCTACCAATCAGCTGTTTGAGAAAGCTGCGGCACTTAGTGGAGCGCTACGGTCTCCTTGCAGCTTACCGAGCACAGCGTTGTTCTTCAATAGCGCTGTGCTTGGTATTGGAGCTCAGTCACATTCACTTGAATGAGACTGAGCTGCACCTAGGCCGTGCGATCGATGAACGTGAAGACCCTGACCTACGAAGAGGCTGTGGCATTCATTGAAGCACTGCACTTCAAGCAGCTAATCACTGGGGGTGCCAGAAGTCGGACCCCCGCCAATCTGATATTAATCGCCTATCCTGAAGATAGGTCATTAATATCAAAATCTTGACAACCCCTATACAATGCATTTGTATGTGAAGCACAATAGTCTAGTAGCATTGTGGTCCTGGGAAGTCTGACGAGGGTCAACATCTACAATCCACTTCAGCACATCATCAGGACGTCCATCAGCACAGGGGTATAATGTGAACACTGAAATTATGCATGTTGCCCCCAGATATGATCCTTACTTGAAACTTCGAGAAATAAGCCCAACCAAGAAGGCCAGCACTCACCTTGGTTTGCATTCTTTCTTTGCCGATGATGAACTCAAATGTTCCACTACCTGCTCGGGCCATACCTTTGATGAGGGATGTGGAGGCGCCCTCACCGATCCCAAATGTGAAGCATCTACACAAAAGTCAAGAATATGAAGGTCACAATGTGATATGTCATACATAATTAACCCATACAAAAATTGAGTACCAAGAAACTGGTATCTGGACCTTTAAAATGGTTCCTTATATTCACAACAGAAGGAATAGAAAGTCAGAAATGTCCCATCATGGATAAATATTATATAACTATTGGGCCTTCATGATAAATCAACTGTCAACTAAACCTTCCCACCACAAGGTAGTGGGTTGAATACTAGGACCTACAGTACAGACCAAAAGTTTGGACACACCTTCTCATTCAAAGAGTTATCTTTATTTTCATGACTATGAAAATTGTAGATTCACACTGAAGGCATCAAAACTATGAATTAACACATGTGGAATTATATACATAACAAAAAAGTGTGAAACAACTGAAAATATGTCATATTCTAGGTTCTTCAAAGTAGCCACCTTTTGCTTTGATTACTGCTTTGCACACTCTTGGCATTCTCTTGATGAGCTTCAAGAGGTAGTCACCTGAAATGGTCTCCCAACAGTCTTGATGCTTAGCACTTGTTGGCCCTTTTGCCTTCACTCTGCGGTCCAGCTCACCCCAAACCATCTCGATTGGGTTCAGGTCCGGTGACTGTGGAGGCCAGGTCATCTGGCGCAGTACCCCATCACTCTCCTTCATGGTCAAATAGCCCTTACACAGCCTGGAGGTGTGTTTGGGGTCATTGTCCTGTTGAAAAATAAATGATGGTCCAACTAAATGCAAACCGGATGGAATAGCATGCCGCTGCAAGATGCTGTGGTAGTCATGCTGGTTCAGTATGCCTTCAATTTTGAATAAATCCCCAACAGTGTCACCAGCAAAGCACCCCCACACCATCACACCTCCTCCTCCATGCTTCACGGTGGGAACCAGGCATGTAGAGTCCATCCGTTCACCTTTTCTGCGTCACACAAAGACACGGAGGTTGGAACCAAAGATCTCAAATTTGGACTCATCAGACTAAAGCACAGATTTCCACTGGTCTAATGTCCATTCCTTGTGTTCTTTAGCCCAAACAAGTCTCTTCTGCTTGTTGCCTGTCCTTAGCAGTGGTTTCCTAGCAGATATTCTACCATGAAGGCCTGATTCACACAGTCTCCTCTTAACAGTTGTTCTAGAGATGTCTCTGCTGCTAGAACTCTGTGTGGCATTTACCTAGTCTCTAATCTGAGCTGCTGTTAACCTGCGATTTCTGAGGCTGGTGACTCGGATGAACTTATCCTCCGCAGCAGAGGTGACTCTTGGTCTTCCTTTCCTGGGGCGGTCCGCATGTGAGCCAGTTTCTTTGTAGCGCTTGATGGTTTTTGTGACTGCACTTGTGGACATTTTCAAAGTTTTCCCAATTTTCTGGACTGATTGACCTTCATTTTTTAAAGTAATGATGGCCACTCGTTTATCTTTACTTAGCTGCTTTTTTCTTGCCATAATACAAATTCTAACAGTCTATTCAGTAGACTATCAGCTGTGTATCCACCTGACTTCTCCACAACGCAACTGATGGTCCCAACCCCATTTATAAGGCAAGAAATCCCACTTATTAAACCTGACAGGGCACACCTGTGAAGTGAAAACCATTTCAGGTGACTACCTCTTGAAGCTCATCAAGAGAATGCCAAGAGTGTGCAAAGCAGTAATCAAAGCAAAAGGTGGCTACTTTGAAGAAATTAGAATATTACATATTTTCAGTTGTTTCACACTTTTTTGTTATGTATATAATTCCACATGTGTTAATTCATAGTTTTGATGCCTTCAGTGTGAATCTACAATTTTCATAGTCATGAAAATAAAGAAAACTCTTTGAATGAGAAGGTGTGCCCAAACTTTTGGTCTGTACTGTATATGGTGAATACACCAGAAAATGGGTGCCAGTCATGCTGACCTCGACCCAACAGATAAAGCATAAACAGCAGGTCCTCACAAATGAGGTGAATATTGTTTCTGAGAATGTTTCCCAATCATGTTTCATAGAACCTTGGTGATTCATGGAACGTGGTCAGAAAGTCAATGTAAAACAGCAGCCACAAGAGATGTGACTTTTATTCTAAGGAATTTAGGATTTCTGGCTGCTCAATGATGGTATGTGTCAGGTCAGGCAAAGTATTCAACAATTAGTAAAGATAACACTAGTCTTAATATTAATATCATAATGCTAACTGGGTACTGCTCTCCATATTAATGTAATAGAAAAAGTAGCATTGTCTTTCTTGGGGGAACAAATGTTTGTATTTTTGCCAATTTTCTTTTTATTAAACATCAGCGAAATAGTACAAGAAGAAACAAATTGCTTTATCACAAGTACAGGTAATATTTAGATAAACACATCATCAAACAGTAAGCACATGAATATCAACATTTGTGTGAAATATAGACTTATATAAAATCATGTGACAAAAAGGACGTTAGAAACCAAACATATGTCAGGCCTCTGATATGGCCAAAAAGGTGGTCCTAGGAATCACAATGACATGTAGACAAGGGCAGACAGCAGACAACATGTAGACTAACATATAGGGCACATGCAAGGGGGGGGGGGGTCGCTGTGAAAGAGTTGGAAAGCTCAGATGATCAAGCAAAGCCACGAAAAAGCTTCCAGGGTTGCCAGACCTTTAGGAATTTCTGGCGGTTTCCCATTTCCCAGGCCGCTAACTCTTCTAGGCGGTATACCTGGTCCACCTTATCCAACCATTCCACTTGTGACGGGGGTCTATCTGATTTCCATTTGAGCGGAACAAGTAGTCTCGCCGCCGTGAGTAGCATCGTGGGTAAATTAGATTTTGACGGGGTAAAGGTTTGGTTTGGGCACCAGAGTAGTACTAATTTAGGATCCAATACCAATGGACGTTGTGGAGAGCATACCTGGTTAATAGTATTTTCAACTTGGAGCCAGAAGGGGCGTATGTTATGACAGCTCCACCAAATGTGGGACAGTGATCCCGGTTCAGTGCAGCACCTCCAACACACATCAGGTATAGAAGGGTTTAATTTGTGAAGAAATACCAGCGTTTTATACCATCTGGTCGTGAGTTTGAAGGAGTTTTCTTGCACAATTACACAGCGTGAGAAGCCATGTGAGTTAGTTAGAATGGCTGCTTTTTCAGGAGCCGAAAATTTTGTAGAAAGCTCAATTTCCCATGCAGCGAGATGCGACATGGTTGGCGGAGCGGCTGAGAGAAGGAGCTTGTACATTTTAGATAAAGCTTTTGAAGCAGGGAAGGGAAACCCCACACGTTCTTCAAGCCATGTTAGTGGAGTATTATGAGGGGGGGGGCATCTCGAGTTTCTTAATGTCCTTACGGAAGCCTAGTATCTGCAGGAAAGACGCTTTATTCACTAGAGGTGCATTAAGTATGGACGACCAATCGAGCTCCCCGTTTTGGTTTCTAATACTATCAAGTGAGTGGTTATGAAGAATTGACCAGATGCCTGAAGCATCAAGTATATCTCTGTGGATGTGAGCTTGTAACAAAGATAGAGGGAGACGAGTGTGCGGGAATCTCAGCTCTTTGGCCGTGAACAGCTTAGACCATTCTGCTAGTACTGCTTTCCACATATACAATACATTTGTGGAATCATGTAGGCAGGGGCGAACCCCCCATAGGGCGAGTTTTTCTCTGTAAGTAAGGGTGGCGGCTTCCAGATGGGCGCAGATTGACGTTGGCTCCCCAGCTAGTATGTCCAATCCCCTGATCACTTGGGTGGCCTTGTAAAAAAGGCGAATATCTGGCAACCCAAACCCCCCAAACCTCCTTTCCCTTAGGGTCGAGTAGGCTACTCTAGCTTTTTTACTCTTCCAAATAAAGGAGGAGAAGATTCTTTTGATCTCATTAAAGTAGGAATTTGGCAGCCAGATAGGTAACGTTTGTATGAGATAAATGAACTTGGGGACAATGTAGGCCTTTAAGTAGTTTTTTCTGCCCATCCATGAGACAAATGGGAGCTTCACTGTCTGTAGGTGCTGTCTAATGTCTTTCAGGAGCGGGGCGTAGTTTAAGCTGAATAGATCATTTGGATTGGCCGAGATATGAACGCCGAGATACTGTATGGAGTGCGGGGCCCATGTGAATGGGTTGGTACGTTGGAGTTCTAGGACCATATTTCGAGGGCACGTTATGTTAAGCGCTTGTGATTTACTGTAATTTATCTTGAAATTGGACAAAAAACCAAATTCTTCAAAAATTCTCACTAGTTCTGGGAAGGAAGTTGTGGGATTGGATGTTAGAACAAGCAGATCGTCCGCAAAGGCCGCTGCGACATGGGTGTGTTTATTCACGTTGAGTCCAGAAATCTCAGGATTTTGACGAATCTTGCATAATAGGGTCTCCATTACAATTATAAATAGCACTGGAGACAGGGGGCACCCTTGTCTGGTTCCGTTGGCGATGGAGAAGGGGGGGGAAAGAGCCATTAACCCGGACCCTGGCCGAGGGGGCCGAATAGAGAGTCAATACTGCACTGATTAACTGTGGGGAGAAGCCAAACCTTGACATGGCGGCGGGCATGAATTGCCAGCTTACCCTGTCAAAGGCCTTCTCTGCATCAGTACTTAAAAGTGCTAAAGGGCAATGTTTTGATCTGGCCCAGTCAATCAGATGCAGCAAGCGCTTGGTGTTCTCGTTACCCTGTCTACCGTGGACGAACCCTACTTGTTCCCTATTAATGATGTCTGGAAGGACCGATTGGAGTCGGGTCGCTAGTATCTTCGCCCACCATTTGATGTCTGTGTTCAGGAGGGAGATTGGTCTGTAGTTTCCACATGACGTGGGGTCTTTGTTTGGTTTTGGTATTATGGTGATGTGTGCTTCCAGCGCCTGAGGAGGGAGGGTTCCCCCGGTCAAGAGGTGGTTACACAGATCTCTAAAGTGCGGTGCTAAAATATCTATGAATGTCTTGTAATAGACAATGGAATAGCCATCAGGGCCTGGACTTTTGCCCGAGGGGATCGATGCAAAAACTGCACGTAGTTCGGTATCCGTTATTGGGGCTGTCAGAGCTGACGCTTTATCACTGGGCAGAACTGGAAGTAGCAATATCTCAAGGAATTTATCCGTCGCTGCCTTAATTTCAGCAGCCGACGTCTGGTTTGGGGAGGGGAGGTTGTAAAGCTCTGCATAGAAGTCACAGAACGCTTTGGCTATATCTGGCGTGGCTTTAAGCTGTTTACCGTCTGAGGTTTTAATTGAGGATATACGAGAGGTGTCTAGTTGCTTTTTAGCTAGAGCTGTCATTAATCTGTTCCCCTTATTACCGTGCGCATAAGCTCGGAATTTGGAGCGCATGAGGAGCTTGGCAGAAGTTAAGTTTAATAGATTCTTTAGGTTTGAGCATTCTACTGAAAGTTCATTTAGGACGGCTTGAGCCTGACTCCTTTTATGGGAGAGCTCTAGCTTTGAGATGCGATCAAGTAGATTAGACAACGCTAAAGTGCGCTGTTTTTTGGTGAATGCTCCCAGAGATATCAGATCACCCCTGATTTTGGCCTTATGCTCCTCCCAAATAATGGATGGGGAAGGAGCTGATGGTCCCACAGTATTAGTGATAAAGTACTCAGAGATGGCTTTTGCGATTTTGGCTTTATGGTTGGCATCAGCGAGGAGAGTCTCGTTCAACCTCCAAACCCGTTCCCTAGAGGGGGGATCTGAGATATGAAGATGCAAAAAGATCGGAGCATGGTCTGAGATAGTGATGCTACCTATGGACGTCTTTGATACTCTGTGAATCTGGGCCGAAGACAGGAACAGGTAATCGAGTCTTTGATAAGACACTTGCGCAGAGGAATAGAACGTATAATCTTTCTCAACCGGATTTAGAGTACGCCAGACATCGACTACACCTACTTTCTTCAGGTGTTGTTTAAGGCTCTTTAACAGCTTGTGAGAAAGGGCCGAGCGACCGGTCGAAGAATCAAGATCAGGTTCCAGGGTGGCATTAAAGTCTCCACCTAAAATTACTATACCCTCTTGAAAAGAGGATAATTGTGTCGGGGTTTGAGTTAACCAGGGGACTTGCCCTCTGTTTGGGGCATATAGGTTAGCAAGTGTCACTGGGTTATCCGCCACTAAGCCTTTTACGAAAATGTAGCGCCCATCTGGATCCACCACCGTCGCTAAATGTTTAAAGGATAGTTGTTTATGAATCGCAACACTCACCCCTCTACTAGCAGTGGAAAATGGACAGTGAAACCAGTGCGAGTATCTAGTAGAAGAAAGATTGGGCACCTTAGGGCCCTTTCACACCTGCGTTATAGTCTTCCGACATAGAGTTCCGTCGTCGGGGCTCTATGCCGGAAGAATACTGATCAGGATTATCCTAATGCATTCTGAATGGACAGTCCGTCCTTCAGGATGCATCAGGATGTCTTCCGTTCCGGAACGGAACGTTTTTTGGCCGCAGCAAATAGCGCAGCATGCTGCGCTTTTTGCTCCGGCCAAAAATCCGGAACACTTGCCGCAAGGCCGGATCCGGAATGAATGCCCATTGAAAGGCATTGATCCGGATCCGGCCTTAAGCTAAACGTCGTTTCGGCGCATTGCCGGATGCGACGTTTAGCTTTTTCTCAATGGTTACCATGGCTGCCGGGACGCTAAAGTCCTGGCAGCCATGGTAAACTGTAGTGGGGAGCGGGGAGCAGCATACTTACCATCCGTGCGGCTCCCGGGGCGCTCCAGAGTGACGTCAGGGCGCCCCAGGCGCATGGATGACGTGATCGCATGGATCACATGATCCATGCGCATGGGGCGCTCTGACGTCATTCTGGAGCGCCCCGGGAGCTGCACGGATGGTAAGTATGCTGCTCCCCACTACTACTATGGCAACCAGGACTTTAATAGCGTCCTGGGTGCCATAGTAACACTGAAAGCATTTTGAAGACGGATCCGTCTTCAAATGCTTTCAGTACACTTGCGTTTTTCCGGATCCGGCGTGTAATTCCGGCAAGCGGAGTACACGCCGGATCCGGACAACGCAAGTGTGAAAGAGGCCTTACCGGATTTGAAGTGTGTTTCCTGCAGATATATGATAGATGCCTTTTCTTTCTGAAGCAGAGACAGTACCAGGGCTCTCTTGCAAGGTTCATTGAGTCCCTTTACGTTGTACGATGCCACCACAACAGCCATTTCGTGCGAATTCGACTCTCAGGTGGGGAGCAGTCTACGTAGCCGTGGTCGAACTCTCTGGAGCTATGGGATTGGGACGAATGAGACGGGGGGGGGGGGGGGGGTACCACGAGGACACACAAGACACAGACAACAAAGAAAGACACCAAAAACACACACAAGGATCTTCAGTATCTAGAAAAACAGGAGTAAATCCCAACGATTTTGGGATATAGTAGGGGAGGTAGGAAATCCCTTACGTATGGAATAAGATGAGCAGGATGTGTGACCTATTCTGCTGAGGACACACTATCAATAGGGATAGATGTTAATAGAAGGAAGGGGGGGGGGGAGTGGGGTAATACCACAAAAGTGCCTAGACATGACGAACACCTCGTCACCGCCAAGTGTCATATAATAACAGATGCACAAAACATGAACAGAATTAACGTTTGTGAAACGCGAGATCTATATACTCATTAACTGGTAACACATGAAATATAGAGCCCTGGGAGGCGAAAGAAAGATCCGCATCTTCCCTCTACCGTTTTCCTACAACCTAATCAGGTATGTGAGAACTCTATACTCAGTGGACAACAGCATCACCACTGACCTGTTGTAGGTACGCAGCCGGGGGATCCCCAGCATAGAAAACAGGGGGGGGGAGGGGGGACCCCGCGAATACGCAATTTTCTGCGTGCAGTTGGGCCACTATTCAGTTACTTATTTTTAGGAGCTACATTGGGCTGTCACACATAACCCAGGGGATAGGCAGCATCTCTATACTCGACCACCTTAGATAAAGGGGGAAGGGAGGGTGGGGGGGGGGGAAAGAAGAAGATGGGGGTCATATGATTGGGGGCATAAAGGGTCATGTGCGAGGTGGCAGGGAATAATGCCAATGTTGGGGAGCTGGTTTACTCAAGAACAGGACAGCATTCTCTACCCATACCTAGGAGATATAGCTAAAATCCCAGAACTCAAATTCCCCAAAACATCAATGTAGCTAAGTTACACCATATTGCATAGACATGGTATTTAGTGAGTGTAGAAACGCACCACCACAAACCTACCACTGGGGGGCAGCAGTACTCCACTATGTGAAAATCTCTTACATATCGTGGCAGCGCATCTCCACACACACAGCAAGCGCTCAGGACGGCACTGCACCTCCACTCCTGACCAAGCAGTAAGCGCAGCGATCCGGTGCAGCCAGGCAGAGACCCGATCAAAGAGTGGATCCCTGCTAGTGGCGATATATACAGAAGGGGCCCCCGGTCACAGAACTCTAACAGGAGAGGCTATGTAAGTAATACGCCCTGTTTGAGCGCTGCTGTTAATGATCATTAACTAAACCCAGTAGAGAAGGGGCAACAGGAGGGTGGTCTTCTATTTAGGGGGAACCGTAACTATTAACTCTATAAGTCCCGGCAATATAACTCACAGAAAGCCCGAACGGCAGCAGGTTCATTTATAAAGCAAGTCCTCCTCTGCATTCAGGTGTCTCTGGAGGGAAGGGGTCCCGGAGCTCCCTTTCTGGACCTGGATGATCCGGCAGAGCGCTGCGGCAGTCCCATATTCTTCTTAGATGAGGATGGTAGATCTTCCTCTGGGGGTAAGGGCAGCCAAGATGGTATAGCTAACGGCTCCATGTTCAGCGCAAGCCACACTCTTCCCAGGTCGTCCGGCGAATGAACAGTGAGCCTCTTCCCGTTAATCCAGACAGCCAGGCCAAACGGGAAGAGCCAGGTGTACTGGATGCCTTTCTCACGCAGGACCTCTAAGAGAGGCTTCAGGATGCGTCGCTTGGCTAGCGTAGAGGGGGCGACATCTTGGTAGAACTGGATCTCTTCACCCCCATAGGTAATCGGGCAGGTTTCTCTGGCCGCTTGCAGGATCTGTGCAGTATCCACAAAAGACAGGAGTCCGCAGATGATGTCCAGCGGAGGCTCTCCTTGTTTGGGCTTAGGTCGCAGCGCTCGGTGGATGCGCTCTATAACCACGCTGGCAGCTCTCTCTGGACCAAGCAGGGATTGGAAGATTTCCATGGCGACCTTCCTCAAGGATTCAGGAGCGTACTGTTCGGTGAGCTGTTTAATTCTTATGTTCTTCCTCCTGCTCCGATTCTCCTGGTCCTCTATGAGGAGAAGAGATCTGTTGATGTATTCTGTATGTTGAGTGGAGCGCGCGGACATGGCATCGGTTAGGGTCTCCATCTCAGCCTGTCTGGCCTCCAGACCCTCGACCCTGCTATTCATCTGTCGCAGGTCAGATTTAATGTCAGACAATTCTTCCATGATGGGTCGCATGGCTTGGAATATGGTCTTTTTTAAAAAGGCCTTGGTGATGAGGGATGTTGCAGGATCTCCATGCTCGCTCCCTGTCAGGCTTTCTAGATCTGAAGCTTGGTCCCCTGAGTTTCCCGCTCTCAGCGCCATGATGGGGTCAGTACCAGCTACCCGGTCTGTCTGAGGTTTCCAGTATTTCTGCAGGTCAGACTGACTTCCCATAAACTTTGGGGTACTGGGGCGGTCCCCTGAGCGTTCTTTGCTGTGTTTGCCCATCTTTGGGGTAATTCTGTTCGCTATTAAAGGCAGTTTAGAGGTGTTTTATGAAGGAGCAGCAGTCTCACACGTCCATTCCAGTCGGTGGCTAGGCTCCGCCCCCAAATGTTTGTATTTTTAATCATGTATATTTAATACATTAATTTTTTTATGGGAATTTTTTGGAGCTCTTTATTTAGTTTTTTTCTAAAGTATTCAACAAATCTGTGCAAGAAGACAGGAATGGCCGAGCAACATGCAATGTCTTGTCCATCACATGACTAGGCGGCTTATTTGAGGTGGGAGTAAGCTAAAGGATTCAATGAGTTGGTTAAAAAAAATCCATGGTTACTCAATGGCACAAATATTAGGGATATGTCAGTGTATTAGGGATAAAATGGGTTGAGACTGGCGCAATAACACAGTAGGATTGTTGATATCACCTGTGATTATGAGAATTTTTCTGGACTTCATCAATCACTTCTTTTGTGTTCCCGACCTCTCCATCCGTGAAGAGAAAAAGCTTAAAAGACCATAAATTGAAAGAGTTTAAATGCATCACATATTCTAAATTAAACTACCCCTCAAAATAAAACATTCTACCACAGATTATTCTAACTTGGTGTCCTTAGTAATGCAAAATGAAAAGCCAGAGGGAACAAACCAGAGGAGCTCACTTTACCCCAGCCTTGTACAGCGTTGTTCATAGGTACAGCAAACGAGACTATTTGTAAATATGAACATAGACCAAGTGTAATCTTGGTGGGGAAGGGAGTTTAGTAGTAACATAACTGATCTTTTAAAGACTTTAAAGGCTATTTACACCTTTGGGGGCAGTTTTTTTTATTTTTATTATTATTGCATTATACTCATTTTGAGATAAAAATACTGTAACTTTTTAAATTAGTCTTCATTAAAAATATGGTATCTTTTTTTTTCTGTACAGAGCCGACATGCTCTAGTAGCACCCTTTGGATTTTCTGTCTTTTCCGTCATACCAGGAGCAGACGCACTCCTTATCTCAGCTCTCTTACACTAAAAACACCTATTAAAGCTCAATCCTTATCTTACTGATAGAATGTGTATTAAATAAGTGTTTATGACCTCTCAGTATTTTAGAGATAAGGTTTACTAGATGACCAGCACAAAGTGAAAGTGAAAGTACTAGTCACACAGCTAGAAAAACACCCTTCGTGACAGAACAGCTGAATATTTTTAATAAAGGCCAATTGAAAAAATGATTTTTTAGCCAAAAATTTGTAACATGCAATCATAAAAAAAATTGCCTCCAAACGTGTACATAGCCTTTAAGGGCTTATGCACAAAGGTGTATTATTGCCCAAAACGGGGCTCTCATGAAGTCACTATTCTACCACCATATGCCTTTGATTCCACACAAAGGTTTTTATTCTGTTAGACTCCATGTGAGTTCAACGTAAAAAAAATGATGGCATGCTCCACTGCATCCTGTATGCATGGACATATTCTAGCATTGCTTTTAGTGGAGGATAGCTCTGTACTCAGAGTATGACAGAGCAGCTTGGCATTGCACTGAGGGTGTAGAGCTGTGTACTGAAGTTGATCGTACACCTTTAATAGCTGAATTCAGCAGACAGTGGCGTAGGAATCGCCATAGCAACTATAGCAGTAGCTATGGGGCCCGTCCAGGCCACCTTCTGTTGATTATTATTTTTAGTTTTTTACACACACTACACACAGGCAGCCAGGCCCGAGCCCAGTGGCGTAACTACCGGCGCCCCGGCAGCGTGTGACAGTTTATTTTCAAGTTAGTTACACAGGGCCCCTCGCTAATATGATCTAATCTTACTGTCTCCTGATGTGTCTGGGATTCAAACCCACAACCTCCAATGTATCAGAGGCAAAGCATTAACCCACACAGCCATTTACACATGACAGCTGCCCAAACACACCCAGCTCTGCTACATCTATACACATGACAGCTGCACCAGCACACTCAGCTCTACTATATCTCTATATATTACAGCTGCTCCAGCAAACCCAGCTCTACTACATCTATACACATGACAGCTGCCCAAACACACCCAGCTCTGCTACATCTATACACATGACAGCTGCACCAGCACACTCAGCTCTACTATATCTCTATATATGACAGCTGCCCCAGCAAACCCAGCTCTACTACATCTATACACATGACAGCTGCCCAAACACAGCCAGCTCTGCTACATCTATACACATGTGTCACGGACGGTGTACAGGAAACAAGACAAAGCAACATGCATATATGACTGAGTGGATCCAAAGCTAAGGAATTAAAAGGGAGACCCCTGCACAAGACCTGAGACTTTCCCTGGCTGCTCAGCCTATGCAAAGATCCCAGAGGTGGAAGGTTGCATATCCACGTACCTCGACTATATAACCCCTGAACACCCTACAATAGTGAGGGGACACGACCACCGGCTCCCTACACCAGACACGGAGGGAGCCAGGGTCACCTGGGATCCAGCAAACAGAAAATAACAGATAAATGTTCAGCACTTAACTTTGTAGCAGACTGGAAAGATCAGCATGCACACACACTCCAGGAAGTAGTATAAGCCGCCCAGTAATGCATTATGGGGCGGAATTTAAAGGGATGCAATCAGTCCAACTCCATGACAGCTGAGAGAGGCTAACGAGATGAGGAACTGAACAGCACAACAAAGAGAACTCAAGGAGGAGGTTCTGAAAGGCCTCTGTCAGAGCTTCTCAGCTGTCTGGTTATTACAACATGACAGCTGCCCCAGCACACTCAGCCATGCTATATCTCTATATATCTATCTACTGTATAGCAATACTTAGAGATATATAGATGTAGCAGAGCTGGGTGTGCTGAGGCAGCTATCATATATAGAGATATGGCAGAGCTGAGTGTGCTGGGACAGCTGTCATATAGAGATATAGCTGTGCTGGGTGTGTTTGGGCAGCTGTCATGTGCATAGATGTAGCAGAGCCGGGTTTGCTGGGGTAGCTGTCATATATAGAGATATAGTAGAGCTGAGTGTGCTGGGACAGCTGTTATATACAGGGAGTGCAGAATTATTAGGCAAGTTGTATTTTTGAGGATTAATTTTATTATTGAACAACAACCATGTTCTCAATGAACCCAAAAAACTCATTAATATCAAAGCTGAATATTTTTGGAAGTAGTTTTTAGTTTGTTTTTAGTTTTAGCTATTTTAGGGGGATATCTGTGTGTGCAGGTGACTATTACTGTGCATAATTATTAGGCAACTTAACAAAAAACTAATATATACCCATTTCAATTATTTATTTTTACCAGTGAAACCAATATAACATCTCAACATTCACAAATATACATTTCTGACATTCAAAAACAAATCAAAAACAAATCAGTGACCAATATAGCCACCTTTCTTTGCAAGGACACTCAAAAGCCTGCCATCCATGGATTCTGTCAGTGTTTTGATCTGTTCACCATCAACATTGTGTGCAGCAGCAACCACAGCCTCCCAGACACTGTTCAGAGAGGTGTACTGTTTTCCCTCCTTGTAAATCTCACATTTGATGATGGACCACAGGTTCTCAATGGGGTTCAGATCAGGTGAACAAGGAGGCCATGTCATTAGATTTTCTTCTTTTATACCCTTTCTTGCCAGCCACGCTGTGGAGTACTTAGACGCGTGTGATGGAGCATTGTCCTGCATGAAAATCATGTTTTTCTTGAAGGATGCAGACTTCTTCCTGTACCACTGCTTGAAGAAGGTGTCTTCCAGAAACTGGCAGTAGGACTGGGAGTTGAGCTTGACTCCATCCTCAACCCGAAAAGGCCCCACAAGCTCATCTTTGATGATACCAGCCCAAACCAGTACTCCACCTCCACCTTGCTGGCGTCTGAGTCGGACTGGAGCTCTCTGCCCTTTACCAATCCAGCCACGGGCCCATCCATCTGGCCCATCAAGACTCACTCTCATTTCAGTCCATAAAACCTTTGAAAAATCAGTCTTGAGATATTTCTTGGCCCAGTCTTGACGTTTCAGCTTGTGTGTCTTGTTCAGTGGTGGTCGTCTTTCAGCCTTTCTTACCTTGGCCATGTCTCTGAGTATTGCACACCTTGTGCTTTTGGGCACTCCAGTGATGTTGCAGCTCTGAAATATGGCCAAACTGGTGGCAAGTGGCATCTTGGCAGCTGCACGCTTGACTTTTCTCAGTTCATGGGCAGTTATTTTGCGCCTTGGTTTTTCCACACGCTTCGTGCGACCCTGTTGACTATTTTGAATGAAACGCTTGATTGTTCGATGATCACACTTCAGAAGCTTTGCAATTTTAAGAGTGCTGCATCCCTCTGCAAGATATCTCACTATTTTTGACTTTTCTGAGCCTGTCAAGTGCTTCTTTTGACCCATTTTGCCAAAGGAAAGGAAGTTGCCTAATAATTATGCACACCTGATATAGGGTGTTGATGTCATTAGACCACACCCCTTCTCATTACAGAGATGCACATCACCTAATATGCTTAATTGGTAGTAGGCTTTCGAGCCTATACAGCTTGGAGTAAGACAACATGCATTAAGAGGATGATGTGGTCAAAATACTCATTTGCCTAATAATTCTGCACTCCCTGTAGAGCTATAGCAGTAGTAGTTGAGTTTGGGCAGCTGTCATGTGTATAGATGTAGCAGAGCTGGGTTTGCTGGGGCAGCTGTCATATATAGAGATATAGCAGAGCTGAGTGTGCTGGGACAGCTGTCATATATAGATATATAGTAGTGCTAGGTGTGTTTGGGCAGCTGTCATGTGTATAGATGTAGCAAAGCTGGGTTTGCTGGGGCAGCTGTCATATATAGAGATATAGCAGAGCTGAGTGTGCGGGGACAGCTGTCATATAGAGATATAACAGTGCTGGGTGTGTTTGGGCAGCTGTCATGTGCATAGATGTAGCAGAGCTGGGTTTTCTGGGGCAGCTGTCATATATAGAGATATAGCAGAGCTTAGTGTGCTGGGACAGCTGTCATATAGAGATATAGCAGTGCTGGGTGTGTTTGGGCAGCTGTCATGTGTATATATGTAGCAGGGCTGGGTTTGCTGGGGAAGCTGTCATAAATAGAGATATAGCAAAGCTGAGTGTGCTGGGACAGCTGTCATATAGAGATATAGCAGTGCTGGGTGTGTTTGGGCAGCTGTCATGTGCATAGATGTAGCAGAGCTGGGTTTGCTGGGGCAGCTGTCATATATAGAGATATAGCAGAGCTTAGTGTGCTGGGACAGCTGTCATATAGAGATATAGCAGTGCTGGGTGTGTTAGGGCAGCTGTCATGTGTATAGATGTACACTTAGCCAGCTATAACAGTAGAAGTCTCATAACATTAGCTCAACTGGGGGCATTACAAGGGGGTATTTTTTGCACTGTCACATTATAAGGAGAATTATTTCTACTGGGGGGGGGGGGGGTGCATTATGGTGGGCTTTATTACTCCCCCATGGTATGACCCCCTAGTAGCAGCACCGGCCTCTCCCTGCTCTGCTATCCGTCTGCCCCTTCTCCAAATCCTTATTATGAAATCTTTCTCATTAGGGTAAAACACAACATCAGCTCCGCCGAGCCCCAGGCCAAAGTGTGGAAGTGGCGTCCGAGATCCCCAAGGGCCAAGCCAAGTAACTGTAAGTTTTCATATGAAATATGTTTATGTTATACACATATAGCATACACTGTGCCACACAATATACAGTATACCTCTATACTGTGCCCCACAATATACAGTATACCTCTATACTGTGCCCCACTATCTACAGTATACCGCTACACTGTGCCCCACAATATACAGTATACCTCTACACTGTGCGCCACAATGTACAGTATACCTCTACACTGTGCGCCACAATGTACAGTATACCTCTACACTGTGCCACACAATATACAGTATACCTCTACACTGTGCCCCACAATATACAGTATACCTCTATACTGTGCCCCACAATATACAGTATACCTCTACACTGTGCCCCACAATATACAGTATACCTCTACACTGTGCCACACAATATACAGTATACCTCTACACTGTGCCACACAATATACAGCATACCTCTACACTGTGCCACACAATATACAGTATTCCTCTACACTGTGCCCCACAATATACAGTATACCTCTACACTGTGCCACACAATATACAGTATACCTCTACACTGTGCCCCACAATATACAGTATACCTCTACACTGTGCCCCACAATATACAGTATACCTCTACACTGTGCCACACAATATACAGTATACCTCTACAATGTGCCACACAATATACAGTATACCTCTACACTGTGCCAAACAATATACAGTATACCGCTACACTGTGCCACACAATATACAGTATACCGCTACACTGTGCCAAAGGAGTGGGGTTTACACAGGAGGAGGGAGGTGCGAAGCTCGCTGGGGGGGCCCTTACAAATATTTGCTGTGGGGCCCAGTCACTTCTAGTTACGCCCCTGTCAGCAGACATCTAATCCTACCTACCCCTCATACATATGGATGCTTAGCTCAACTAAGTGTTCAAGAGGTATACTAGTTTCAAGATACTAGAGGCCTCATTTTCTGCTATCCCCCATGTGCATCTATACAAGTTGAACCTATTAAATGCCCACTGCTAGGGGACAATCTCATAATAAATGTAATGTAGTGTACAGGTACCTGATTATCAGTTAGACAGTAAGTAATACAAAAGGTTTACAGATTTTTTGAGAGACTAACCTGTCTTGGGTGGTCTGGCCTCCCAGCGGTATCATAGATTTTCTTCAAAGGGCTCAAGATTTCTGTTCCTCCAAAGTTGGCTTTCATCTCATTGACCTTCTTAACAGCTTCTTCCATGGATTGCTGTGTATACTCCTTACTCTCCCTGAAGAATACAAATAAATGAACGAAGAGAAAGGGTAAGAGATGCCATATTGTCTTGTGTCTCAAGAACTCATAGATATGCCGTGTCCCACTATGTGCTACATGTGGGCACTTAAAACTTTTGCTAATTGTCATATTAATGTATTGTGATATCAAGCTGTAATTCCTATTATCAGGCTGTTTAGTTGGCATTAAATCTTTTTGCCCCTAAGTGGTGCTGGCATCACTTATATAAATAGTGGGGGTTTGTTTCATGGGAGAGTAGAAGGAGATTAGATTTGGAGAGTAGAAGATAAGGAAGTAACTTAACCACTTCAGCCCCGCTAGGTGAAACCCCCTTCATGACCAGAGCACTTTTTACACTTCGGCACTACACTCCTTTCACCGTTTATCGCTCGGTCATGCAACTTACCATACAAATGAATTTTACCTCCTTTTCTTCTCACTAATAGAGCTTTCATTTGGTGGTATTTCATTGCTGCTGGCATTTTTACTTTTTTTGTTATTAATCAAAATGTAACGATTTTTTTGCAAAAAAAATGAAATTTTTCACTTTCAGCTGTAAAATTTAGCAAAAAAAAAACCGACATCCATATATAAATTTTTCGCCAAATTTATTGTTCTACATGTCTTTGATAAAAAAAAATGTTTGGGCAAAAAAAAATGGTTTGGGAAAAAAGTTATAGCGTTTACAAACTATGGTACAAAAATGTGAATTTCCGCTTTTTGAAACAGCTCTGATTTTCTGAGCACCTGTCATGATTCCTGAGGTTCTACAATGCCCAAATAGTAGAAAAACCCCACAAATGACCCCATTTCGGAAAGTAGACACCCTAAGGTATTCGCTGATGGGCATAGGGAGTTCATAGAACTTTTTATTTTTTGTCACAAGTTAGCGGAAAATGATGATGATTTTTTTTTTTTTTTTTTCTTACAAAGTCTCATATTCCGCTAACTTGTGACAAAAAATAACAAATTCTAGGAACTCACCATGCCCCTCACAGAATACCTTGGGGTGTCTTCTTTCCAAAATGGGGTCACTTGTGGGGTAGTTATACTGCCCTGGCAATTTAGGGGCCCTAATGTGTGAGAAGAACTTTGCAATCAAAATGTGTAAAAAATGACCGGTGAAATCCGAAAGGTGCACTTTGGAATATGTGCCCCTTTGCCCACCTTGGCATCAAAAAAGTGTCACACATCTGGTATCGCCGTACTCAGGAGAAGTTGGGGAATGTGTTTTGGGGTGTCATTTTACATATACCCATGCTGGGTGAGAGAAATATCTTGGCAAAAGACAACTTTTCCCATTTTTTTATACAAAGTTGGCATTTGACCAAGATATTTATCTCACCCAGCATGGGTATATGTAAAATGACACCCCAAAACACATTCCCCAACTTCTCCTGAGTACGGTGATACCAGATGTGTCACACTTTTTTGCTGCCAAGGTGGTCAAAGGGGCACATATTCCAAAGTGCACCTTTCGGGTTTCGCAGGCCATTTTTTACACATTTTGATTGCAAGGTACTTCTCACACATTTGGGCCCCTAAATTGCCAGGGCAGTATAACTACGCCACAAGTGACCCCATTTTGGAAAGAAGACACCCCAAGGTATTCCGTGAGGGGCATGGCGAGTTCCTAGAATTTTTTTTTTTTGTCACAAGTTAGCGGAAAATGATGATTTTTTTTTTCTTCTCTTTTTTTCCTTACAAAGTCTCATATTCCACTAACTTGCGACAAAAAATAAAAAATTCTAGGAACTCGCCATGCCCCTCACGGAATACCTTGGGGTGTCTTCTTTCCAAAATGGGGTCACTTGTGGCGTAGTTATACTGCCCTGGCAATTTAGGGGCCCAAATGTGTGAGAAGTACTTTGCGATCAAAATCTGGAAAAAATAACCGGTGAAATCCGAAAGGTGCACTTTGGAATATGCGCCCCTTTGCCCACCTTGGCATCAAAAAAGTGTCACACATCTGGTATCGCCGTACTCAGGAGAAGTTGGGGAATGTGTTTTGGGGTGTCATTTTACATATACCCATGCTGGGTGAGAGAAATATCTTGGCAAAAGACAACTTTTCCCATTTTTTTATACAAAGTTGGCATTTGACCAAGATATTTATCTCACCCAGCATGGGTATATGTAAAATGACACCCCAAAACACATTCCCCAACTTCTCCTGAGTACGGCGATACCAGATGTGTCACACTTTTTTGCTGCCAAGGTGGGCAAAGGGGCACATATTCCAAAGTGCACCTTTTGGGTTTCGCAGGCCATTTTTTACACATTTTGATTGCAAGGTACTTCTCACACATTTGGGCCCCTAAATTGCCAGGGCAGTATAACTACGCCACAAGTGACCCCATTTTGGAAAGAAGACACCCCAAGGTATTCCGTGAGAGGCATGGCGAGTTCCTAGAATTTATTTATTTTTGTCACAAGTTAGCGGAAAATGATGATTTTTTTTTTCTTCTCTTTTTTCCTTACAAAGTCTCATATTCCACTAACTTGCGACAAAAAATAAAAAATTCTAGGAACTCGCCATGCCCCTCACGGAATACCTTGGGGTGTCTTCTTTCCAAAATGGGGTCACTTGTGGCGTAGTTATACTGCCCTGGCAATTTAGGGGCCCATATGTGTGAGAAGTACTTTGCAATCAAAATCTGGAAAAAATAACCGGTGAAATCCGAAAGGTGCACTTTGGAATATGTGCCCCTTTGCCCACCTTGGCATCAAAAAAGTGTCACACATCTGGTATCGCCGTACTCAGGAGAAGTTGGGGTGTCATTTTACATATACCCATGCTGGGTGAGAGAAATATCTTGTCAAAAGACAACTTTTCCCATTTTTTTACACAAAGTTGGCATTTGACCAAGATATTTATCTCACCCAGCATGGGTATATGTAAAATGACACCCCAAAACACATTCCCCAACTTCTCCTGAGTACGGCGATACCAGATGTGTGACACTTTTTTGCAGCCTAGATGCGCAAAGGTGCCCACATTCCTTTTAGGAGGGCATTTTTAGACATTTGGATCCCAGACTTCTTCTCACGCTTTAGGGCCCCTAAAAAGCCAGGGCAGTATAAATACCCCACATGTGACCCCACTTTGGAAAGAAGACACCCCAAGGTATCCAATGAGGGGCCTGGCAAGTTCATAGAAATTTTTATTTTTTTGCATAAGTTAGCGGAAATTGATTTTTATTTTTTTTCTCACAAAGTCTCACTTTCCGCTAACTTAGGACAAAAATTTAAATCTTTCATGGACTCAATATGCCCCTCAGCAAATACCTTGGGGTGTCTTCTTTCCAAAATGGGGTCAGTTGTGGGGTGTTTGTACTGCCCTGGCATTTGAGGGTCTCCGCAATCATTACATGTATGGCCAGCATTAGGAGTTTCTGCTATTCTCCTTATATTGAGCATACAGGTAATGAGATTTTTTTTTTCGTTCAGCCTCTGGGCTGAAAGAAAAAAATGAACGGCACAGATTTCTTCATTCGCATTGATCAATGTGGATGAAAAAATCTCTGCCAAAAAAAAAAATGGAGGGGAAAGGCGTCTGCCAGGACATAGGAGCTCCGCCCTACATCCATACCCACTTAGCTCGTATGCCCTGGCAAACCAGATTTCTCCATTCGCATCAATCGATGTGGATGAATAAATCATTGCCGGGATTTTTTATTTTTTTTATATATATACAAAGTGTTTGCCAAAGCATAGGAACGCCGCCTCCTCCTCAGCTCGTATGCCTCGGCAAACGTATCTGTCACTGCAGAGGAGAAAATCCCGTCTTGCAGCGCCGCATACACCGACTTGCGTGTAATCTGACAGCAGCGCAATGCTTCTGTCAGAATGCACATCGGTGCTGCAGCTAGTAGATCGGTTGGTCCACCTGGAAGGTAAAAAGACAAAAAAAAAAAAAAAGAAAAAACCAGGCCACAACGCAATAATTTTATTAACTTTGGAACAGAACATGTAACTTTAACTTTTTGAACTAAACATTAATGTGTTTGCTTACTGGTGTTTTTTTTTTTTTTTTTTTTTTTTTTTTACCTTTATAGAACAAACCTCTCCTTCCCCATGGGTCAATGTGCAAAGCGCAAATCGCCCAAAGATGTGGCGAAGTGCGTTATGCACTTTGTCCCATGTGAAAGAAGACGTTTGCAGCAGCTGTGAGTGAATGGGCCCTAATAGCCCTGTGTGCCTATCCTGGTGAGATGATCCCTATGCTAATAGTGTACCTGTGAGTGGTACTTCCGGAAACACTCTCCAAAGCATAGGGCAGGGTGGTCCGGACAGTCAGGACAGAAATAGCGGGTGTCACGCCTTATTCCACTCCTGCTACAGACACGACATTTTTTTCGGGGTGGCGGTCGGTTTGAGGTACCAGGAAAGACACTGGGGAAGTGTCGCTCGTGTAGACGGCTAACTACACTGGTGGATGGGGCCACGGAACCTCCTGGATACAGGAGGTTCGCGATGATCTCTTCCTGAAATTTGAGGAAGGATCCAGTTCTCCCAGCCTTACTGTAGAGAACAAAACTATTGTACAGAGCCAATTGAATTAAATATACAGACACCTTCTTATACCAGTGTCTGGTGCGTCGGGAAACTAAATACGGAGCCAACATCTGGTCATTGAAGTCGACCCCTCCCATGTGGAGGTTATAGTCGTGGACTGAGAGGGGCTTTTCAATGACACGGGTTGCTCGCTCAATTTGGATTGTCGTGTCTGCGTGAATGGAGGAGAGCATGTAAACGTCACGCTTGTCTCTCCATTTCACCGCGAGCAGTTCTTCGTTACACAGTGCGGCCCTCTGCCCCCTTTCAAGACGGGTGGTAACGAGCCGTTGGGGGAAGCCCGCGCGACTAGTTCGCGCGGTACCACAGGCGCCAATCCGTTCTAGAAACAAATGCCTAAAGAGGGCCACACTTGAAATTTGTGGGTATAGCCTGTGGCCCTTTCACAGAGCTTATACAATTTGACCCCATACCGGGCGCGCTTGCTTGGGATGTATTGTTTGAAGCCAAGGCGCCCGGTAAAATGTATTAGGGACTCGTCTATGCAGATGTTTTGCTCTGGGGTATAAATATCTGCAAATTTCAGGTTGAAATGGTCTATGAGGGGCCGAATTTTGTGGAGCCGGTCAAAAGCAGGGTGGCCTCTGGGACGGGAGGTGCTGTTATCACTAAAGTGCAGGAAACGCAGGATGGTCTCAAATCGTGTCCTGGACATAGCAGCAGAGAACATGGGCATGTGATGAATTGGGTTCGTGGACCAATATGACCGCAATTCATGCTTTTTTGTCAGGCCCATGTTGAGGAGGAGGCCCAGAAAAGTTTTAATTTCGGAAACTTGGACTGGGCATAAGAGCTTCCCGGGTTAGCGGTTATAAATTGTGTGGCATACCGGTTTGTCTCTGCCACAACTAAGTCTAAAAGCTCCGCAGTCAAGAACAGCTAAAAAAATCCCAGGGCCGAACCGATCTGAGCTGTCTCAACCCGAACTCCAGACTGGGCAGTGAAAGGGAAAACTACGGGTGCGGCGGAAGTTGGGGACTGCCAATCAGGGTTTGCCAGCACCTCTGGGATTCTAGGGGCTCTACGGGCACGTCTTTGCGGTGGCTGCGACGGGGTCACTACTGCACGTGCCACCGTACCAGCTTCAACTGCCCTTCTGGTGCTCGCTACTTCACCAGGTTGTACGGCAGTGCTGGTACTAGGTCCAGGAAGGGCTGGGCTGCTGGTGTATGCCTCACCACGTAATCCGACAGCACCAGCCCCACTCTGCTGCTCTTGAAGCGGATCCTGCGCAACCTGCGGTCTAGCGACACGGGGCCGGGTACGCCTGCTGCTATCAGGGACCTCAACCTCCTCGTCCGAACTTTGGGTCAGAGAGCCACTGCTTTCTACAGGTTCGTATTCTGACCCACTGGATTCATCAGATGAGGGTTCCCACTCCTCATCCGACTGGGTCAGAAGCCTGTAGGCCTCTTCAGAAGAATACCCCCTGTTTGACATGTGGGCAACTAAATTTAGTGGTATTCCCTGAGACAACCCAAGAAAAAAAAGCAAGCCTGTCTTACAAAGGGGAGGCTAGCGAAGTACCGGAGGCCGCTGCGGTTGATAAAAAATATCAAAACTGATTTTTTTATCGCCGCAGTGCGTGTAAAGTGAATGTGCAGTGATCAAAAAAAAAAATTGTTTTTGTCACTGCGGTGGGGCGGGCGTGGGCGAACGCACGTGTGGGCGACCAATCAGGCCTGATCGGGCAAACACTGCGTTTTGGGTGGAGGGCGAACTAAAGTGACACTAGTACTATTATAGATCTGACCGTGATCAGTTTTGATCACTTTCAGATACTATAAAAGTACAAATGCTGATTAGCGATACGCTAATCAGCGAATAACGGACTGCGGTGCGGTGGGCTGGGCTCTAACTGATCCCTAAACTACCTAACCAAGGGGCCTAAACTATACTGAAACCTAACGGTCAATACCAGTGAAAAAAATAAAAGTGACAGTTTGCACTGATCACTTTTTTTCCTTTTCACTAGTGATTGACAGGGGCAAGAAGGGGTGATCAAAGGGTTAATTGGGTGCTGGGAGGTGATCTGGGGGCTAAGTGTACTGTAGTGGGTACTCACAGTGATGTGTGCTCCTCTGCTCCTCTCCTGGAACCAACCGACCAAAAGAAGGAGCAGAGGAGCACAGCAGCCATATAACCCCATCATATTTACTAATATGTGGGGTTAAATGGCTGCTGATTGGATTTTTTGAAAATCATCAACCTGCCAGCCAATGATCGTGGCCGGCAGGTTGATGACGAACTTCTTCTTTGAATTTTGCCGGCCCGCGATGCGCATGCGCGGGCCGGCATACCCGGAAATCTCGCGTCTCGCGAGAGGACGCACCGGCGCGTCCACCCAGAGCAGCACGACCTCCGCGAAGACGCAATCCTGCGTACAGCGGTCGTGAGGAGGTTAATGGAGGAGCAGAAAAGGCCTTGTCCACAATGTAGCTGCCATTTTATCCCCTTGGCCCTGATCATGCTAAGGGAGCATATAGAACAGTGAGCCAGCAGCAAAGCACAGACCAGTGAGTCTACGTCTGGATATAGAGAAAGTCTAGTGAAGGTTGGAGCAAGTTTAGCCAATGGACTTCACAAGCAACAATGACCAGGAGGAACCTAAAAGTACTTGGACACAACCGGATGATTAGTGTGCAAAATTATCTTTTACCACATAACTCTATGAACATAGTGGACAGTAATTTCTTCAGTGAGCATCCTTTCCAAAGAATAGAGCTGAAGACTGATGGCTGCCATTAGGGAGCCACCCTGTGGATTGCTACTGACCAGTAAGAGATATTATATTCAGTACCTGAGTGCTAGAATGTGGACAAAGTATAGAAAGATATAGAGAAAGAAGGAAAACTCCACAGATTACAATACCAAGCATGTTATAAGGAATACAGCTGGATCCATATTTATATGATGGCTTTGCTATCTACATGAACTGTACTGACTACCTGAAGACAAGTGATCTAGTAAAAGTTCTATTGTTTATAACAATTGACTCTTCATTCTTTCTACCAACTTCATGTGCACCTAATGGTGCTGGCGTCACAAACAACCGGGGTCCTAGCCTCCAAAGCACCCTAAACACCTATACCATCAAGTGCACCTCAACTACCATCTGGCTGGTGATCCCTTTACTAGAGAGTGCCCCAGAGGATTTAGTGCTGTCTTCCCCATCACTGCACGCCCGCCCAGGGAGGCTCTGCTAAACGGAAGTACAAACAATTACTACCCTCACGTGTTGCCCCTGCGGTCCGGTTCGCTGCAGATACACGATTGATTAGAGAAACAAGGTAAGTGTTACTGTATAAAAGAAATAAAAAGCACAACCTAACCTTTATCGGGCCCCAAAAAGTACAAAAGTGTCTACATACAGTACCAAAGCAAAGCACATTAAACTCACGTGAAGAAAGACTCAAAGTGGGAACCAAATCCAAAGATATTAAAGTAACACCCAAGAGGCAAACTCTTCAATAGAAGGACGAGGGTCTCCTGCATAAGAGAGAAAAAAAAGCAATAGATTATAGCCACGTCCTCACTCGCACAATTTAGGCATATGGACTATTCCTCAAATCACTACAAATGGCTGCTATATAGATGGTCATTTTTAATGGTGGACTGGAATGATTTCACTGACCTTCGCGCTGTCAATACGTTGTAGAGAATTTGGCTCTGAATTCATTGCACACTCCATACTGCCGGACCGGTCCACCACAAAGATAAATTCTCCACAGTTTGTCTGCACGGCTGGGAAACTGGGATAGAAGTTCAACATGGCAACAGACTCGGTCATCAAAGACCCTAAAAAATAAGAAAATAAATCAGTTAGATATCACAAAAGATGGCGAAGTAAGAAGAATTTTGTAAGATCCTCACCTGCTTTGCACTCTAGGGGAACCAAGAGGGATCCTCGTGGAGTTGCGGGGCAGGTTATGCGTGTCTCTGATGCACCAGCACTGACCCCTTTGCGAGCCAGTGCGGAGATGCGTTCGCGTGGACATCGGAGGGGAGGACCGTCGGAGTCCCGGGGACAGAGTGGCCAGGCGAGTGACAAGACGCCGCGGCCAGGGTTGTCTCCGGTGTCTCCTGCGACTTCCGTTTCCGCATCTGGGTCCACGCGCTCGCATACTCGCGCTGAGTCAATCATGCGTCCGTGCGTACGCACGAGGGCAGGTTCGCAAAGGGATACACGGTCGCGAGTACGCGCTTCTTATGCACTTCGTCGACCAGTGGCGCATATTATACTCACAAGAGCAAAGTGGATTAGGGAGCCAGCCATGGGTTAATCAACTTGTGATTGCCTTAGGCCTTGTACTCAGGTGCATGGCAATTTGTTCACTTATGGTAGTGGACACTTGGCACCCTGGGATTGGTCAGCAGGCATTTAAAAGGAGGTCTCTCAGGGTGATCAGTGCCCACTGTTATTTTCCCTCAACCAGGTATAGGTCACAACTCCTAGTGACTGAAGACTGCCAGGAACTTTGTCCTTACAGCGGACCCAAGATCTGGAGTGACTCGACTGCCAAGTGCACAGCATCATTCAGCACTGGTTGGGACTATTCCTGGAATCTCCTTGCCTGGTTTTTTGTTATTATTTCTTGTTACCAGCAAGTGTCCTGGACGTTTATGTTTCTGGTGAATAAACACCTTTTTGCTTTCATCACTGGTCTGTTTGTTGGTGCCTTGCATTACAAATTTCATGTGTATCAGGCATCTCCTGCCAACAGAACTATGAATGTTTTACGGGGGTTTTCCACTTTATATTATCCTTACCTATTATCCTCAAAGACACAATGTGTCACCCTGTTGGAACCCCCATCGATCAGCTGTAATTTATATGGAAACCAGGCAGTGTTCAATTTACCTACACAAACCCTACAGTAGAAACTAAGGATTACACAGTGTCCATTCAAATCTATGCTCTGTTTGCAGGACAGGACAGGTCTTCCTTAGGGATACCCCATGTAAAAGTTCAAGATGAGTATACTTGGACAACAAAGCCAAGAAGAGTGGAGAGGCTCTGACAGGCCAATGGTCACATCGGTCTTGAGCGAAGTCAGGGATGGAGTCCAGGATTGGATCAATGAGGAAAAAACTTAAGTGTAGTTAGATGGAGCCAAAGTTAGATAGGTCGAATCCAAAAAGGAATGGACCATGGTCGGCCAGAGGTGTGAGTCAGAGCAAGGAGGACCATAATCAGGATCATTGTAAGAGAAAAAGCATGTGAAAGCAGTTTAGGTCAAGGCCAGGAACCAGATCCCAGGAACAAGGATATATGGGCCAGTAGCCCAGAGTCCAGGAACAGGCCAAGAGTCGAAACCAGGAACAAGGCAGCACGAGTAAGATACTGTACCATACATAGCAGGTCCTAATAAGATCATCAGAAACAACCCAAGAGAATGTATCAACAGAGCCCATAACCAGGAACAATAAGTCAGAGTTCACACATAGCAGCCATGATACAGTTGTAACCATGCAGATGTCCATGTTGGCATGATTTGGGCTGAACCATAAACAAAATGTGTGTACCCAACCAGAACCCAAAAAGCCTCATTCTACAACCATGAGACAAAAACTATTGGACAGAAGTTGAGTCATGGATTGATGGTGACCACGGCAAAGCTACTGGAGAAGAGCTCATCAGAGAGGGAGACAGCCTCAGCAAACATCTGGTATGCAACTCTGTCACCTCCTCGACTGGTCAACATGACCCAGTTATTATAACATATCTACCGTACTATAATCAAATCACATAAGCTATCCCAGAATGACTTACCAAGTCTAACGTGAGGTTTTGAGCTGAATTTTTGCTGAACTAGAGTCCATAACTTGTGGAAAACTAGAAGGGAATGAAACAAGGTAGTAATTAGAAAAAAGCAAAACTTTGTCTCACTAACATTCCAGTTGAATAATGGTAAATCCATTTAATCCAGTAAAATATAAGCTGAAAAACAAGTTTCTATAATTTATTTTCGTGTGTTCTTTTGTCCTATTGGATTCTGTAGTAGAATCAGAAGTTGCAGCAACTGCACTCTTTTTGACAAGAGGGGGTCTAAATTTCTTATTTTCTGTCTGGATGTTGGCTGTCCACAAATATGGGACTACCTGCTGAATTCCTTCCTGTCATGTAAAATGCGATCTGGAAGGACCATAATTTCACCCATATGTAACTGGCATGTCAAAAGAGTTCTTAGAGAACAAAACAAGAAAAAATCACTAAAAATGGAAAGCAAAGCAGCGGTGCATAGAATAAAGGACTAAAGTAATTAAACAAGTTAAAGAAGTTGTAGAACCAGCACCACACAATGCCAACAGGCTGTGTCTGGTGTTGCAGCTCAGCTCCAATGATGTGAATAAGGCTACATTCACAAGAACGTATTTTGTTTTCGTGTCCGTTCCGTTGTTTTTTTGCGGATAGGATGCTGACCCATTGATGCTGATCCATATGTCCGTTCCATTTTGCGGACGTCACCCTTTTTTTTTTTTTGCAGATGTGCAATTTGCGGACCACAAAACATATACGGTCGTGTTAATTTAGCCTAAACGATGCTCTGGGGTAAGTGGCAGAAAAGATCAATTGAAGACTGGCTGTTGGAGACTGGGAAGAGAAGCCCACATGGAAACAGGAGGTGTCAGAAGTCTGCTGAGTTATTGGGGACTTCTCAATAGCTCAGCTCTCTGGCTTCCTTTGTGATGCATCCTCCCTACCACCAGAATTCTTCAGCACTTAAGTCACCCATATAGTGCGAAGCAAAATGTATAGGTTTGTATCAGGTTTGATCAAACTGTATAATCCAAACTGTTACTTCATGGTGACCTCTTTAGTAGTTCTCCACTGGGTGCAGCACAGCACCCTTTCTTCAGTTTTGGCTTTAACTAAATGTCACCACAACAACCTTAGATATGTGTCTCTGGTGACCCGATAACCCGGAATAGGACGGTGATTGGTGGTGTGATAATACACCACCAATCACCGTCCTGTTATACTGAGAGGTGGCCGTCACACCACCTCTCAGGATCGCTGGACGGCTGGGCGGACGGAGCGGCAGTTTTGAATTGCCGGAGCTCCTCTCCCCGCTCATACAGGTCCGTGGAGCGGGAGAGAGAGAAGCCTCCGACTGTACTGTGAGTTTTTTTGTGCCATCAGGCACAAATCAGTGTTTTTGGGAGAGGTAGATTAGGCAGGGATCGTGAGGGATGGTTAGGGAAAAAAATTTGTTTTGCGGTCTAGCACCCTGATTGGGTGTCTGGGGTCCACAGCACTCAGCTGTGTGACCCTAGACTCCCCCAGGGGTGCTGCAGCTTGCCCCCCTGCCCCCACACACAAGAGTTTTTGGGGTGCAAGTGTTTTTTTTAGCGTCCGGCCACTGTTAGCGCAATGCCCACCCCACCGCTGATCAGCTTCGTACCGCTGATCAGCGCGTTTGAATATTTTTATTTTATTTTTTACACTTTTGGGGATTTTCCACACACACACACACACACTCCCCTATGGCCCGCCGGACGTTCTCAGTGAGGACGAGGATAACCCCACTTTCCTCTTGCCATCTGCAGAGACGCCGCAAGGCGGAGCAAGGGGAGCGCCATGCCAGGGACTCTGTGGCCCACACTAGTACGAGCAGCTCTGGGGCTCGTACTAGTTTTCCGGCCCACCAGATAAGTCCACCTGATACTCCCACCGATGAACTTGTCTGGTGTACCTCAGAGCATTTTGAGCCTGTGATTCCTGATTTTGTTGGCCAAGCAGGAATCCAGATTCCCACAGTGGGCTTAACTGAATATGACTATTTTAGAATTTTTTCCAGTGACCACTTTGTGAATCTGATGGTGGAGCAAACGAACCTGTTCGCCCAACAGTTCATTGCTCAACACCCGGGCTCCTTTTTGGCTAGGGCCAGTGGCTGGACTCCGGTCAGTGCAGCCGAGATGAGGACGTTTTGGGGCCTTGTGCTGCACATGGGCCTAGCCAAAAAACCCAGTGACAGGCATTACTGGAGTAGGGACGTCCTCTACCAGACCCCACTTTACAGTACAGCCATGACACGTACCTGGTTTGAGGCCATCCGGAAATGCCTGCATTATGCAGATAATGCAGCATGTCCCCCCCCCCCCCCCCCGAGGTGATCCTGCCTATGACCGCCTGTTCAAAATCAGGCCGGACATCGATCACTTCGTGGCCAAATTTTTGGAGGCCTGTGTACCTGGAAGGGAGGTCGCGGTTGATGAGTCTATCGTTCCTTTCAAGGGGAGACTCATTTTCCGCCAGTATGTTCCCTCTAAGCGGACGAGATATGGCGTGAAGCTGCACAAACTTTGTGAGAGTACCTCAGGGTGCACTTACAAGTTTCATGTGTACAAGGGGCGAGATTCCCGTATTGAACCCCCAGAATGTCCCCCCACTCTGGGTTTTAGTGGGAAACTTGTGTGGGACCTTATGCACCCACTACTAGATAAAGGTTACCACCTGTACGTGGATAACTTTTATACTAGTATCCCCTTGTTCCAGTCCCTTGCCGCCAGATCCACGTCCGCTTATGGGACCATGCGGAAAAATCAACGCGGCCTTCCTACCCACCCCCTCCAGATAACTATCCCCAGGGGTGAGACCCGTGCCCTTACCAGTGGAAAACTGTTGCTCGTCAGATATAAGGACAAAAGGGATGTAACGGCATAACCCCTGTCCCTGTGTGAGGTACCGCGGCAACGGTCCTCAAGCCCGGTTGTATCGTCGACTGCAATCGGTATATGGGAGGAGTTGATCTCTTTGAAAAAGTCCTCAAGCCATATAATGCCATGCGCAAAACCCGGGCATGGTACAAAAAAGTTAAGGTCTACTTGGTAAAGGTTGCCTTGTACAACTCTTTTTTGCTGTCCCAGAGTGCTGGCAACACAGGGAAATTCCTTCAGTTCTATGAGGCAGTCCTCAAGGCCCTGATCTTTCCAGGTGTGGTCCCCCATACTGGAAAGAAGGGACGGTCCCCAAAAAAGTGCAGCGTGTGTAACAGGAGGGGGATACGGAAGGACACCACCACTCAGTGTGACACGTGCACCGATCATCAGGGCCTCTGCATTGACAGTTGCTTCAGGGAGTACCACACTTCCATGGAGTACTACATTTATAATCCCCTTCCCCAATTTTTATTCCATTTAGCCACTGACAATCGAAAAAAAAACTATGGTTCTCAGACTTAAGACACTAAAACAAAAACATATATTTTTTAAAATAAATAACAAAAGTAGACATATTAGGTAACGCCGCGTCCGTAAGAATCTGCTCTACAAAAATAGCCCATGACCTAACCCCTCAGATGAACACGGTCATACAAATAAAATAAAAACTGTGCAAAAAATAGGCATTTTTTTGTCACCTTACATCACAAAAAGTGTAATAGCAAGCGATCAAAAAGTCATATGCCCCCCAAAATAGTGCTAATAAAACCGTCCTCTCATCCCGCAAAAAATAAGCCCCTACCTAAGATAATCGGCTAAAAACTAAATTAAAAAATGACTCTTAGACTTTGGAGAAACTAAAATGTTTTTATTTTTTGTCTATAAAAGGATAATATAGTGTAAAACCTAAATACATTTTAAAAAAGTAGATATATTAGGTATCGCCGCGTCCGTAAGAATCTGCATTATAAAAATACCCCATGACCTAACCCCTCAGATGAACATGGTCAAAAATAAAAACGGTGCCAAAATAGTTATTTTTGGGCAAATTTTCCATTTTAATTAGTTTTTTCCAGTAACAAAGCAAGGGTTAACAGCCAAACAAAACTTAATATTTATTACCCTGATTCTGCAGTTTACAGAAACACTCCATATGTGGTCGTAAACTGCTGTATGACCAAACGGCAGGGCGCAGAAGGAAAGGAACGCCGTATAGTTTCAGGAAGGCAGATTTGAATGGCCTTTTTTTGGCACCATGTCCCATTTGAAGAACCCCTGATGCACCCCTAGAGTAGAAACTCTATAAAAGTGACCCCATCTAAGAAACTACACACCTCAAGGTATTCAAAATTGATTTTACATTGAAAAAACTAAAGTTGGATTCAAAATGGCCAACTTCAAAATGGCCGCCATGGTCACCACCCATCTTGAAAAGTTTCCCCCCCTCACATATACTAATGTGCCACAAACAGGAAGTTAATATCACCAACCATTCCCATTTTATTAAGGTGTATCCATATAAATGGCCCACCCTGTAGTTTATGGCCACATATAGGGTGTTCTGCAAACTACAGAATCAGCGCAATAAATATTGAGTTTTGTCTGGCTGTTAACCCTTGCTTTGTTACTGGAAAAAATGGATTAAAATAGAAAATTTGACAAAAAAATTGAAATTCTGAAATTTCATTTCCATTTGCCAATAACTCTTGTGGAACACCTAAAGCAGGGATACTCAACTGGCGGACCGCGGTCCAAATACGGACCGTGGACACCAGCTGTCCGGACCCCTGCCATCCCTTCCATTGGAAGCAGCACTTTAGGCTGCTTCCTAATCTGACAGTGCGCCGGAAAGAGCTGGGGCACAAGCTCCTCCCCATGCAGGCGCCGGATGGAAGGGGATGAGCGTGCTGAAAGAGACAGGTTCCGCCACATGCAGGTAACTTGTCTCTCTCAGCGCTTTCACATCGGTGCCTGCACGCGGAGGAAGCAGTCTCTCTCAGCGGATCAGTCCCTTCTCTCCTGCAGCAGCGGCACGTAAGGGAGCTTCAAGCTCCAAAGGACACTTACCTGCTGCTGGAGAAGAGGCTGGACATCACCACTGCCACCAATGGAATAAAGTCCACATTTTGGGGGGAAGGGAGGGGACTGAGGGGTACAGACAAGCAGGAACACGTCACTGACTGCAGGAAAGGACTCCAGTGTCAGTGGCCTGTTCCCATGTTGGCCTGTGCCTCTCTCTGTAATGGTTAAATAAAGATAAGGCTCCATTCACATCATGGTATTTTTGTTCCACATCCAATCCCCAGTATTGGTGGATTGGCTGCGGACCCCTTCATTTCAGTGGGGCCGCAAAAGATGTAGAGAGCACACTGTGTACTGTCTGCATCTTTTGTGGCCCCATTGAAATTAAGGGGTCTGCATCTAATCCACCAATAATGGAAGTTGGATGTGGAACAAAAATACATATGACTGTTCTGCGGCTAGGGTTGCCACCCAGCCAGTATCTCACCGACAAGGCCGATATTTTAGTGGCCCTGCCAGTGCAGGTAATTTCTTTATACCCACAATTTTTCTGTATGGACTGTTACTAATGAGCGCTTCCATTGCAGAGCACTCACTAGTACAGCCTTTACCTCCACCGCCACTTGTGTTAATAAAAAAAAAAAGAACTTACCTACCTCCTCCATTTGTTTGCGTAGTAGGGAACGCGCCGACTGGAAGCTCAGGACAGGAGCTCCGAGACGTCATAACACTGGAGCGCAGGTCCCGTCCTCAGTTTCCAGTCAACAGAGAGTGTTCACCGCAGCGCCATCAAATGGAATTTTTTTTTTTTGCAAAAGCAGAGATGGGGGCATTATTCTTACCGGGGGCACTAATGGGGGCATTATTTTTACTGGGGGCACTAATAGGGGAATTATTCTTACCGGGGGCACTAATGGGGGCATTATTCTTACTGGGGGGCACTAATGGGGGCATTATTCTTACTGGGGGCACTGATCGGGCCTTTATTCTTACTGGGGGGCACTAATGGGGGCATTATTCTTATTGGGGGCACTAATGGGGGCATTATTCTTGCTGGGGGCACTAATGGGGTCATTATTCTTACTGAGGGAACTAATGGGGGCATTATTCTTACAGGGGCACTAATGGAGGCATTATTCTTACCGGGGGCACTAATGGGGGAATTATTCTTACCAGGGGCACTAATGGGGGCATTATTCTTACCGGGGGCACTAAAGGGGGCATTATTCTTATTGGGGGCACTAATGGGGGCATTACTCTTACTGGGGGCACTAATGGGGGCATTATTCTTACTGTGGGCACTAATGGGGACATTATTCTTACCGGGGGCACTAAAGGGGGCATTATTCTTACTGGGGGCACTAATGGGGGCGTTATTCTTACTTGGGGCACTAATGGGGGTATTATTATTACTGGGGGCACTAATAGGGGCATTCATCTTTACTGTTGGAATTCAGCTCGGACCTTCACCTGACTGCAGACCCAGGTATGTGGACCTTTAATAAAACTAGTTGAGTACCCCTGACCTAACAACGTTTGTAAAATCTGTTTTGAATACCTTGAGGGGTGTAGTTTCTAGAATGGGGTCATTTTTGGGTGGTTTCTATTATGTAAGCCTCACAAAGTGACTTCAGACCTGAACTGGTCCTTAAAAAGTGGGTTTTTGAAAATTTCTGAAAATTTTAAGATTTGCTTCTAAACTTCTAAGCCTTGTAACGTCCCCAAAAATTAAAAAGTAATTCCCCAAATGATCCAAACATAAAGTAGACATATGGGGAATGTAAAGTAATAACTATTTTTGGAGGCATTACTATGTTTTATAGAAATAGAGAAATCGAAACTTGAGAATTTTCAAATTTTTGGTAAATTTAGTATTTTTGTTTATAAATAAAAATTCATTTTTTGGACTCCATTTTACCAGTGTCATGAAGTACAATATGTGACGAAAAAACAATCTCAGAATGGCTTGGATAAGTCAAAGCGTTTAAAGTTATCACCACATAAAGTGACACTGGTCAGATTTGCAAAAAATGGCCTGGTCCTTAAGGTGAAAATGAACCCGGTCCGTATTGTACTATGGAAATCTGTTAGCATTTTATTGATACAGAGTGTTTAGAAGTGTTTTTTTTCTATGCATCTGCTCATGAACTTCTTGGATGCTACGGAGAGGTTCTTGAGTCAGTATTGAAAAGCTCTACAGTTCCTTAGAAGATGTACTTGACGTTTGAAGTGTGCATAAAGCAGGTATGGTCAACGTATTGAGCATCTGAGTCACCTGATGACTTTGGCTCCTTAGCAGCATCAGCAGGTACTGTCCCAGCCTCCACAGTCACACTCGGTTTGTTCACCTCTGAGTAATAAGCAAGGAGCTCCACGTCTCTCTCAAACTTGTGTCCCTCAGCCAGCGATACCTGGAAATATAAACATGCATTATGTCGGACATTTATTATGGATTTATGCAGTCCGCACAGCTCTGTGATTCCCTCACCTTGGCTGCGGTCTTGTCCTCATTAGTGTACTCCACAGGGTTGATATCACAGTTGGATACTATCTTGACAATGCCGAATGCAGACTGGAAATGTGCGCTCAGACTCAGGGTGTATGGGATCTCTCCTATAGGCACCTGTGGGCGTGTGGCAGTCACACTCCCAGGTTGGTCTGGAATGGGGAATTGGGGACGATGAATAAGGAGAAAAGCAGGAAAAGTAAATAAGCTTGATACAACGCTTTCTGAAAAGTCTTCAGACCCTTTCACATTTGTTATGTTGCAGCCTTTAGCAAAAAAAAAAGTCTAGTTTTTCCCAGTCATGACAAAGTGAAAACAGAGATACTCCTACTGTCATGCCCCACTCTGACGATGTGCGGAGGTCGGCTAGGATAGCAGCACGAAGTTAGTGTTTGTTTTGGTGCCGTGCTGGATCCGCCTCTCATCAGGTGCACTGGGTGGAGTCATTAGTTTAAATGGCACTCCAGCCAAGTGATCTGAGCTGATTATTCTAATCATTGTAGTCTGGAAAGCAAGGAGGGAAGGTTGGCTGTCTGTTCCTGCTCTGGAAGATAAGTGTCATTTCTAGTTTGGTTGTTTTGTGTCATCTTTCCCATCCAGGTTCTGTGCGAGCAGGCTGCTCCTATTTCCCCACTTCACCATCTCAGGAAATTCAGGGTATTGTCAGCCCAGGCTGGAGGACACATCACACCTACCTTCAAGGTCTGTATGTGGGCTGAGCAGTGCAGGGAAAGAGGTCAGGGATTAGCTAGGAGGTGACCCTTCCCCTGTCTCTCGCCCAGAGCCTGGTTGGTGCGTTATCTGTTATTCCGAGTGCACGCCCGCCGTGACATTATAATCCGTCATACTGTGACTGCCATTACTCAGCGCTTTTGTGATGGCGTCAATTGATGCACTGGTTGACCGCATGAAGGGTTTACCCCTAGAGGTTGCGGATCTGAATAGTTCGGTCACACAGTGTCAGAGGGTTCTGGCATCAGGTACAGGTCAAATTGGTGGGGAGCCTAAAGTTGCTCTTCCCGAGAAATTGACAGGGGGTACGGATGATTTTTTCCGCTTCAAAGAGTCATGCAAATTGTACTTTCGACTGCGTCCATTTTCGTCAGGTAATGAAGATCAGAGGGTTGGTATCATCATGTCTTTGCTTAAAGGGGACGCGCAATCCTGGGCTTTTTCTCTGCCGCCCGGTTCTCTAGCCCTCCGGTTGGTGGAGGAATTTTTCAAAACCCCGGGATTGATTTATGATGACCCAGATCGGGTCTTGATCGCAGAATCGAAATTGCGTAACCTACTACAGGGTAAACATACTGCAGAGGGTTACTGCACAGCGTTTAGGAGGTGGGCTACTGAGTCGGGGTGGAACGACCCCGCCTTACGTAGTCAGTTTTGTCAGGGGTTATCTGAAAGGTTGAAAGATGCCCTGGCTTTTCATGAGTATCCGGATACTCTAGAGAATGCAATGTCTTTGGCTATACGGTTGGATAGACGTATCAGAGAGAGATGTAAGGGTCCCTCCGTGAAGGGGATCCCTCCTGCATGTGGTTTTGTTTTACCTACTGGTATTACTTATAACTCTGGGGTAGGGGAGGAACCCATGCAGTTAGGTCAGATATCTTGCCATTCTGAGTAGAGACTTTAGAAAGGTGCACAATCTATGTTACTATTGTGGAAAGAGGGGTCATTTTATTTTTTCTTGTCCTTATGTTAAACCACAGGTGGAAGAGAAAAAGAAAAAAAAAAAAAACCTTCCCTCACAATTGGTAGTATGAATGGTGTGGTGGAGCAGACAGGTATGCAAGCTCCCTGCAGTTCCCGTTTTCTCCTTTCAGCTATGGTGGCGCTAGAGTCAAAAGATGTGTTTGTTGATGTATTCCTTGATTGTGGTGCTGGGGTAAACTTAATTGACTTTCTTTTTCTTCAAAACCTAGGACTAAGTACTTGCACGTTAGAGAACGAGATTCGTGTTTTTGCAATTGATTCTTCCCCTCTTTCTCAAAGGAGCCTTACTCACATTGTTCATGGGATTCATTTAAGGGTGGGTGATTCACATGCTGAAATTATTTCTTGTTTTGTCATGAAGAATTTGCCAGCTCCTATAGTTTTGGGCTTGCCATGGTTGACTAGACATAACCCAATTATAGACTGGCAAGCGAGACAAATCATTGGTTGGAGCGATTTTTGTTCGGATAATTGTCTTGGCACTTCTATCTCTGGTGTGTCCATTACGGCTTTACCTCAGTATCTCTCGGATTTTGCGGATGTCTTTTCGGAGGGTGGGGCTCAGGAATTGCCCCGTCATCGAGACTATGATTGTCCAGTGAATCTCATTCCGGGGGCTAAGTTGCCAAAGTCTCGGCTTTACAACCTCTCTCAACCCGAAAGAGAGGTCATGCGAAAGTATGTCGCCGAGAGTTTGGCAAAGGGTCATATTAGACCATCTTAGGCCTCTTTCACACTTGCGTTGTCCGGATCCGGCGTGTACTCCACTTGCCGGAATTACACGCCGGATCAGGAAAAATGCAAGTGAACTGAAAGCATTTGAAGACGGATCCATCTTCAAAATGCGTTTAGTGTTACTATGGCAGCCAGGACGCTATTAAAGTCCTGGTTGCCATAGTAGTAGTGGGGAGCGGGGGAGCAGTATACTTATCGTCCGTGCGGCTCCCGGGGCGCTCCTGAATGACGTCAGAGCGCCCCATGCGCATGGATGACGTGCCATGTGATCACGTCATCCATGCGCGTGGGGCGCCCTGACGTCACTCTGGAGCGCCCCGGGAGCCGCACGGACGGTAAGTATACTGCTCCCCACTACACTTTACCATGGCTGCCAGGACTTTAGTGTCCCGGCAGCCATGGTAACCATTCAGAAAAAGCTAAACGTCGGATCCGGGAATGCGCCGAAACGACGTTTAGCTTAAGGCCGGATCCGGATAAATGCCTTTCAATGGGCATTCGTTCCGGATCTGGCCTTGCGGCAAGTCTTCAGGATTTTTGGCTGGAGCAAAAAGCGCAGCATGCTGCAGTATTTTCTCCGGCCAAAAAACGTTCCGGTCCTGAACTGAAGACATCCTGATGCATCCTGAACGGATTTCACTCCATTCAGAATGCATTAGGATAAAACTGATCAGGATTCTTCCAGGATAGAACCGGTGGAACCATCGCCATTGCCTCCTCCTCCTGTTCTAGTCGAGGGAAACTTGGAGTTCGAGATCTCCAGGATTCTCGACTCAAGAGTTCTTCGGGGTTCCCATTAGTACCTGGTACACTGGAGGGGATACGGTCCTGAGGAGAGGATGTGGGTTCCAGTGTCAGATGTCAACGCCAGCCAACTGGTAAGGGCCTTTCATAGGTCCCATCCGGAAAAGGTTGGTCCGGGGTGTCCGGAGGTCCCCCGTAGAAGGGGGGGTACTGTCATGCCCCACTCTGACGATGTGCGGAGGTCCGCCAGGATAGCAGCACGAAGTTAGTGTTTGTTTTGGTGCCGTGCTGGATCCGCGACTCATCTGGTGCACTGGGTGGAGTCATTAGTTTAAATGGCACTCCAGTCAAGTGATCTGAGCGGATTATACTAATCATTGTGGTCTGGGAAGCTAGGAGGGAAGGTTGGCTGGCTGTTCCTGCTCTGGAAGATAAGTGTCATTTCTAGTTTGGTTGTTTTGTGTCATCTTTCCCATCCAGGTTCTGTGCGAGCAGGCTGCTCCTATTTCCCCACTTCACCATCTCAGGAAATTCAGGGTATTGTCAGCCCAGGCTGGAGGACACATCACACCTACCTTCAAGGTCTGTATGTGGGCTGACCAGTGCAAGGAAAGAGGTCAGGGATTAGCTAGGAGGTGACCCTTCCCCTGTCTCTCGTCCAGAGCCTGGTTGGTGCAGTGGCCTCCATAATTCTTAAAATGAAAGAAGTTTGGAACAACCAGGACTCTTCCTAGAGCTGGCCGCCCCACCAAACAAAGTAATCAGAGGAGAAGGGTCTTGGTAAATGAGGTGACCAAAAATCCAATGGTCACTCTGGCTGAGCTCCTTACCCTGTGTGCAGATGGGAGAGCTTCTAGAAGTTCACCCATCACTGCAGCACTCCACAAATCTCGGCTTTATGGCAGAGAAGCCTCTTCTTAGTAAAAGACACATGAAAGCTGCCTGGAGTTTACAAAAAAAGCACCTAAAGGACTCTCAGACTGTGAGAAACAAGATTATCTGGTCTGATGAAACAAGATTGACCTTTTTGGTCTCAATTCTAATTCAGGCATTCATGTCTGAGGGAAACGAGGCATTTGCTTATCACCTGGCTAATGCCATCCCTACAGTAAATGGTGGTGGCAGAATCATGCTATGGGAATGTTTTTCAGTGGATCAGACAGGAAGATTGGTCAAGATTGAGGAAAAGCTCAATGGAGCAAAGTACCGAGATGGTCTTAATGAAAACCTGATCCAGAGTGCTCTGGACCTCAGATTGGGAGGAAGGTTCACCTTCAAACAAGACAATGATCTACACACAAAGCTAATACAACACAGGAGTGGCTTAGGGACAACTCTACAAATCTTTTTGAGTGGCCCAGCTAGAGCCCTGACTTGGACCCAAGCGAACATCTCTAGATAGACCTGAAAATGGCTGTCCACCGACAGTACTCATCCAACCTGACTGAGGATCTGCAGAGAAGAATAGGAGAAAATACAGAAATTACTTTATCACTTTCTCATTATTGAGTATTGAGTGCAGAATGATGGGGGGGGGCTTGATTTTTTTAATTTTAGCACAAGGCCACAACATAACAAAATGTGAAAAAGTAGAAGGGTCATAAGACTTCCTGAATGCATTGTAGATCACAACAGGATGTGACTACTGTTATGTATCATTCGTGATTCAGTATAACATCTACAGTATATGTATATTATCAGCTCTTTGTGCATTAACCCTGAAATCATTCATCATGAACATTATCCAAAATCATTATCCAGTCCTCATGAAATTCCACTGTTCTAGTCTTATCAACATTTATCTTCATAACCCTCATTTTCTGTCATACCTTTCATCCAGCATAGTCCCATATTGTCATCATCCTAATCATCTATGGACACCCCTTTATCATAATCTACTCCATCACCATCATCCTCTTCATCCACTATAATTGTAATCGATTATTCTCTGTTGTATCATCATCTGCTCCTATTCATCCTCATAATTCCCTTTTTCATCATTTCTAATCATCCATTCACATTCATACACCATTATTTACCATCATCCCCTTGATCCACCATTGTTGACATCAATCATCTTCATTCTCTATTATTTTCACCGTCCAGTCATTCTTCATTATTCTTGTTATCATTCACCCTCATCAAGTCTCACCATGCTTCATAATTCTCACCATCAATCACTCATCTCACCCATGATATATTGTCACAATTTTCCAGAAAAACTCAAAGGGTTCACTTAAATGTTTTGACATTGTAATGAATAGGAACATGGCTGTACATATGTGGCATCTAAAGGGTTATTTTTACAAAGAGAATAAATCTATTTTGGACTGCCTAGGGCATTGTTATTGGCAGATGGCGATAAAGGACCCAGAGCTTTCTTGAGGAAAATAAAGTGAGACTTTTGACACTTCACCCTGGCTTCTACAAGATTCAACACCCCCCATCCCATAAAGTGAGGTGAATGAAGTGACAGTGCCAATTCAATATTCACAATACTTACCCCCTTATTTAATATACTTTCCAGTCACATATAAGGGGTTTGGAGAATGAATCAGAAGGATAGCTCTGAAACCCGAACTAAGGGCTCAAACGATAATCTGTGTGTAATGCAAGGCACCAACAAACAGACCAGTGATGAAAGCAAAAAGGTGTTTATTCACCAGAAACATAAACGTCCAGGACACTTGCTGGTAACAAGGAATAATAACAAAAAACCAGGCAAGGAGATTCCAGGAATAGTCCCAACCAGTGCTGAATGATGCTGTGCACTTGGCAGTCGAGTCACTCCAGATCTTGGGTCCGCTGTAAAGGACAAAGTTCCTGGCAGTCTTCAGTCACTAGGAGTTGTGACCTATACCTGGTTGAGGGAAAATAACAGTGGGCACTGATCACCCTGAGAGACCTCCTTTTAAATGCCTGCTAACCAATCCCAGGGTGCCAAGTGTCCACTACCATAGGTGAACAAATTGCCCTGCACCTGAGTACAAGGCCTAAGGCAATCACAAGTTGATTAACCCATGGCTGGCTCCCTAATCCACTTTGCTCTTGTGAGTCAGTATAATATGCGCCACTGGTCGACGAAGTGCATAAGAAGCGCGTACTCGCGACCGTGTATCCCTTTGCGAACCTGCCCTCGTGCGTACGCACGGACGCATGATTGACTCAGCGCGAGTATGCGAGCGCGTGGACCCAGATGCGGAAACGGAAGTTGCAGGAGACACCGGAGACAACCCTGGCCGCGGCGTCTTGTCACTCGCCTGGCCACTCTGTCCCCGGGACTCCGACGGTCCTCCCCTCCGATGTCCACGCGAACGCATCTCCGCACTGGCTCGCAAAGGGGTCAGCGCTGGTGCATCAGAGACACGCATAACCTGTCCCGCAACTCCACGAGGACCCCTCTTGGTTCCCCTGGAGTGCAAAGCAGGTGAGGATCTTACATTACCCCCCCCTCGAGGAGGCGGCTCTGAAGACTCCAAGCAAGCTTTCCCCGGATTATCCCGGTGAAAGGCTGCCACCAACTCATCCGCATGCACCTGGCGAGCAGGTATCCAACATCTCTCCTCTGGACCAAAACCCTTCCAGTCCACCAAGTATTGAAGAGACCTTTGGACAAAACGAGAGTCCAAAATTCTGTTCACTTCGAACTCCGGTACCCCTTGGACCTCCAGCGGGGATGGGGTCTGAATGAAGGGAGCGGAGTCGGCTGCCGATTTGAGAAGTGAAACATGAAAGGTGTTCACTCCTCGGATCGACGGTGGAAGAGCAACCTTGTACGTAACTCGGTTGATCTTTTGTGTCACTGGGTATGGGCCAATGAATCGAGGACCCAACTTGGAAGATGGCTGACGCAGCGGAATGTTCCGGGTGGAGACCCACACCTGATCTCCCACCTTAAACTTTTGCTCTACGGTGCGATGACGATCAGCAAATTTCTTCTGTTGCGCCACCGCACTGCGGAGATTCCGCTGGGCCGACGACCAAATGGGACGTCTATCCTTGAACCACTGATCCACCACCGGTGAGTCAGTGGAGGGTCCGGCCAAAGAAGAGAGTCTTGGATCCCTGCCCCCCACGCACCTGAACGGAGACATCTTAGTGGAAGCATGCTCAGAGTTATTATAAGCCACCTCCGCAAAGGGTAGATACGCTGCCCATTCCTCCTGGCAGTCTGACACGAAGCACCGGAGATATTGCTCCAGGGTCTGGTTAGTCCTTTCCGTCTGACCGTTGGTCTCTGGGTGAAAACCAGAAGAAAAAGACAAATTAATACCCAATCGGGAGCAGAAAGAACGCCAGAAGCGGGAGATGAATTGCACTCCTCTGTCTGAAACAATGTCATCTGGCGCTCCGTGTAATCGAAAGACATGATTCAAGAACAGATCTGCCAATTCTCTGGCCGAGGGCAATCCAGGGAGTGGGATAAAATGGGCCATTTTACTAAAAGGGTCCACCACTACCCAGATTACCGTACTTCCAGAGGACCTTGGCAAATCTGTGATGAAATCCATGGAAATGTGAGTCCATGGAGCCTGGGGAATAGGCAGTGGGAGTAAAGTCCCAGAAGGGGCAGACTGGGACGGTTTACATCTGGCGCAAACAGTACATGCCTGGATATAGGCCTTAACATCCACGGACATGTTGGGCCACCACACGTGACGTTTAACAAGGGCAAGTGTTTTTTTAACACCCAAATGCCCGGCAGACTTTGAGTCATGAAGCTGTCGGATGACCTCCAATCGAAGGTTAATGGGTACGAACCATCGACCCTCGGGTTTGTCAGGTGGACTCTCTGCCTGTGAGGGCTCAAGAAGAGAGGACAAGTCCTCCATTACTTCTGCGGCCCCCAGGGCAGCAAGAAAACATTTAGTTGGGAGAATGGTTTCTGGCTCAGAGTCCAGGACGGAAGCAGCCTCAGGGAAGCAGCGGGACAGGGCATCTGCCTTCACGTTTTTGGAACCTGGTTTATAAGTGAGGCGGAAATTGAAGCGGGTGAAAAACAATGCCCACCTGGCTTGTCGGGAGTTGAGTCTTTTGGCACTCTCTAGATACTCCAAATTTTGTGGTCAGTGTAAACCGTGATGGGATGTTCTGCACCCTCTAGCCAATGTCTCCACTCTTGAAAAGCCAATCTTACTCCCAGAAGCTCTCTATTGCCGATATCATAATTACACTCGGCTGGAGAGAGCTTCCGAGAGAAGAAGGCACAGGGATGTAACCTCTCGGGGTCCCCAGAATACTGTGAGAGAACCGCCCCTACACCGACCTCTGAGGCATCGACCTCGAGAACAAAAGGTCTGGAGGTGTCTGGATGAGTAAGAATTGGTGCCGTGCAAAAGGCCTGTTTCAGCGTCTCAAAGGCTCTGACTGCCTCTCTCGTCCACTTAGAAGGATTAGCTCCCTTCTTAGTGAGGTTGGTGAGAGGTACTACTATCGCAGAAAAATTCTTAATAAACTTGCGGTAGAAGTTGGCAAAGCCTAAGAAATGCTGCAACCCCTTAAGATCCTTAGGTTGAGGCCAATCCAAGACAGCAGAAAGTTTGGATGGGTCCATAGCCAATCCCTTTTCTGAGATAATGTACCCCAGGAAAGGCAACTCCTTCACCTCAAACAGACACTTCTCAAGTTTGGCATAGAGGTGGTTCTCCCTCAGCTTCTGGAAAACCTGACACACGTGTCTCCGATGAGAGACCAGATCCGAGGAGTAGATTAGTATGTCATCTAGATAGACAACAACACATCTATCCAAGAAATCTCTGAGAACATCGTTGATGAACTCCTGGAAGACCGCGGGAGCATTACAGAGACCGAAAGGCATCACAAGATACTCGTAATGCCCGTCTCTGGTATTAAATGCGGTCTTCCATTCGTCACCCTCTCTAATGCGAACTAAATTATAAGCACCCCTTAAATCGAGTTTGGTGAAGACTCGGGCCCCTGCCACCTGAGAAAACAGATCATCAATCAGAGGCAGTGGATACCGATTCTTCACCGTAATCCGATTAAGGGCACGATAATCGATGCAAGGTCTCAAGCCTCCATCCTTCTTCTCCACAAAGAAGAATCCAGCTCCAGCAGGGGAAGTGGATGGACGAATGAAATTCTTCTCAAGGTTCTCTTTAATATACTCCCGCTGAGCCTGAACCTCAGGCCCAGTGAGATTATAAAGATGCCCTCGTGGTGGCATGGTGCCTGGCAACAGGTCTATAGGACAATCATATGACCTGTGGGGAGGTAATACATCAGCCCCCTGAGGACTGAACACATCTCGGAAATTATGATACTGCTGTGGTAAAGTACTTAATACTTCCATGGAGGCTAGTGACAGGTCGGGACGAATGCACTTAGTAAGGCATTCCGTACTCCACTGACAGATAAGACCCGAGCGCCAGTCCACTACTGGATTATGGAGCCTTAACCAAGGGAGACCCAAAATCACGGGAGTGGATGGCATGTCAAGGACAAAAAGGCTTAAGGTCTCCCGATGATCAGCCCCCACCGTTACCTGTATTCCCGGAGTCATCCACACTGCACGACCATCTTGAAAAAGAAGATCCCGGACCGCATCCGAAAGTCCCAAACGGAAGCGATGGCGTAGGGCTGCGTCGCCCCAGGTGGTGAAAGCTGCCCATCGCCTGAATTCTGCAGCGTATTCTTCAGCTGGGCGGCGGCCTTGTTGAATATGCTCAAGATTGGTCTCTGCGGTGCGAGTACGATCCGGGTCATCGTAAATCACAGCCATAGCCTCGAAGAAGGCATCCACTGACGAAAAAGCTGTATGGTCTTGAGGCAAGTTAAATGCCCAACGTTGGGGGTCTCCACGTAGCAGTGACATTACAATCCCAATTCTCTGCCTGAGAGTGCCAGAAGCCATCGGTCGTAACTGGAAATAAAGGAGACAGGAGTCCCTGAAGTTTAAGAACTCCTGTCGCTCTCCTGTGAAGGGGTCAGGCAGAGGGATCTTAGGTTCTGTTTGATGCCTTGCGATAGTGACGGGTAGTGCTGAGGCTCCCTGGATAAGCTGCTGAACCTCCTCCATCACAGTTGTCAGTTGCTCTTGGATTTGCGCTGCAGCGGCTGCTGGTATATTTGGGCGTCGTTGGAACAGCAGGTTAACGGCTCCCGTTAATTCATTCAGCTGCTGCTGGATCTTGTCCATGGCAACTGTTAGTTGGGCCCACTGTTCTGTAATGCAAGGCACCAACAAACAGACCAGTGATGAAAGCAAAAAGGTGTTTATTCACCAGAAACATAAACGTCCAGGACACTTGCTGGTAACAAGGAATAATAACAAAAAAACAGGCAAGGAGATTCCAGGAATAGTCCCAACCAGTGCTGAATGATGCTGTGCACTTGGCAGTCGAGTCACTCCAGATCTTGGGTCCGCTGTAAAGGACAAAGTTCCTGGCAGTCTTCAGTCACTAGGAGTTGTGACCTATACCTGGTTGAGGGAAAATAACAGTGGGCACTGATCACCCTGAGAGACCTCCTTTTAAATGCCTGCTAACCAATCCCAGGGTGCCAAGTGTCCACTACCATAGGTGAACAAATTGCCCTGCACCTGAGTACAAGGCCTAAGGCAATCACAAGTTGATTAACACATGGCTGGCTCCCTAATCCACTTTGCTCTTGTGAGTCAGTATAATATGCGCCACTGGTCGACGAAGTGCATAAGAAGCGCGTACTCGCGACCGTGTATCCCTTTGCGAACCTGCCCTCGTGCGTACGCACGGACGCATGATTGACTTAGCGCGAGTATGCGAGCGCGTGGACCCAGATGCGGAAACGGAAGTCGCAGGAGACACCGGAGACAACCCTGGCCGCGGCGTCTTGTCACTCGCCTGGCCACTCTGTCCCCGGGACTCCGACGGTCCTCCCCTCCGATGTCCACGCGAACGCATCTCCGCACTGGCTCGCAAAGGGGTCAGCGCTGGTGCATCAGAGACACGCATAACCTGTCCCGCAACTCCACGAGGACCCCTCTTGGTTCCCCTGGAGCAGTGGCGTAGCGTGGGTTGCCAGCACCCGGGGCAAGCCAAAAATTGCGCCCCCCCCCCCCCCGCGCCTACCCCAGGCACGCCACTTTTAACAGATACTGTAGTAGATCACTAGCAGTCCTATGTTACACCTCAGATAACACAGAGATAACTCTCTGAGTACAGATAATGTAGTAGATGGGTGTGAGGCCCCAGAATTCTGAACACGTACAGTGTGACCTGAAGTCTGGGGCCAGAATGCGGCAGTATGGGCCAAATTCTCAATCTTCTCCCCCAACCCTACCATGAAACAGATATGTGGATGGACATTATTATTACAGTAGAATACCGCACCATACCTGTTACATCCAGTGACGTCTCCTGTGATGTAGACTCTCCTCGACGTCTTCATTCAGAGATAAGACCACCATGATAACTTCTTTCAGCCGCTTCTCGTCTCTGCAGAGTTTCACCGAAAAAAATTTAGGTTCCTCACTTTACTATCATGCTCTCCTTCCTTCAACACTGTCATCCTGCTGCCCCCCAATACTGAGCTAGAGCCAGACAGATAGCTTTCATTCCCCCTGTATATTATAATGGCCCCCTCTTTATTATTAATGTACTGGCCCCCTCTTTAATAACAAAGAGGGGGCCATTATATTAGCAAAGAGGGGGTCATTACATTAATAATAAAGAGGGGGTCATTACATTCATAACAAAGAGGGGGTCATTACATTCATAACAAAGATGGGGTCATTATATTAATAATGAAGAGGGGGCCATTACATTAATAATAAAGAGGGGCCATTACATTAATAATAAAGAGGGGCCATTACATTAATAATAAAGAGGGGCCATTACATTAATAATAAAGAGGGGGTCATTACATTAATAATAAAGAGGGGCCATTATATTAATAATAAAGAGGGGCCATTATATTAATAATAAAGAGGGGGCAGTACATTAATAATAAAGAGGGGCCATTACATTAATAATAAAGAGGGGCCATTACATTAATAATAAAGAGGGGGTCATTACATTAATAATAAAGAGGGGCCATTATATTAATAATAAAGAGGGGGCAGTACATTAATAATAAAGAGGGGCCATTACATTAATAATAAAGAGGGGCCATTACATTAATAATAAAGAGGGGGCCATTACATTAATAATAAAGAGGGGGTCATTACATTAATAATGAAGAGGGGGTCATTACATTAATAATGAAGAGGGGGTCATTATATTAATAATAAAGAGGGGGTCATTATATTAATAATAAAGAGGGGGCCAATACATTAATAATAAAGAGGGGCCATTACATTAATAATAAAGAGGGGGTCATTACATTAATAATGAAGAGGGGGTCATTATATTAATAATAAAGAGGGGGCCAATACATTAATAATAAAGAGGGGGTCATTACATTAATAATGAAGAGGGGGTCATTATATTAATAATAAAGAGGGGGCCAATACATTAATAATAAAGAGGGGGCATTACATTAATAATAAAGAGGGGGTCATTACATTAATAATAAAGAGGGGGCCAATACATTAATAATGAAGAGGGGGTCATTACATTAATAATAAAGAGGGGGTCATTACATTAATAATGAAGAGGGGGTCATTACATTAATAACAATAATGTAATGGCCCCCTCTTTATTATTAATATAATGGCCCCCTTTTTATTAATAATGTACTGGCCCCCCTCTTTATTATTAATATAATGGCCCCCTTTTTATTATTAATGTACTGGCCCCCCTCTTTGCTAATATAATGTCCCCCTCTTTGTTATTAATGTAATGGCCCCTCTGTTATTAATGTACTGGCCCCCCTCTTTGCTAATATAATCGCCCCTCTTATTGCTGTGCCAATCATGCCACTGAAGCCTTTCTGCTCCAGTCCTCTCCTCTCCTCTCCCACCCCCCATACTGCCGCCAGAGCCTCTGCAATTAGGTAAGTTAACATAAAAAAAAAATACTTACCTACTATCTCCATCCCCGCTTGTTCCCGCCGCAGGCGGTCACGAACGCCTCACTGTGCCTTCCTGCGCCGCGTCATCGCGTCATCTCGCGAGACCCGACGCAGGAGGTCACAGTGAGGTTATCGTGACCGAGTCCTGCGTCGCTCGCCTCTACTGCCTTATAGGCTTCAGGACTAGGCCTGAAGCCTATGGGGCATAACGGAGGGGACGGGAGCCATAGGCTCCCGTAGCCCTCATTGAAATTTCGGATGCCTGGCGCCCCCTGCAATTTGGCGCCCGGGGCAACGGCCCCTCCGGCCCCCCCCACGCTACGCCCCTGCCCTGGAGTGCAAAGCAGGTGAGGATCTTACACTATGACTGACTCAATATAAAGGGGTTCACACGACTGAGGCCAGACTGGATACCTAGATGTGGATCTGTTACATCCCCTGCCCTCAAGGAAACATAAGAGATTAAAGATTGCAGGTTTTAGGCCTTTAGCTGTTTTTATCCAATTATTTTATAACAGTTTGTATGTCATTCTGTCTCCTTCTGTACAGTATTTTGTAAGCACTGCACCTTTTGCTATTAAAGCGTGAAACTTTAATGTTTCCTTCTTGTATGCTCTAAGAATCCATAGCCCCTCAATGCGAGTTTTACATTTTTGATACTTTAGAGCAGGATATGTGTTAACAGAGTGGCATCTCATTGGCTGTGATGTAAACGTAGTGACAATGTATATTTTAGGTGCATGGACTGTTTTGGGGTGTGATTTATGCTCAATATGCAACCTAAGTTGAAGGTGAGCGCAAGACTGAGTAGAAAAAGATAAACCCCTTGCAGTTGAACCCATATCACATGCTGGGATGGTGCATACATGGCAGGCATGCATGTGAATTACTTTATAAGAGAATTAAAAATTTTTGAGGGTCAGCTTGACTGCCTTACCTTTTGGGGTATATCTGGGGTTGAGGACAGCAGGAAGCACAAATCGGACAGCGCCGTCAGCCTCGACTGGAAGCTCCCGCACATATTTTAATGTCACTTCAGCCTCCTGACCAGGTGGCAGGTTCCCAACATTGCAGCGGAAAACATCAGCAGAGCTCTCGTCTTCTTCCAGAAGAAAAGCCTGCTGGCCTTGGCTGATGGCCTCATCGTAGGTCTTATGAGCCTGGAGGAAGAGGAAGGAGAAGAGGGCTATGCTATAACTCATCAAGATCTGGCTAGATGGGTTTATTATACGGTATATAGTTTACAGACTTCACAGATTAAATTTTCCAGTAATTTCTGCTGGTTCAGGGTCTGCACAGAGCTTGATTTAAGATTTACATTATGGGAACTATTGTTTTTAACTCCTTGACCCACTTTCTCAGTAAAGCATCATACCACCAGAGAATGTTTTTCTAATATAATGTTTAATATCTTTCTACAGGAAGATTCACTCAAAAAAGGCCAAATATAAATATTCTGTAATAACTCTCACTAGGGCTAAGCAATCTGACTAAACAGGCAATGTGCTCCTCAGTGTATACGGAGCGTCGAACAAGTAGGGATGCCCCAGCGTCACAGCCATTGTGATGTTTGACTTCCTGGTGCACACCCCTGTACCTCTTCACTTAGTCACTCGACTTATCATCAGGATGGTGGTGTACTGTATTGAGCAGTGTATCTTCATGGTAAAATGTGTACCTAAACATTTTTGAACAGTTTGTGAATCATTGGACTAGATGGTAGTGAGTTAACGGAGCATTACTTCCAGCAAGATGGAGCAACGTGTCACACATGGGAATGGAGCATGGCAGAAATGTTTATATCGGCACACTGCTGGGCGGAGGCTTCCCGGTGACATCACCGGCTGTAATGGGTAGGCTTTACTGCTGCCATGCTCCTTCACCGGGCTCACTGCTTGCCGGAAGCCTCCAGCTAGCAGCCCCTATGGAGAGCCTGGTACGTTACCGAAACTCCAAATTAAAACCTTTGCCCTGAGCGATTCAGCGCAGGGCAAGAGGGGCCGGAGAGGCGAGGATGGGGATATTGTCACGATCAGTGTGGGGACGGGGGAAACTCCCTACTGAACACAGGAGGGAAGGGGAACAGTAACTGGGCCTGGAAACTAGGGAAGGAACAGGTCACCTCCTAAACAACCCTAATCCGGGCCCTAACTACCTATCAATATGAATAGACCTTGAAGGTAGGAATATTCATATGCAGGATACCTAGAACCTTATTTCCCTATAAGGCCCTGGAATAAGGTTAGGACCAGAGACAACCCATTCCTCCCCAGATGGACGAATGGAAGTCTCTGTCTCAGGCCCAGATACAAACAACAGGGAATATAACAAAAACAATACAATAAGAAAATACAAGACTTATATGAAAGTAGAAAACTGGCAACTCCATAAGCACCACAGAGTACAGCCGACCAGCTAGTAAGAAGACAGGAAGAAAATCTATAAACTGCACCTCCAAGAGTGAGAAGCGGCTACTTATGGGGAAGGTTAATTACCAACAAGCAACACCTGAAGCAAGGGGTGTGGCATTAACCAAAACACAGACTCAATAAGATCCACAAGGAACTTGTCAATTAAACCCTTGTGTTTCCAGTCTCTCTGATCTCCTGGTACCTGCGACGGGAACGTCCGTGACAGATATGTCCAGGTTCAGCTCTAAATCCGGACAACCCCTTAAAGTCCTTTTTCAGCGACAGGGTAATTTCAAAGGAACTTTAGCCAACACAGTTGAAAAGAAAAATCTTTCAGAGCATGCTTGGCACTGTGGAACATTTGAAGGAAAACATCCACCATGAGGTTTCTTTTATTCCCATCCGATATGCCTGCTGATACAATCAGGAACATGGAGTGCTGAGTTTAAATGTGTCTGGCAGAAAACGGTGATCACTTCCAGCATCGCATGTAATGCAGTCGATTACACATATATCAAGGTATGTAGCATTTTATTTATTTTTTTCACATTGCAGTATCCTAACGGGATAGAACAGAAAATTCCAGGCTTTTTAACATTTAATTTGCTGAAATCAGTTCTTACTTTGGAACTATTTTTTCATGTTTGAATATCATGCTCACATTAACATAAAGTTTAGCAACTTTGCAAATACGCTACTTGTTCTGATAAATAAAGCTCATACACTATTCACTATTCCATAGCTACTAAGTGCTTACTTCCCCTCATTCCCTGCTAGGTCAGTGTCTGCACAGAACATGCTTTGTTGATTTGCATTGTAGGATGCACAGTATATTAATATGGCTCTACATACACAGTACTGACCCCAGGTTGTACCCAACCAACTGAATGAGATATAGGACAGTGTTCACGTTTACGGCACACAGTTCAGCAGAGAGTAGAGGTCTCCTCTACATTATAGTATCATATAGGAGGCTTAAACAAAACATGATTTTTTCGGAATTGCTAGGCAAGTCAATTTTAAGGTTTGTTTTGAGTATAGAATTGTCATGGAACCACATGAACCAGACGTACAACAAGAGATAAGTGGAAAATAAGAAGGTTTTATTGAAGAGCAAGCCGTAAGCAAAGTCCAAACGGATGGCTAAACCGAAGCAGGGTCTTGCGGAGACAGAGGTCAGGAACCAGAAGGGTAGTCAGACGAAGCCAGGATCAGGAACCAACGGGGTAGTCAGACGAAGCCGGAATCAGGAACCAACGGGGTAGTCAGACGAGGCCAGGATCAGGAACCAGAAGCAGCAGCAGTCTTGGAAGCATGTGAACACAGGAGGACCAAGCAAGGAACTGAAGCCACAGACCTCCTATATATATGAGCTAGGCATCCAGCTCCTCCCAGTGGGAAGGAGGAGCCGCAGGGTGGGAGGCTACAAGAAAACCCAGAAACCAAGATGGCCGCCAGCACATGTCAAACGAAGGGAACAGCAAGGAGGTAAGACCATGACAGTACCTCCCCCTCAAGGGCCCCTCCTCCGCGGAGTAAGGAACGGTTTCTGAGGGAAGCGTGCGTGGAAGGCTCGGAGCAAGACAGGAGCATGGACATCTGCGGAGGGAACCCAGGAACGCTCCTCTGGACCATAACCACGCCAATGGACCAAAAACTGCACCCGGCCGCGGACCAGGCGTGAGTCCAGGATATTGCTCACCTCATACTCCTCACGATTGCCCACTTGGACCGGACGAGGCCGAGGAATCGAGGAAGTGAAACGATTACACACCAGTGGCTTCAACAGGGAGACATGAAACACGTTGGAGATCCGCATGCCAGGAGGAAGCGCAAGGGCATAGGCTACCGGGTTTACCCTGCGAAGCACTCGGAAGGGACCAACAAAGCGAGGCGCCAGCTTGGGAGTGGGCACTCGAAGGTTGAGGTTGCGGGTGGACAACCATACGCGGTCTCCGACCTGGTAGGAAGGAGCGGGCGCTCGTCTGCGATCAGCCTGGAGTTTCTGGCGCTGCGCAGAGACCTCAAGGGACCTCTGGATCTGTACCCAAGAAGCACGTAGGACGGAAAGGTGATCCTCCACAGCCGGAATATCCTGGGGAGAGAATACCTCCGGTAACACGGCAGGTTGGAACCCATAATTGGCCATGAAGGGAGACGTCCCAGAGGAAGAGTTCACCGCCGTGTTCCTGGCAAACTCAGCCCAAGGCAGGAGGTCAACCCAATTGTCTTGGTGATCGGAGACATAGCAACGAAGGAATTGCTCCAAGGCCTGATTGGATCGTTCTGCGGCCCCATTGGACTGAGGGTGGTAGGCCGAGGAGAAAGAGAGATGAATCCCCAACTGGGAGCAAAAGGCGCGCCAGAACCTGGACACAAACTGACTCCCCCGATCCGACACAATCTCCTTGGGCAAACCGTGCAACCGGAAGACCTCCCTGGCAAAAATCGAGGCCAACTCTTGTGCAGAGGGTAACTTCTTGAGAGGAACACAGTGGCACATTTTGGAAAACCGATCCACTATCATGAGAATGACCGTATGGCCTCGGGATGCAGGGAGGTCCACAATGAAATCCATCCCCAGGTGTGACCATGGACGCTCCCCGGTGGCTATGGGTTGCAAAAGGCCCAACGGAAGGTGCCGAGGGGACTTACTCTGGGCACAAACGGAGCATGCCGCTACATATGCGGCGATGTCGGAACGTAGGGAAGGCCACCAGAACAGACGTGAAACAGCCCAGGACAGCTGATTCTTTCCAGGATGCCCCGCGGCCTTGGAGTTATGGTAGGTTCGCAACAACCGAGTGCGCAACTCCTCAGGCACAAAACACCTGCCGTTGGGTCTCCCAGAGGGAGCACCAGATTGAGCCGCCAAAATCTGCTCACCCAGGGGAGAGGTCAGGCTGGTGCGAATGGCGGCCAGGATCTGATTCGGAGGTATGACCATGACAAGAATATCCTGTTCCCAGGAATCATCTTGAAAGAAGACAGGGCCATAAACACTAGACTATTTCAATATTTTACGTTTGACCAAATCTCTTTAGCTATATCAAAATCCCGGAAATATTCCTTTAAGCGGCTGCAGCTATTCCTCTTGACTCCTCAAACACATGCATGCTTGGTTTGACCATGTGTACATGTTTTCAATGGGGGGAGGGGATTAAGCCTCTGCCAGACACCTCTGAGGTAGCCTAAGGGCTCTTTATACGGGCCGAGAGACCACCAGATAAATCGCTAACGAGCGTTCATAGGAACTCTTATGATCGAGTATCTGACAATTACTCGGGTAATAGATCATTCATGTGGACACAAGAATCGTCATTAGCCAGATTGTGCTGTGTAAACCGGCTCTGCTGTCAGCAAACAACGAGCCATGGCATTAGCGTTTGCTCCTCCCAATACCATGGAGGAGATCGTTGCATGTAAATGTGGCCGTCTTCTCTGCTGACAAGCAGGTGCTTCCAGGGAGTGAACACTTCCCTCCCGACAATCGACGGCTGTATCATCCCGTCTAAAGGGACCTTTACATTTCCAAATAATTGCTAAATGAAAGTCCCTATGAATGATTGTTAGCAATTATATGGCAGATTCTCGTCCCTTGTTAAGGGGACTTTATGCTCTTTGAGAACAAAGGATTGGACATATTGAAATTTAGCATGCTTGATGCTTCTTTCCCATGATATCTCCTGTCCAGGGAGACTTGGAACACCCCATACACATAAGATAATTGGTTAGAATTACTGCAATCTGTGTCTTTAGCTGCAATTGGTGTTCTCTTATGCGTATGGGTACCATTAGTTGCCACTGTTACACTTTTCATTATATCCTCAAAAGCACCAACAAATTACCTGTTTCTTCTCCTGGAGATCGGCTACAATGGTCTTTCCCTCTACTTTGGCCTCAAAGCTGTAGACAGCTGAGTCTTCATCCATGGGGAATACAAAGATGGCCTCCACAGCCTTCTCCTCCTCATTCTTGTACTGGAGCGTAGCAGACACATCAGCCACAAAGCCTTTCACCTGGACGTCAACAGAGATCCCCTTGAGAGGAACTGAATGACCCAAAGAAATTGAAGAAGTAATATGTGCATCAACCACCTGTAATGTTCTTGATAGGATTGAGTGCCTAATATAACGTAAATAACATATACCATGTCCCATACTAGTCAAGGCAAAGGTGAGTTAGGCAGGGGCACAGGGCACTACTATGACTTTGTAGCCTGAATGAGACCCCAGCAACGGTTTAGTCTTTTGTGTTTACTTATTTAATTTTTAAAAGGGGTTTTCCTTAATTTTCATAGGATCAGGTCATCAATATCAGTTTGGTTTCCGTCTGACTTCTGGTACCCACACTGATCAGCTGTTCTTAGAGGACATGGTGCTTCCAGAACACTTAGGCCTCTTCCTAGGCCATGTGGCGTCATGTTCATTGGTGACATGGTATAGGCGCAGCTCAGTTCCATACAAGTGAATAGGGATGAGCTGCGATACCAAGCATAACCGCTATCACGGACTGCACTGTGCTTAGTAAGCTGTGAGGAGGCGTCCTTTGAAGCTCCATTGAGCGCGGTGGTGCTCAAACAGCTGATCAGCGGGGGTGCTAGGAGTCGGACCCCGTGATCTCCTATTGATGATTTATCCTGAGAATAGGTGATTAAAATAACACTCTGCATTGCATTATTTCTGATTTATTTTTAGTTTTGTACATTTTTGTTGTGCCCCTCTTACCTTTTCTCTTTCTTGAGATATTACGAGATGAGTGAGGTTTGAAAAAAATATATATTCGTGTTATTTGCAATGTAACGCAAATAGTTTTTTTGTTTCTCGCATGACACATCTCAGGATTTTTCAAGCACAAAGGAAAAAAAATACATGTCAAGAAAATAATGTAAAAAATGTAAGGAAGGACCCATCTGTACTTTGAAAAGCCTTTTGTTATTGCAGCTATTTGGGAAGAGAAACTAATAGTTTTATTCATCAGGGTTGTATTTAATGGCTCCTTCACATACTGTACGTCTGGCAATCTGGCTCAGTTTCTCTTCGGCATGGTGCAGAAAACGCGAGGGGAAAATTGAAGCTAGAATTGATGATCATTCATTTTCTTCTGGCGCATCAGCTGTGATGTCAAACTGCGCCAGATAAAAACAAACTGCATGCTACGCTTTTCTGTTTGGTGCCATCAGTCCGTAGACGCTGGACCTGTCCACATAGCGCACGACATTGTGTCTGTCTCTGCAAAAACAGCCAAAAAAATGGCTGGACACAACTGATAACGTGCACTATTCTGGTCTTTTAGTTTCCCCAATATTACATTGCTCATGAGTTTTCAGAGTTTTCCAGAAGTACTATACTGATGGCCTTTCCTTAGGATAGGCCATCAATATTTGATTGGTGGGGCTCCCACTCTCGGCACCCCTGACGATCAGCTGTTTTAAGAGCCTGTCTCCTCACAACATAGGGATGTAGTAGGGTTAAGACAATTCTTTATGAGATGTGTTAACTAAACTAAAGTTAACTAAATGCGTTAAGCAATTGCTTTTCAATGGCTTTTGTTTCAAGATAACACAATGAGATAATGAAATGTGAGTTAAGTGTTTGAGTGTTACCCCTGCTACATGTGTACCAAGCACAGTACCGTACAGGGGTGTAGCTATAGGGGGTGCAGAGGTAGCAGTCTCTACCGGTCCCAGGAGCCTGAGGAGGCCCAAAGACCCTTGTGGAGCATAAGACGACATTGATATTATAGAAAGTGCATGCTGGGCAAGTTATACCTGTGGCTGGAGGGAAGGGGTTAGATCAAGAATTTGGCATTGAGGGGGGGAGGTGCCATTTCCATTTTTGCCTCAGGCAGCATGAAGGCCACGTGCTTCCCTGCCCCTGTCCACAAAGCACTGAGGGAAGGGGGGCCCAAACTGAATTCTTGCACCAGGGTCCATGAGGCTTTAGCTACACCCCTGGTACCGTACGCTGTATAGCAGCTGTGCTTTGTATTTCATCCAAGGCCGATTCACTGGAATGGAATGAGCTGCACGTAGACTATGTGACCGATGAACGCGACATCACTGGTCTAGGAAGGGGCTGCAGCACTCACTGGAGCACCACGACCTCTTCAAACTACTGATTGATACAATACGTTTAAGTACAGTATATTGGACTGGAAAACTGTAGTCATAGGTAAAGAAAGGAGGATGAATCACTATGGCACTTCCTTCTGCAGCTGCTATAGTCAGGTGTAGATTTGAGCCAAAATTTGAGTTTAGTATTAATAAATCTGGAAGAAGGTCTCAGATTCAAGTAGGGTCCATATTAAAATCGCTTCTTTATTTGGACATCATACAGACATGACAGACTGCCACACAGTACAACAGATTGGCGTTGACGCGTTTCGGGTACTAAGACCCTTAGTCGTAACGTTGTTGCACAGTGAGATACCCCAATATGAAGGAAAAAGATAGCCATTCCCCCCTACAATCCATGGGAGGCGGCATTGATCCCATTGGTCGTCTCACTGTGCATCACACCCTAGTTGCCACCCATTCATTACCAAGTTAATGCATTGCAGACTGTGCTGGGACTTAACAAAATTTAACCCTTAAGGACTCTGGTCCAAATTCTGTGAACATTCACTAAAAAAGGGGGAAACAGGTGAAAGTCCAAAAAAACGCACAGTGTGAACACACCGACTCGTGTAACATATAAAAACATATATTGTACAAAACCAAAACAGCCTTCACATTAATAACAGTATTTTTTAGCAGTATTCAAAGGAATTGATGTACATATACCAATAACAAATATGTTCATTTACATATAAATATGTGCATTTATGTGTATCATTCCTGCGTGTCTACTCTTTCTCACTGTCTCCCCTTCCCCCCCCCCCCCCATTCCTTTTCTTGTGTCTGTCCATTTGGTCCCCAGTTCTTGGTGCCATTATCATTATTAGTGGTTCTCTCCTGCATAACAAGATTACTAAGCTTGGCACTAATGTCCCAAGCAGAAAAAATACTGCAAAAAAATACTGTTATTAATGTGAAGGCTGTTTTGGTTTTGTACAATATATGTTTTTATATGTTACACGAGTCGGTGTGTTCACACTGTGCGTTTTTTTGGACTTTTACCTGTTTCCCCCTTTTTTAGTGAATGTTCACAGAATTTGGACCAGAGTCCTTAAGGGTTAAATTTTGTTAAGTCCCAGCACAGTCTGCAATGCATTAACTTGGTAATGAATGGGTGGCAACTAGGGTGTGATGCACAGTGAGACGACCAATGGGATCAATGCCGCCTCCCATGGATTGTAGGGGGGAATGGCTATCTTTTTCCTTTATATTGGGGTATCTCACTGTGCAACAACATTACGACTAAGGGTCTTAGTACCCGAAACGCGTCAACCACAATCTGTTGTCCTGTGTGGCAGTCTGTCATGTCTGTATGATGTCCAAATAAAGAAGCGATTTTAATAGTGGACCCTACTTGAATCTGAGACCTTCTTCCAAATTACCTGCAGCCTGCGACGGGGTCACTCCCCTAGGGTTTCAGAATCGGGATTATACTAACTGGGAGGTGAGCTGGATTTAAGTTTTTCTCTCTGTTTCCCAAGTGGTTTTTCCGTGCAACGCCCCCAGTTCCCGAAAATTATCAGTACCAACAATACTTATATTGCTTCATTGGACGAGTTATTTTGCGGACTGCCACAGAAAGTTACACAGACGCACCTGCCCATCATGGCCTTTCACAGCTCACAAGACCGACAGTTAAAAGCGGACTCAGTCTTCTCAGCGGAGGATATGATTGGCACCAGGGACCTGGATTTAAAAGGTCTAATGAACAACCTGGAACGTTTGCTAAATCAGGAGACTCGGGTCTGGTGGGACTGTACCACGCTCACCAAATACATGGAAAAGAACATGATTCCGCGTGGGTTAAGAATTAAAAAAATACCCACCACAGTTTTTTCAGAGGACTTTGTCTGCAAATGGAACGATATTTTGTCAGAGTGCTCTCTGAAGCTAATGAAGCTCATTGTGGATTCAGAAAATGAGAAACTGACTGGCCTACAACAGGATATCCAATTATGTAAAGACAAGCTCACAAAGTTTAACAGCAACACGGAGTTCTTATCCATGGAGGAGGACACCAAGGCTTCAATTAATAAACTGGAGGACACTATAATGGAATACAAACATTCTAAATACCAGCGAGACCTTCATGATTATACGACCAACCAAGTTTATGAATGGGGAAGACGGGAGAACCTTTACTCCACGCCGAAATCTATTTTAAAAAACCGCAAGAAGTCCAAACCACACAAAAGAGTATCAAGAGTTAGTTTCTCTTCAGACACGGAGGTGTCAGATTATTCCAATGTAGCCGGGACCTTTGATCCGGAGTCTGGTGCTTCCGTTCCGCTGGCCTCACCAGAGAGGGTTAATACAGCGTCATATTATAAAAAATCTAAAAATGAAAGAGATAAGAGGGAAATGGTGAATACACCAAAAAACGCAGAGGGAGAGCCGGACGGAGACACCAGACTACCGCATCCAAGATCCACCCGGCTCCAGACCAGACAAAAGTAAGCTCTGACCACTTAAATGTTGTGAACCTGTCTAGTATAAAACTAAGCAAAGATCAGGAATATGTGTTGTCTCTTGGTCTCAATTTTGCCTCATCTGCGCATTTTGATATGTTCTCCACAATGTTGAATATTAACAAAATTTGTGCGCAACATTACAGTATCTCGGCACTTCCATGATATCCCTGCCCCTCCTGAACACCCGCCAGTACAGATAGAGACTTATGAGGAAAATTCCTATAAGGATTTAATGTTCAAAGAACAGCTGTCTCTATGCTGTCTTGCGGGTCTTCAGGAGGAACAGGGAATCGTGGAGTCAGCCAGACCTGTCATGAGATTACAAACTCGCAATACTAAATTTTATCCGGTAATGTCGCGCACAAGTAGCATGGACATTTTTCAGGGCACATTGGAAAAGGAGTTGGAAAGAATCCAAAAGGAAACTAAGGTTACCAAATGTCCAGATAATTTAGGCCACTCCCATTTTCAGGCCCTCATGGAACTACAGCAATGTAGTGAAATAGTTATCAAGATGGCGGATAAGGGGGGGGCGGTGGTCATCATGGACAAGGATCTATATGGCGGCCAGATGCGGGACATGTTAACGGACGCATCCACATACAGAATATTAACTAGTAACCCACTCAGTGAATACATGATTGAGTATATGTCTCTAATACAAAAAGGAAGAGACATGGGCATTTTTACAGAAACAGAATATAGGTACCTGTGTGTGGATGCGCCCGTGACCCCAATTATGCATGCTCTGCCGAAGATCCACAAGGGTGTCCACCCCCCCCCCTCTTCGCCCCATAGTGTCTGGCATGGGATCCCTGACGGAGCGCCTGGGCAGTTGGCTGGACAACATCCTCCAGCCACTTGTCAGGCGCACGCCGGGTTTCCTTAAGGATACATCAGACGTATTAAGAGCCATGTACAGCCTAAAATGGGAAGCCAACTATATATGGATCACGGCGGATGTTATAGCTCTGTACCCCTCCATCCCCCACGGGGTCGCCCTGATGGCCATGGAATACCATCTCCATAGGTATACGGGATGTGGCCCCAACTATATTGATTACGTGTGTGAGGTCACAGCCTTCTTGCTTATTCACAATTACTTTATGTTCGACGGTGTGCACTACTTACAGACACGCGGAGTGTCAATGGGGGCGAAATTTTCGCCCTCGCTGGCGAATTTAACCATGGCATACTGGGAAGAAAAATTCATATATAATGTGGACAACCCTTTTGGGGTTGGATTGGTCTGGTACGGCAGATACATCGATGACCTGCTCATGATTTGGGCGGGCGGTGTATCTGCCGTCCCGGACCTCCAGATGTACCTTAATGCGAATAATTACAACCTACGTTTCACATGTGCCTTCGGTGAGACCACTATCAATTTCTTAGACCTGACGCTCCGAGGTTGCCCAGGTGAAGTGGTGCACACCCGAACATATAGAAAAGAGGTGGCCGGAAATTCCATCCTGAATGCCAGGAGCCATCATCCCCTACACACCATCAGGGCGATCCCCGTTGGGGAATACATACGAGCAGCCAGGAACTGCAGTCTCCCTGCACTTCTGGATGAGGAATTTAATAAGGTAGATGTCAGATTAAAAGCCAGAAATTACCCCACCTGGATGCTAGAGAGGGGCAGAGCTATTGCACGGAGAAAAAATAGAGGGGAAATGCTTTTTGGCAAAATAGCAGCAGGAGGCAAACGGGATACCCCATCCAGGAGGATGGAGAGGTATGGGAACAGTGACCAGGACAATGTACCAACGTTATCGCTGGCATATAGCAAGGAGTTCAATAAAATCAGCTCCATCATTAAGGGCTGTCTGCCTATTCTGTATGATGACGAAATATTATATAATGCCCTGAAATCAGGTCTCAAAATTGTTTCCAGAAAAGCCACTACATTGTCCTGCTCGCTGTCCCCATCCCTCTTCACGGCCAATAGGATGGGAGCCAGCATGAAGTCTAGTTGGCTCAGATACAAGGGCTTTTCCAAATGCGGGGGCAATCCCTGCAAGACTTGCATCTATGCCACCCCCTCCAAGTCCTTTGACAGATCTGACCACTCCTGCAGCTTTCCAATACAAAGCTATATTAATTGCAACACTGCAGGAGTGGTATACATTATACAGTGCAAGGATTGCGACTTAATGTATGTTGGAAGTACGATCCGAAGATTCAGGAATCGCCTTCTGGAACATTTAAATTATATAAGCAACCCTAATGCACTTAATATTTCGAATGTAGCTAGACATTTTATACAAATACATGATCGTCAAGTAAGGGGCTTTAAAGCCTTCGCGATAGAGAGGGTATTTGCCCCTAAGAGAGGTGGTGACCACCGCAAGAAACTCCTCCTACGGGAGGCGTTTTGGATCTTCAGGCTGAACACTAGAGTTCCATATGGCCTTAACCTGAAAAAGGAATTGATGTACATATACCAATAACAAATATGTTCATTTACATATAAATATGTGCATTTATGTGTATCATTCCTGCGTGTCTATTCTTTCTCACTGTCTCCCCTTCCCCCCCCCCCCATTCCTTTTCTTGTGTCTGTCCATTTGGTCCCCAGTTCTTGGTGCCATTATCATTATTAGTGGTTCTCTCCTGCATAACAAGATTACTAAGCGTGGCACCAATGTCCTAAGCAGAAAAAATACTGTTAAAAATACTGTTATTAAGGTGAAGGCTGTTTTGGTTTTGTACAATATATGTTTTTATATGTTACACGAGTCGGTGTGTTCACACTGTGCGTTTTTTTTGGACTTTCACCTGTTTCCCCCCTTTTTTAGTGAATGTTCACAGAATTTGGACCAGAGTCCTTAAGGGTTAACTTTTGTTAAGTCCCAGCACAGTCTGCAATGCATTAACTTGGTAATGAATGGGTGGCAACTAGGGTGTGATGCACAGTGAGACGACCAATGGGATCAATGCCGCCTCCCATGGATTGTAGGGGGGAATGGCTATCTTTTTCCTTTATATTGGGGTATCTCACTGTGCAACAACGTTACGACTAAGGGTCTCAGTACCCGAAACGCGTCAACGCCAATCTGTTGTACTGTGTGGCAGTCTGTCATGTCTGTATGATGTCCAAATAAAGAAGCGATTTTAATATGGACCCTACTTGAATCTGAGACCTTCTTCCAAATTACCTGCAGCCTGCGACGGGGTCACTCCCCTAGGGTTTCAGAATCGGGATTATACTAACTGGGAGGTGAGCTGGATTTAAGTTTTTCTCTCTATTAATAAATCTGTCTGAAAGTTGTAGACCATGCCTTCTCACAGTAAACCATGCCCACTTTTCTGGCAAATCTTTAAAGCTGGTGAGTGGGGAAGGAAAAGTTGCAAATGACAACTTTTTGGGGGCAGATTTATGCCAAAATCTGGTTGAAATTGGTTGATAAACATGGGCCTATATTTCTTTGTAAAATTTTGCTGCTGAAAAAGTGGAGCATCTTCTATGCAAGACTAAAGTAGCATTGATTTAACCTTGGTAAGATGATATTTCTCAAGGCTAGAATTGGTTCATCACACAGAAAACAATCCCAATCTGGATAACAGAGGGGGTAGCTTCCAGGTCCATGACATCCAAGTATCCTGATAGAGTATACGGACGGAGAATCTCCTGTAAAACTTTATTTACAATTTCTAAGAATTTAAAGGGAACCTGTCACCGGGATTGTGTGTATAGACCTGAGGACACGGGCTGCTAGATGGCCGCTAGCACATCCGCAATACCCAGTCCCCATAGCTCTGTGTGCTTTTATTGGTCACTAGATAAAATTTTTACTGTAGGCCAGTACAGGACCCAAAAATTAGGCATTCACCTGACAGAAAACAACTTGTGATTATGTGGCTGGAGGTATATTATGCAATCACTGGATAAAAATGTTACTGTAAGCCACTGGAGTGCAGGCCCCAAAAATTAGGCATTCACCTGACAGACCAGAACTTGTGATTATGTCATTGGTTAATGTGAGGTGAGTTAATTTATTTTTTATTTTTTAACCCCTCAAGCCACATTTTAGTGAGAATTCTATATTAAGAATGCTATTATTTTCCCTTATAACCATGTTATAAGGGAAAATAATAAAATGAATAGAAACCCTCACCCAAACCTGAACTTCAGTGAGGAAGTCCGGGTTCGGGTCTGGGTACCACATTCAGTTTTTTCTCACGCGCGTGCAAAACGCATTGCACCGCGTGGAAAAAACTGAACATCGGAAGGCAATCGCACTCAATACTGACTGCAATTGCATGCCTACTCGTGCGGGTTTGCCGCAATGCACCCGGAGCCTAAGGCCTCTTTCAACCGAGCATGACGGATTAGGGTGCGTTCAGTGAAACTCGCACCATTTTGCAAGCAAGTTCAGTCAGTTTTGCCTGCCAGTTGTTCAGTTTTTTCCAATGCATTTTGATTAGAGTTGAGCGAACACCTGGATGTTCGGGTTCGAGAAGTTCGGCCGAACTTCCCGGAAATGTTCGGGTTCGGGATCCGAACCCGATCCGAACTTCGTCCCGAACCCGAACCCCATTGAAGTCAATGGGGACCCGAACTTTTCGGCACTAAAACGGCTGTAAAACAGCCCAGGAAAGGGCTAGAGGGCTGCAAAAGGCAGCAACATGTAGGTAAATCCCCTGCAAACAAATGTGGATAGGGAAATGAATTAAAATAAAAATTAAATAAATAAAAATTAACCAAAATCAATTGGAGAGAGGTCCCATAGCAGAGAATCTGGCTTCCCGTCACCCACCACTGGAACAGTCCATTCTCAGATATTTAGGCCCCGGCACCCAGGCAGAGGAAAGAGGTCCCGTAACAGAGAATCTGGCTTCATGTCAGCAGAGAATCAGTCTTCATGTCATAGCAGAGAATCAGGCTTCACGTCACCCACCACTGCAACAGTCCATTGTCATAAATTTAGGCCCAGCACCCAGGCAGAGGAGAGAGGTCCCGTAACAGACAATCTGGCTTCATGTCAGCAGAGAATTTGTCTGCATGTCATAGCAGAGAATGAGGCTTCACGTCAGCCACCACTGCAACAGTCCATTGGCATATATTTAGGCCCAGCACCCAGGCAGAGGAGAGAGGTCCCGTAACAGACAATCTGGCTTCATGTCAGCAGAGAATTAGTCTGCATGTCATAGCAGAGAATGAGGCTTCACGTCAGCCACCACTGCAACAGTCCATTGGCATATATTTAGGCCCAGCACCCAGGCAGAGGAGAGAGGTCCCGTAACAGACAATCTGGCTTCATGTCAGCAGAGAATTAGTCTGCATGTCATAGCAGAGAATGAGGCTTCACGTCAGCCACCACTGCAACAGTCCATTGGCATATATTTAGGCCCAGCACCCAGGCAGAGGCGAGAGGTCCCGTAACAGACAACCTGGCTTCATGTCAGCAGAGAATCAGTCTGCATGTCATAGCAGAGAATCAGGCTTCACGTCACCCACCACTGCAACAGTCCATTGTCATAAATTTAGGCCCAGCACCCAGGCAGAGGAGAGAGGTCCCGTAACAGACAATCTGGCTTCATGTCAGCAGAGAATCAGTCTGCATGTCATAGCAGAGAATCAGGCTTCACGTCACCCACCACTGCAACAGTCCATTGTCATAAATTTAGGCCCAGCACCCAGGCAGAGGAGAGAGGTCCCGTAACAGACAATCTGGCTTCATGTCAGCAGAGAATTAGTCTGCATGTCATAGCAGAGAATGAGGCTTCACGTCAGCCACCACTGCAACAGTCCATTGGCATATATTTAGGCCCAGCACCCAGGCAGAGGAGAGAGGTCCCGTAACAGACAATCTGGCTTCATGTCAGCAGAGAATCAGTCTGCATGTCATAGCAGAGAATCAGGCTTCACGTCAGCCACCACTGCAACAGTCCATTGTCATAAATTTAGGCCCAGCACCCAGGCAGAGGAGAGAGGTCCCGTAACAGACAATCTGGCTTCATGTCAGCAGAGAATCAGTCTTCATATCATAGCAGAGAATCAGGCTTCACGTCAGCCACCAGTGCAACAGTCCATTGGCATATATTTAGGCCAAGCACCCAGGCAGAGGAGAGAGGTCCCCTTCTATGGGGCCAGGGCTGCGTGAAAAACGCAGACTATAGAACATGCTGTGTTTTTTACGCAACGCAGAACTGATGCTTTTTAAAAAAACGCTCATGTACACAGACCCATTGAAATGAATGGGTCAGGATTAAATGCAGGTGCTATGCATTCACATCACGCATTGCACCCCCGCGGAAAACTCACTTGTGTTAAAGGGGCCTTAGTATTCCGCACGGGTGCAATGCGTGATGCGAACGCATTGCACCTGCATGGAATCTGGACCAATTCATTACAATGAGGCTGAGCAGCCCTGGCCCCATAGAAGTGAATGGGGCTTCAGTGAAAAACGCATTGCATCCGGAAACAAGTGCGGATGCGATGCGTTATTAGGGTGAATAGGACTTCACACTCTCCCTGCTGCCCTGTGCTTTGTGCACACAGCCGCAGGGAGCTTACCATGGCAGCCAGGGCGTCAGTAGCGAGCCCCACAACTTCAACTTCACTGCTGGGGCTCCAATCAGAAGCTACCACTGCCACAAATGAGGAGGGGAGCAGGGAACCCTGTGGCCGCTGCCATCAATAACTATAATACTGGGAGGGCTGGGGGGGCCCACTGCGCCACCACTTAAGATAATTAACCTGTTAATACAAATATAGGATGAAAAGGCACTCTACAACAAGGTGCTGTGATCCCCGTCAATTAACCCCTCAGGTGCGGCACCTGAGGAGTTAATTGCCGCGGTTTGGCAAATTACAGCGCCTTGTCATAGAGGGCGGGTGCCGGGTATGTTATACCGCTGGCACCCGCATCCTACATTTCTATTAATAGGTTAATTATCTTCAGTGGTGGTGCAGTGGCCACAGCCCCTCCCCTACTCCTCCCCTGTCTTCTCATTGGTGGCAGTGGCAGCAGCGGCACAGTGGAGAAGGAGGGAGAGACTGCCTCCTTCTCCACTGTGCTGCTAAGGAGAACATGGCGCGTGCTTAGAGCGACACATGCCATGTTCTCGAATTGATACTAGACTGTGCCGTAGCGCAGTCTAGTATCGGAAAATATTAAAACCCGGTATCGAATTGGTACTGGTCTAAAGGTATCGATTTGGTATTGATAGTTCGATATCCGGTGCAACCCTAATCCATTACACCAGTGATGCCTAACCTCTGGCCCTCCAGCTGTTGTAAAACTATAACTCCCACCATGCCCTGCTGTAGGCTGATAGTTGTAAGCTGTCCAGGGATGCTGGGAATTGTAGTTTTAGAACAGCTGGAGGTTCACAGGTTGGGCATCACTGCATTACACTATGAATATTCCATAAAAGTATGGTTGGATAAACCTTGAATATAGTGACCGCTATATCCCTGAAATGACGAAAATAAAAGTCACCCAAGACTCCACAATGAGATATAGAATTTTCTGGTTGGCTAAAAACAGGAAAAAAGTTTCTCACCTGGAAGATTGGAACAAACAACGATGAGACCAAAACGAGGAGGAGGCAGCGGCATCTTGGGTCTTGCTCTGTTAGAACATAAGACACAACAGTCATCAGGATGTCTCTGTATCTCTGCTTCCTCAGCTCAGTATCTCTGATCTCTATCATATTTCAATTTGAACGTTGTTCTCAGGGACTCACAACTGAAGATTAACAAGAACTCCAAATTCTTCCGTCATGCAGCAAAGATTTCTAAGCATTGTTTGGCGGTGACCGTTTATATCTCATTTTTACTACATACTCTGTTTGTGCTGAGGGAAGGCTCAAACATATCCACAGGTATCTGGCGGGAGTATACATCTTAAAATATTCCTGACATATCTCTCTGATGGAAGAAAAAAACTGAAATGTGAAGAGAACATTAAAGGGGTTGTTATTTTAGAAGAAGTTTTTATGTTTTGCTTGCGACCACTTCCAATCTTAATCTGACCCTTTTGTTTAAAGGTGAGCCTAAGAGGTTGTCCAGGATGTTGATATTGATAACCTCAGGATCGATCATCATTATCAGATCAGTCGGGCCCGACACCCCCACCGATCAGCTGTTTGAGGTAGCTGCCATCAAATGTACATTGTACAGAGTGGAAGCAGAAGGCTCCATACACTGTGTAGTTTCTGGATTCACTTGAAAGGGAGCTGAGCTGGAGCTGAGCTGGAGCTGCGCCCGCCCGATCCGCAGAAGGGGTCTGGCAGTCACTGATAGCTGGACTCCTGCTGCATGCGCATTAACCCTTCATGTGCCGCGGTCAGCGCTGACAGCGTCACGTGCGATGTCGGGCGGGGATCGGAGCTGCCATCGGGTCCCCGTGCTGCTGTGACAGGGACCCGATGGCATGGAAGGCAGCCCGATGCCTTCCTTAGGCATCGGGGCCACCTTCCGGTGGAGAGCCTGTGAGATCCAGCCCCCTGAATCTCACAGGCAGGAAGCTGTATGAGTAATACACACTGTATTACTCATAGAGCCAATGCATTCCAATACAGAAGTATTGGAATGTATTGTAAAGGGGATCAGACCCCCAAAAGTTGAAGTCCCAAAGTGGGGAAAAAAAATTAAGTGAATAAAAAGTTTAAAAAATAAAGTTTTCCCCCCAAAAATTAAAAGTTTCAAGTAAAACATTTTTGTCATTTTCCCCAAATAAAGTTAAAAAAATGTGCAAAAAATAGGGGAAAAAAATGAAAATTACACATATTAGGTATCACTGCGTCCGTATCGACCGGCTCTATAAACATATCACATGACCTAACCCCTCAGATGAACACTTAAAAACAAAACAAAAAAAAACTGTGCTAAATAAACCATTTTTTGTCACCTTACATCACTAAAAGTACAACACCAAACGATAAAGGCATATGCCCACCAAAATAGTACAAATCTAACCGTCACCTCATCCCGCAAAAAATGAGTCCCTACCTAAGAAAATCATCCAAAAAAATAAATAAATATGGCTCAGAATATGGAGACACTAAAACATATATATATATATTTTTTAAAAATGCTGTTATTGTGTAAAACTTAAGTATACGTATAAAAGTATACATATTAGGTATCGCCGCGTCCGTAAGAACCTGGGCTATAAAAATATCACATAACCTAACCCCTCAGGTAAAATAAAAACGGTGTAAAAAAAGCCATTTTTTGTCACCTTACATCACAAAAAGTGTAATAGCAAGCGATCAAAAAGTCATACGCAGCCCAAAATAGTGCCAATCAGTCATCTCATCCCGCAGAAATCATATCCTACCTAAGATAATCGCCCAAAAACTGGAAAAAAAAAATTTGTTTCAAAAATGAAATCCTTGTGTAAAACTTACATCCGTAATAACCTGCTCTATAAAAAATATCACATGTCCTAACCCCTCAGGTGAATACCGTAAAAAAAGTGTAATAGCAAGCGATCAAAAAGTCATATGCACCCTATAATAGTACTAGGGATGTCCCGATACCCGATACCGGACATTTGCACGAGTACTTGTACTCGTGCAAATGTCCCCGATACCACTGCCGATACCTGTGCGCCGCTTCTAAGAGGGCCCCCCCCTTGCAAGTCCTAATGATCGCTGTCTCCGCAGCCCCGCACGCAAGTGCTCTCCCAGTTAATTACATCGTGCCCCGCCTCCGGCCCCGCCTCCACCAATCCGGTGCTGCTTTCTTGGTGTCTCGTCGGATCACTCAGGCCTGAGGCGCATGCCGGATGACTGGAGTGGAGCAGTCTCCTTAGAGAAGGTGTGTAAATGTGCACACACCGCTGGCTTCCTAACTCACAGAGGGGCACCTGGCAGTGTGGCACAGTGGTAATACACAGGGGACTGGCATGGCAGCAAATCCTTCATAGGGGACCAGCCTGGGGGACAAAATCATGACATATATAGGGGCAAAGTGAAAAAAAAAATATATATATATATACAGAGCGGGAATTTTTTTAAATATATACACAGGGGACAAATGTAATATATACAGAGGGGGCAAAATAGATTTATAAAAAGACAGGGGCGCAACGATCGCAGTCGCAGAGGGTGTATATATATATACATTTTGCCCCCTCTGTATATATTACATTTGTCTCATGTGTATATATTACATTTTTTGCCCGCTCTGTATATATTTCATGATTTTGCCCCCGAGGCTGGGCCTCTATGAACAATTTGCTGCCATGCCAGTCCCCTGTGTATGACTGGGGGGGTCGGGCCCGGTGGGGGGGCCCAATTCAAAGTTTGCCCCGGGGCCCATAGAACTCTAGTTATGCCTGGAGGTTGTCTGGAAAGAGACTTTTCCTGCGGCTGCTCTGATTCACACTTTCCGCAGCGGCCGCCACAGTCCCCGGCTCCTCCCCCCACAGACATCTGATCTCCGAATCGGAGCACAAGAGCAAGCCAGCCACGGGAAAATCCTCTCCAGAGTCCAGACACCCTCTGGCTGACAGTAGTTTTAAAAGTTATAGGAACCGACCCTAGTAAGTGTATAAAGCTTAGTTAGAAGATTGTTGTGTCTGTCTTCTTTGGCCCTGGTCCTTCCCTTCCTGCCTGCGAGCTGCACATTGATCTCTAAAAGCAGGCATTAGGGCAAGAAGAAATATACATTACTGTATGATGGCCACAAGACTATTATACTGAGGGGGGAGGGGCTTCAAAAATTGTTGTCCTGACTCCTTACAGTATAATGTCTCCTTGTGGCCCCCATACAGTATAATGTCTCCTTAGGGCCCCCTTACAGTCTCCTTGTGGCTGCCCCCATACAGTATAACGTCTCCTTGTGGCTGCCCCCACACAGTATAACGTCTCCTTGTGGCTGGCCCCCATACAGTATAACGTCTCCTTGTGGCTGGCCCCCATACAGTATAACTTCTCCTTGTGGCTGCCCCCACACAGTATGACGTCTGCTTGTGGCTGCCCCCACACAGTATAACGTCTCCTTGTGGCTGCCCCCACACAGTATAACGTCTCCTTGTGGCTACCCCCAGTGTAATGTCTCCTAACTCTCCTTGCCCACAGACATCTGATCTCCGAATCGGAGCACAGGAGCAAGCCTGCCACGGGAAAAGCCTCTCCAGAGTCCAGACACCCTCCTCACACAGAGTTTGCCTGCCAGGAGTTTCCAAAGGTAGAGGAACCGACCCTAGTAAATAGTAATAAAGCTTAGGAGAAATTCAGTAAAAAGAGAATATAAAATAAGGTGGAGGGGGGAGGAAATGGGCATATAACAGTGTTTCCCAACCAGTGTGCCTCCAGAAGTTGCAAAACTACACCTCCCAGCATGCAAAGGCTGTCCAGGCATTCTGGGAGATGTAGTTTTGCAACTGCTGGAGGCACATTGGTTGTGAAACATGGTTATATGCCCATTTATTCATTTATTAACCCTTGTACAAAGGAAAAGTAAACATTGCTATCAGCAACTGCGCCGCTTAAAAAAAAAAAAACCTTCCACTTATATTACATAAATAGTTGATACACTGCCTCTTGTACTTAAAGAATGTTATAGTTCTGTTTTTGCGCCTTTTGGTTGGTCAGTGGTCACAAAATACGTGTGTGTGTATTTTATTGTTAAAATTGGTATCGGTAATTGGTATCAGTGAGTACTTAAATAAAAGTATCGGTACTCGTACTCAGTCTTAAAAAAATGGTATCGGGACATCCCTAAATAGTACCAATCAAACCGTCATCTCATCATGATAAAAAATGAGCCCCTCCTACACAAGACAGTCACCCAAAAAATAAATAAAACTATGACTTTCCGAAAGTGGAGACACTAAAAAATCTTTTTGTTTCAAAAATGCTTTGTTATGTAAAACTTTAACAACCCAAAAAAGTAGTCATATTTGGTAATGTCGCGTCTGTGACAACTTGCTCTATAAAAATACCACATGATCTAACCTGTCAGATGAATGTTGTAAATAACAAAAAATAAAAACGGTGCCAAAACAGCTATTTCTTGTTACCTTGCCTCACAAAAAATGGAATATAGAGCAACCAAAAATCATATGTACCCTAAAATAGTACCAACAAAACTGCCACCTTATCCTGTAGTTTCCAAAATGGGGTCACTTTTTTGGAGGTTCTACTCTAGGGGTGCATCAAGGGGGCTTTAAATGGGACATGGTGTAAAATAAACAGTCCAGCAAAATCTGCCTCCCTAAAAGCGCATGGCGTTTCTTTCCTCCTGCGCAGTGCCGTGTGCCCGTACAGCAGTTTATGACCACATATGGGGTGTTTCTGTAAATTACAGAATCAGGGCCATAAATATTGAGTTTTGTTTGGCTGTTAACCCTTGCTTTGTAACTGGAAAAAATGCATTAAAATGGAAAATCTGCAAAAAAAGTGAAATTCTGAAATTTCATCTTTATTTTCCATTAATTCTTGTGGAACAACTAAAGGGTTAACAAAGTTTGTAAAATCAGTTTGGTATACCTTGCTGGGTGTAGTTTCTAAAATGGGGTCACAGTTTTGGAGTTTCCACTCTAGGGGTGCATCAGGGGGTCTTCAAATGTGACATGGCTTGTGACATGTATTGTAAAGGGGATCAAACCCCCAAAAGTTGAAGTCCCAAAGTGGGGAAAAAAATTTAAGTGAATAAAAAGTTTAAAAAATAAAGTTTTCCCCCCCAAAATTAAAAGTTTCAAGTAATTTTTTTTTGTCATTTTCACCAAATAAAGTTAAAAAAAATGTGCAAAAAATAGGGGAAAAAAATGAAAATTACACATATTAGGTATCACTGTGTCCGTATCGACCAGCTCTATAAACATATCACATGACCTAACCCCTCAGATGAACACTTAAAAACAAAACAAAAAAAAACTGTGCTAAATAAACAATTTTTTGTCACCTTACATCACTAAAAGTACAACACCAAACGATAAAAAAGGCATATGCCCACCAAAATAGTACAAATCTAACCGTCACCTCATCCCGCAAAAAATGAGCCCCTACCTAAGAAAATCATCCAAAAAAATAAATAAATATGGCTCAGAATATGGAGACACTAAAACATATATTTTATTTTTGTTTTAAAAATGCTGTTATTGTGTAAAACTTAAGTAAATAAAAAGAAGTATACATATTAGGTATCGCCGCGTCCGTAAGAACCTGGGCTATAAAAATATCACATAACCTAACCCCTCAGGTAAAATAAAAACGGTGTAAAAAAAGCCATTTTTTGTCACCTTACATCACATAAAGTGTAATAGCAAGCGATCAAAAAGTCATACGCAGCCCAAAATAGTGCCAATCAGTCATCTCATCCTGCAAAAATCATATCCTACCTAAGATAATCGCCCAAAAACAGAAAAAAAAATTTGTTTAAAAAATGAAATCCTTGTGTAAAACTTACATCCGTAATAACCTGCTCTATAAAAAATATCACATGTCCTAACCCCTCAGGTGAATACCGTAAAAAAAGTGTAATAGCAAGCAATCAAAAAGTCATATGCACCCTATAATAGTACTAGGGATGTCCCGATACCCGATACCGGACATTTGCACGAGTACTTGTACTCGTGCAAATGTCCCCGATACCACTGCCGATACCTGTGCACCGCTTCTAAGAGGGCCCCCCCCTTGCAAGTCCTAATTATCGCTGTCTCCGCAGCCCCGCACGCAAGTGCTCTCCCAGTTAATTACATCGAGCCCTGCCTCCGGCCCCGCCTCCACCAATCCAGTGCTGCTTTCTTGGTGTCTCGTCGGATCACTCAGGCCCGAGGCACACGCCGGATGACTGGAGTGGAGCAGTCTCCTTAGAGAAGGTGTGTAAATGTGCACACACCGCTGGCTTCCTAAGTACCCTAAAATAGTACCAACAAAACTGCCACCTTATCCCGTAGTTTCCAAAATGGGGTCACTTTTTTGGAGGTTCTACTCTAGGGGTGCATCAAGGGGGCTTCAAATGGGACATGGTGTAAAATAAACCAGCAAAATCTGCCTCCCTAAAAGCGCATGGTGTTTCTTTCCTCCTGCGCAGTGCCGTGTGCCCGTACAGAAGTTTATGACCACATATGGGGTGTTTCTGTAAATTACAGAATCAGGGCCATAAATATTGAGTTTTGTTTGGCTGTTAACCTTTGCTTTGTAACTGGAAAAAATGGATTAAAATGGAAAATCTGCCAAAAAAGTGAAATTCTGAAATTTCATCTTTATTTTCCATTAATTCTTGTGGAACAACTAAAGGGTTAACAAAGTTTGTAAAATCAGTTTGGTATACCTTGCTGGGTGTAGTTTCTAAAATGGGGTCACAGTTTTGGAGTTTCTACTCTAGGGGTGCATCAGGGGGTCTTCAAATGTGACATGGCAGCTTAAAGGGGTTGTCCAAGTCAAATTTATTGATGACCTATCCTCAGGATATGTCATCAATATCAGATCGGCTGGGGTCCGACACCCGGCACCCCCGCCGATCAGCTGTTTGAAGAGAAGGCGCGCGCCGTGCCAGCGCTGTCTCCTCTTCATTGTTTACCTTCTCGCTGTTGCATCTGCAGCAGTAAGCAGGTGTAATTACACCAAAGCCATCCCAATCATTTCAATGAGACGGATCGCTCCTATACAAGTGTCAAGCAGCGATCCGTACCATTGAAATGAATGGGATGGTTAGGTGTAATTACACCTGCTCGCCGCTGCAGATGCAATGGCGAGAAGGTAAACATTGAAGAGGAGGCGGCGCTGGCACGGCGCGTGCCTTCTCTTCAAACAGTTGATCGGCGGGGGTGCCGGGTGTCGGACCCTAGCCGATCGGATATTGATGACCTATCCTGAGGATAGGTCATCAATAAATATAACTTGGACAACCCCTTTAAAATTATCACAGTGAAACCTGCTTTCCAAAAAAACATATGGCGTTCCTTTCCTTCTGTGCCCTGCCGTGTGTCCGTACAGCAGTTTACAACCACATATGGAGTGTTTCTGTAAACTAGAGAATCAGGGCCATAAATATTGAGTTTTGTTTGGCTGTTAACCCTTACTTTGTAACTGGAAAAAATTGATTAAAATGGAAAAACTGCCAAAAATGTGAAATTTTGAAATGTTATCTCTATTTTCCATTAATTCTTGTGGAACACCTAAAGGGTTAACACAGTTTGTAAAATCAGCTTTGAATATCTTGAGGGGTTTAGTTTGGAAAATGGGATCATTTTTGGGTGGTTTCTATTATGTAAGCCTCACAAAGTGACTTCAGACCTGAACTGGTCCTGGAAAAGTGGGTTTTAGAAATTTTGCTTCAAACGTCCCCAAAAAATAAAATGGCATTTACAAAATGATCTAAACATGAAGTAGACATATGGGGAATGTAAAGTAATAACTATTCGTGGAGGTATTACTATCTATTATAAAAGTAGAGAAATAGAAATTTGGAAATTTGCAATTCTTTCCAATTTTGGGTAAATTTGGAATTCAAATTTATTTTTTTTACTTTTTTTGACTCAATTTCACCACTGACGTAAAGTACTATACGTGACGAGAAAACTATCTCAGAATGGCCTGGATAAGTAAAAGCGTTTTAAAGTTATCACCACATAAAGTGACACACGTCAGATTAGCAAAAAATGGCCTGGTCCTTAAGGTGAAAAATGGCAGGGTTAAACCTTGCAAGAAACCCTTAAAACCCCAATATGGTTGGATCAAAGGAAATTCTATAAAAGGGTAAAAATGTTCTTACAATTTTTGAAAGAGCACATTTTATACATAATCTAACATGACATCTTCTGGCCTTGAGTGAAAACAGTTCCTGTGTCAGCAACAGTTAGTGCTGGCTGACATGGTTTTGCTATTTAGTATGGCTGTTAAGCCGATCCGGCAGCTCTTACTGGGAGCAGCCAAAGTGTGGGGTGGGTGGCTCTCCCCACGTCCCAGGCCGGGTCTTGGTTTCGGCTATAAAACACAGGCAGCACTGTCAGGTGGTGGGAATTTACTCCTCTCTGACAGTGTAGCTCTGTCAGTCTCTGTGTTGGAACCTGGGAGTTCAGGCCTGGGCCTTGTTGGTGTGAGAGCAGGTGGTTTCTGCTATGTCCAAGGACTTCTGCATTGCTGCATGGTGTGAACAAACACCAGACTCAAGGTGACTGTTTTCCTTGAAACTGACTTTTTGTTTGGCTTATCCTTATGTGTGAATAAACACCGAACTGTTTCAGTTAAAGACGTTGTCGTTGCCTCTATACTGCGCCCACAAGCCTGTCTACCAGAGCAAATCCCCACAGGGCTCAACAGAAATAACCGAGCCAGCAGTCTCATAGAAAATGAATGGATGGAGGCTGCGTATGCGCCATCCATTCTCGATATAGGTGCGGGTACCAGTGGTCCTACCTACCTATAAGACAATGGGGGCATATCCTAGCGATAGGCCCCCATTGTCTGCGATGAGACAACCCCTTTAATCCCAGGGTTGTGTACATACGAAAAAGGGTTTCAGTACCTAACCTGAGACAACAAACGGAACTAGTACAATAAACATGTGCTAACTGACAGGTACTGTAGGTACAAAGGGAGAGAGGCCACGCCTGAGGGTATAAGCTGCTCAGATGAGTGCATAGTGACAGCAGGGTTATTGTAGGTTGAAGACTTTCTGGAGGTGGGTTTTCAGGTTGCTTTCGAAGGTTCAGATGGTAGACAACAGTCTGAAGTGCTGGGGTAGATGAGCCCAAGGGGATTCAATGAGAAATCAGTAGGGAAACAGAAGATAATGTGTTGAGGTGGGGAGATTGGACCAGAGGTCGTGGATGGCCTTCTTAGCCTCACTATAGTTCACACACAGGTATTTGTATCAGGCAGCATCTCCCACAGAGTAGTCTGGGTGGGAGATGAGGACATGCACTAGCAGTTTTGTTAAATTAAAGTTGAGAAAATAAAGGATTCTAGAAATGCTTTTGGGGTAGAGGCACCTGGCTATATTGTTTAAAACCAGACAAGTTATTGTTTCTTAAACCAAAACCATGCAATCAATACAACTCCATATGATGTTTTACTCCATGTGACTATTACTCCATACTATTAGATATAGCAGAAGATCCCTGGTGACTCATGATCATGTACTGTATAATAGTATGCATGGCAAACATTAGAGGGAGTCACACCAGGCACAGTGCCTTGTAGGGCGGAAGCTCAGATGAATCTAATGACTACTCTCACCTACTGATCTCATTTCTGCTGGAGAAAAAGTACTTTTAATCCACATTCAAATGCCATTATGTTTGTAGCACTATTACTGCCAGTAGCATTATTTGTCAGGGTACTTATTTTTGAGGGCACTGCGTGGGAGCACTTTTTGTGTGGCACTAGTATTTTCAGGGAAACTACATGTTTCTGCAATATAGTATTTGGGGGTGCTATGGAGCATAGTGGTCAAGTTATGGCAAAGAGAGAAAGGAGGATGATATTGTGGGGGTCCCAGAATGGGGAGCTTATGTTAAAAAAGTGGGAATGATTATGGAAAAGTAAGGAACCTTAGATGTCTGTGTGGGAAACCCTGCATAGCTGAAAGAAGTCTTCATGGCGGTCTGGGCAAAAGATGAGAAAATAAAACATCTACAAGCATAGGAGAAGTCACTGGATGTACAAGGCATGTAGCGCTGTATTCTCCTGTATGTTTGGTAGCGTTGAATGTCATTTAAAAATAGGTTCAAAACGGTGGTGCCTGTCATTTTGGCAGGAAGTTTAGCGCTAAATCCATCAAATCTAAATGAAATGCTGACGGAGGCTAGGAACAGAGCCTCTGATAGCAGTGTTAGAATAGTATCCATTTATCTCATAGCTATCAATGATCTATCTACCGTATTTTTCGCCCCAAAGTGGGGGAAAAATGTCCCTGCGTCTTATGGGGTAAATACTAATGAGTGCTTCCATTATGGAACCGCTCATTAGTACCGGAGGACCGGGAAGAGGTGAAGGCTCTGTACTCAGCACTTCCTGGTCCTCGGCTATGATGTGGCTGCGCACAGTATGACGGCGCTCTGTGACCTCACGCTATGCGCATCTGGTGACAGTACAGCTGCAGAGGGAAGAAGAGAGAGAGGGAGCGCGCTGGAGGTGAGGAGTGGCAGCGTCTGGAGCAGGAAAGGTAAGTGGATTTTTTTGTATGTGCTCTGTGGCATGGGAGCTGATATGAGGCAATGGGGGGCTGATATGAGGCAATGGGGAGCTGATATGAGGCATTGGGGAGCTGATATGAGGTCAAAGGGGGGAAATCCTTTTCCAGCAGACAGGGTCTGCAGATGGAGGACATCAAGTGACAAAAGAAAGGAATAGACTGACTAATAGGTAAAACATGCTGTCATTCTTAGCCTATCAGTACCCCCCCTCCCCAGTCTTTTGTGTCGGGATTACAGTTTTTCAGAGTCATAGTCAACTGCCTACTTACTCGCCTTTAATACTCACTAACCTTTATGACTCACAGAAATTTCTTAACAACTCTGAATTTCATGAACATTGATCCCCGCTAAGTGTTATCAGGAAAAAGCTGCTGCCAAACTTCTCCCGAGAACAAAAGTAATGGGCATGTGGAAATCCGACAACCTGATCTTTATCTCCCAGACATCTGCCACTGGAGGGGAGTTACGAGACCCTGCTGATATTGGGCTCTGCAGAAATACATCTAATGTGTATGACTGACTTTTCTTCTCTTTGCATGTGACTTAGGCTACATGCATACAACCGTACGTGTTTTGTGGTCCGCAAATTGCGGATCCGCAAAAAAAAATGATGACATCCCTTTTTCTTTTTGCGGATCCATTGTAACAACAACTAAAATGGACAAGAATAGGACATGTTCAATTTTTTTTGCGGGGCTACAGAATGGACATACTGATGCGGACAGCACACGGTGTGCTGTCCGCATTTTTTGCGGACCCATTGAAATTGGGTCCCCATCCTATCTGCAAAAAAAACGGAACGGACACGAAAACAAACAACGTTCGTGTGCATGTAGCCTTAGAATGACAAGGTCACTGATTTTCCTGCAACATGGTGGTCTAAACGATTGGAAATTCATATAATAATTTTACTAACTAGGTGATTATAATCCACATAAAGCTGGATTCCCACACCGAAGCATCTATACATCCATGTTACAGATGTGTGTGCTGGTCCGACCATGGGTTTACTGACCCAAACCCACAACATTATAAATCCCTACGATGCTGCGAGTTCAGGTCTGTAAACCCGTAGTCGGGCAAGGACAACCGTCTGTGGAATTGGTCTGATAGCTGTGTATTAACCAATTTTTGAATCTGACGTTGGCCATTACAAAACAAGCAAAAACTTTCCAGCAAAAACAGTAACTATACAATTGTATAATCAGACAAAAATAAGAACTTATCCGATGTAGGATAGACTGTCTTTTCTTGACAGACTATCTGTTAGCTCAGTAGTCCCAAATAAACGTTATATCATAGACTGAGTGTACCATGTGAGATAAAATAATACGTAGCTTTTATTAATCTCTTTTAAAACGAGTGAGACAGTGTTACTAAAATTCTTGCACACGCACTTTTGTGCGTATGGCTCTTTACTGAAAGAAGGGGTGTCAGGTCTATTGCCCTAATGGGGGATAGGCGGTTTTATAATGGGAGTAGCTTCTTGGCGAGATCAACAGATATCACTCCTGTACAGCTTAGCCTAATTGTCTCTGACCCTAACTCTAGTCTTGAGAGGGGAGATTGGCTAACTGGCTGTAGTCAGAGCACTCGCCCTGAAAAGAGCGACCCCCAGCCGCTGAAACCTTGGGCCTGATCTGTATATCCCTTCCTCTAATAGCTGACTGCAAGTTCTATCCGAAGCGTTTTTCCATAATACAATGGTTCATCAGGGAGCAATCAGTGCAGTGGCAGAGCTTCTTCATATAAAATGCCAATGGCAGCTTGCTAAAGGATTCTGTCTCCTTTTGTAGTTCTAGCCCTGCCCCTTAGGCAGCGCTCAGCCAATCCCCGCGAGGCAGAGGAGGGCCAATGGGCAGTTCTAAACCGTCCTGACCCGCCCCACTCCACAAAGAATTAAGTGTTACCATGTTTTTATTGAACACACCATGTAAACATTCACAGTGCAGGTGGAAAAAGTATGTGAACCCTTGGATTTAATAACTGGTTGAACCTCCTTTGGCAGCAATAACTTCAACCAAACGTTTCCTGTAGTTGCAGATCAGACGTGCACAACGGTCAGGAGTAATTCTTGACCATTCCTCTTTACAGAACTGTTTCAGTTCAGCAATATTCTTGGGATGATGTCTGGTGTGAATCGCTTTCTTGAGGTCATGCCACAGCATCTCAATCGGGTTGAGGTCAGGAATCTGACTGGGCCACTCCAGAAGGCGTATTTTCTTCTGTTTAAGACATTCTGTTGTTGATTTACTTCTATGCTTTGGGTCATTGTCCTGTTGCAACACCCATCTTCTGTTGCGCTTCAACTGGTGGACAGATGGCCTTAAGTTCTCCTGCAAAATGTCTTGATAAACTTGGGAATTCATTTTTCCTTCGATGATAGCAATCCTTCCAGGCCCGGACGCAGCAAAGCTGCCCCAAACCATGATGCCCCCACCACCATACTTCACAGTTGGTATGAGGTTTTGATGTTGGTGTGCTGTGCCTCTTTTTCTCCACACATAGTGTTGTGTGTTTCTTCCAAACAACTCAACTTTGGTTTCATTTGTCCACAGAATATTTTGCCAATACTGCTGTGGAACATCCAGGTGCTCTTGTGCAAACTGTAAACGTGCAGCAATGTTTTTTTTGGACAGCTTCCTCTATGGTATCCTCCCATGAAATCCATTCTTGTTTAGTGTTTTATGTATCGTAGATTCGCTAACAGGGATGTTAGCATATGCCAGAGACTTTTGTAAGTCTTTAGCTGACCCTTTAGGATTCTTCGCTGTCTGCGCTGTGCTCTTGCAGTCATATTTACAGGACGGCCACTCCTAGGGAGAGTAGCAGCAGTGCTGAACTTTCTCCATTTATAGACAATTTGTATTACCGTGGACTGATGAACAGCAAGGCTTTTGGAGATACTTTTATAACCCTTTCCAGCTTTATGCAAGTCAACAATTCTTAATCGTAGGTCTTCTGAGAGCTCTTTTGTGCGAGGCATCATTCACATCAGGCAATGCTCCTTGTGAAAAGCAAACCCAGAACTGTAGGGCAGAGTAGTTGTAACCAACACCTCCAATCTCATCTCATCTCTTTGATTGGACTCCAGTTGGCTGACACTTCACTCCAATTAGCTCTTGGAGATGTCATTAGTCTAGAGGTTCACATACTTTTTCCACCTGCACTGTGAATGTTTACATGGTGTGTTAAATAAAAACATGGTAACATTTAATAATTTGTGCAGAAACCCATATCATTCCAAAGGGTTCACATACTTTTTCTTGCAACTGTATGTATATGTGCCAGCCTATGAACGGTATTATTATGTGGCTGACATTATCCTTACACAGTGGAGGCAGAAATTGATATATTCTGGCATAATATAGCCCATGAACCAGTTTATAAGGATTTGTCTATAGATGATACTCCAGACAGGACTGAGTCCCTACCATACATAGTGGTCAGGCTAAAAGGTGTCATTGAAGGAATGGCTTGAAGGAGAGATATTCATTCAAGCCATTCGGCGTAACTTTTATTTAGCTTGAAAATCAATTTGGATTCTGCCTTCAAGATTTTATTATCCCAATCCCCCCTCTTCTAGGTTGGGGGATATGTTGGATGCCCACAAATTTAAAGCATGATGCATCCCCTCTGTGTACTTGATTTATGTGTCTCGCCACCGACATATCTTTTTCTTTGGCAATGTAATTATAATGATCCCTCATACGGCGTCTAAACTCCCTTTTGGTCTTGCCCACATAATCTAGAGGGCATGTGCACTGTGCCAAGTAAACTACTCCTACTGTCACACAATTTATGAAATCCCGGATGTCATACTCGATTCCCGTGTGTGAGCTCCTAAATTTTTTGATGGAATTAACTTGGCTACAGGCCGCACATTTACCACATTTAAACATGCCCAGTGGTCTTCTTGACAGCCAGTTTCCCATTGGTTGTGGGGGTTGGAAGTGGCTATTAACCAGCCTGTCTCTTAGACTCCGTCCTTTTCTAAAGGTGATCTGTGGATATGTTCCAATCACCTCTTTCAGGTCTGGATCCACGCATAGGATATCCCAATATTTGATTAGTGTCTGTCTGGTTTCTGCGTGTGCGTTATCATACGTCCCAATGACTCTTATCTGTCTATTTGATGGCTGTTCTATCTCTGCTGTTTTCTTGGGGACCAGAAGCGACTCTCTTTTTGCTCTGCATGCTGATTCAAACACAGAGCTGAGGATGCCATCAGGGTATCCCCTGTCCCTGAACCTTATTCTTAAATCATTGGCTTGCAGTTTGAATTTTTTCATGCTAGAACAATTGCGACATAGCCTAAGGTATTGACCCTTTGGTATACCTTTACGTAGGGAGTAGGGGTGTGCACTCTCCCAACGGAGTAGGCTATTCATCGCGTTTGTTTCTCGGAAAACTGATGTCCTAATGTTATTATCTGGGCCCCTCTCGATCAAAACATTGAGAAACGGAAGTGACGTTCGTTTCGATACGGAGGTGAATCTCAGTCCTAAATCATTTATGTTAATGATTTTCACAAATTCCGTGAATGACCGCTCTGTGCCTCTCCAGAGTACGAACACGTCATCTATGAATCTATACCATAGAGCTATACTTTCATGCCACTTGTTCTGTCCCCAGATTCAGTTCCAGTTGTTTCTGTCTCTTTATCAGTGACATGGCATTTTAACTGTTGTAATTCATTTGCATTACATTGTGTCGTAACAGCACCATCTATTGATGAGTTTAGGTATTTCACCCAGCCTGTTTTTCTCTATGCATTATGGGAGTCCCAGTGCATTGTGGGTAGTTCCTGGTTCTTGCTAGTCTTGTGCTGGTACAGCAAACAGCCACCATCTTATGTCTCAGCAATCATGCTCTCTCACTGGTTTTCCTGTCACATCATCTGTTATTCAGCCTGTTTTTGAGCATAGTCGGTAAGAGCACTATCTATGTGTCATTTACTGCATTGTATTATGTTTCTTGTATTGATAGCTCATTACTATCATTGTATTATATCATATACTGGATGTATAGCAGGTTAATCTGTGTTTTATGCCATATACCATGGTATTTATGTTCTAAAATACTACTGTTTTATTCTGTAGTTTCACCTTTCCTGTCAGTCTACGAGCAATAAAGAGAACCTTAAAGCGGAACAGTCTCTTTTCTCTCAGAGGACAAAAAGGTTTAGCTACATGTCAGATTACACACCGTGCTAACGTGTATGAGGACAGTATAGTGAAACGACTGCTGAGAACAAGCTCAGTGAATAACTGCCAAAGACAGCAGTGAAATGACTGCTGAGAACAAGCTCTGAAGATCAGACTGACGGAGCCGCCATTATCCACGTGGAGCCTGCATACGGATATCGCAACAGTCTTCTAACAGTCGCACCGAATATCTGACTATACGGAGCCCGCCATTATCCACGCAGAGCCTACTTACGGATATCGCAGAAGTCTCCTAACAGTCGCAACATGCCTATTAGTCGTGCATCTTCCATTAAGACAAGGTCTCAGATAAGTGGCTCAAATAGGACATCGATCAGAGAAGCTGCCGCCATTGCCCGCGCCAAAGCAGAAGCAGCAAAGGCAAAAGCCAGCTTCATAGAACAAGAGGTGCAGATAAAGCTAGAGAAAGCGCAACTTGAAGCTTCTCTGAATAGGGAGAAAGCGCAACTTGAAGCCACTCTAGAAAAACTGGCCGCAGATAAAGAGACAGCAGCTGCCATAGCGGAAGCAGAGTATCTAGAAGCCACGGAACTTCAGGAAACCAAGAGTCATCGCAGCAATGTCCATCCAGAAGTTGAATACCAAGATCCAGAACAGCGTACCTTACAATAGATCTATCAACATTCCAAGTCGGACGACGACCCAGATCCACAGCTTAATACAAAGCGGTTTGTTGACAAGCCAAGCCTATCTGCTTATTTGGATCATCAGAAAGTCGACTATCGGTCTCTTTGCAGCAGACTAGAGAATACACATCAGAGTGAAACTGCCTACAACAACTTCTCTCCAGAACAGAGAATCAGAAATCCGCCCCTGCTAAGAGAGATGCCCTTTGCTTCAGAACGGTATTACACAGACAGGATTAAACCAGAGACTACCAACAGGTATGGCCATGCACCACACATTCACTCTGACAACACACCACCAGCCGGTTCCAGCGCCAATCAAGCCACAATGGACTTTGCCAGGTTCCTTGCTCGACGTGAGCTGGTCAACAAGGGACTTGTAAAGTTCAGCGACCAGTGCTGAGAACTATAGAGCTTGGCGAGCTTCCTTCCAAAATGCCATCAGAGACTTAGGTCTGTCTTGTAGTGAAGAACTGGATCTCCTGGTAAAATGGCTGGGAAGTGAGTCCGCCGAACACGCTAGAAGGATTAGAGACATCGATGTAAATTATCCAGACATTGGTCTAAAAAGGGTCTGGGAGAGACTTAATGAGGTTTATGGCGCAGCAGAGGTCATAGAAAGCACCTTATTTAAGAGAATTGAGGACTTTCCTAAAATAGTGAACAAAGGCTATTCAAAGCTTAGAGAGTTAAGTGACTTATTAATGGAACTGAGTGTAGCAAAGGCAGAAGGGGATCTGGTGGGATTGACATTTCTTGACACTGCTAGAGGTGTGAATCCCATAGTTCAGAAGCTCCCATACAACTTGCAAGAGAAGTGGGTCATGTATGGTTCTCGGTATAAACAGACTTACAATGTACCATTTCCTCCATTTAATGTGTTTGTAGATTTTGTCTCTGAACAAGCAAAAATCAGAAATGATCCTAGCTTTGATTTCATGATGTCATGTGCCACCACCTCACTCGGTAAACCTCGTAGGGCAACGGTGGAGGTCCACAAAACTAACGTTTCTTCCACAGGTGCAGTCCATAAAGAGTTCAGCTCCTATCAAGGAGGAGACAAACCCAAGGACCCGACCAGACAGTGTCCCTTACACAGGAAGCCTCATTCTCTACTTAAGTGCAGAACCTTCAGAGAAAAGTCAGTGGAAGACCGCAAGACCTTCCTCAAGGAGAACAACATCTGTTTTAAATGCTGCTCGTCAACTTCGCACTTCGCCAGGGACTGTGAGGTTAGTGCAAAGTGTGCCGAATGTGACAGCTCAAACCATAACACAGCTCTACACCCTGGGCCACCATCATGGGCTTCATCCAAAACCCAAGAGCAAAGCGGGGAGCTGAAGGACACAAATACTGACACTTTGGCAGTTACTTCTAAATGTACGGAGGTTTGCAGAGACCTCAGAGGAGGCAGATCCTGCTCTAAAATCTCCCTAGTGAAGGTTTACCCAGCAGACGACCGAAGCAAAGCCATCAAAGTGTATGCAATTCTAGACGATCAAAGCAACAGGTCGTTAGCGAAGTCTGCCTTCTTTGATAGCTTCGACATCAAAGGACCCGGTGCCCCCTACTCTCTAAGAACTTGTGCTGGTACTGTGGAAACAGCAGGAAGAAGGGCAAGCGGCTACATAGTTGAGTCCAGCGATGGTCAAGTGCGTCTGCCTTTACCAACTATACTGGAATGTAACCAGATTCCTGACAACAGGTCCGAGATACCCACGCCAGAAGTAGCAGCGCATCAGCCTCACCTGAAGCGTATAAGACACCTGATCCCGAACCTTGATCCTGAAGCTCAGATAGTATTACTCCTCGGGAGGGATATCCTACAGGTCCACAAGGTTAGACAGCAGATTAATGGACCTCACAACGCTCCATACGCCCAGAGACTAGACCTAGGATGGGTCATTGTAGGAGAAGTCTGTTTGGGAGGTGTACACAAACCAACAACTGTCTACAGCATGCTTACCAGTACACTTGAGAATGGACGCCCATCTCTTCTCCAACCATGCGAAAATCACTTCTTCATCAAGGAACTGCCTCAAAGCACTTCATCACCAGGTACCTTTGCAGGTCCCACCTACGATGACTTCGTCTGGGATGCCAATCAAGACCACCTGGGATCCACAGTCTTCCGCAAGACTAAAGAAGACAATCGTATAGCGATGTCATTCGAAGATAGACTGTTCCTAGATATAATGGAGCAGGGAATGGTGCAGGACGAAACAAGAAGCTGGGTTGCACCTCTACCCTTTAAACCTCAAAGACAACGCTTACCCAACAATAGAGAGCAAGTTTTCAAGCGATTTGTCTCTCTCAGGCACAACCTAAGAAGCAAACCTGAGATGAGAGATCACTTCTTTACCTTCATGGAAAAGATATTCCGGAATGGTCATGCAGAGCTAGCACCTGTACTTCGAGACTCGGAAGAGCGCTGGTACCTGCCCATGTTTGAACTAGTAGACCCCCATGCTGATGTTGAGATACGTCCTCAGGTATCTGTGTTACATACGGAGACTCTGGACCACCACCTGAAATCCCACAGATTCAGTAGGTTCTCTACTTGGAGATCTCTTGTCCGTGCCATCACTTGCCTGACCCACATTGCTCGGTCGTACAAAGCAACCTCATCGGCAGATAAAGATATCTGTAGAGGTTGGCATCATTGTAAACATGTCTACACAGCTCTCGATCTAGAGCGGTCAAAAAATGTAATTATCCAGGCTGTACAGCATGAAACCTATGCTACGGAAATCGACTGTGTAGTCAGCCAAAGACCCGTGCCTAAAGGTAGTGTTTTAAGGAAACTAGACCCAGTGATCGATGAAGATGGGCTCTTAAGGGTAGGTGGACGCCTTATGGAAGCCGATGTAGGCCTAGCAGAGAAACATCCTGTGATAGTTCCTGGACAGCATCATATAGCTACTCTGCTCGTGCAACATTACCATGAACAGACAAAGCACCAAGGTCGTCTGTTTACTGAAGGAGCTCTAAGAACAGCTGGAATGTGGATAGTTGGAGCTAAAAGATGTGTATGCAGATTCATATTTAAATGTGTTACCTGTCGGAAACTCCGTGGTATGTCACAGGCACCGAAGATGGCAAACCTCCCGTATGACCGACTAAGTATGGATCCACCCTTCACCAATGTTGGCCTAGACGTGTTTGGACCTTGGCCTGTGGTTGTCCGACAAACCAGGGGAGGCCGTGCGCACGGGAAACGTTGGGCGATTATGTTCACCTGTCTGTCCATCAGAGCTGTCCATATTGAAGTAATTGAATCTATGGATACTTCCTGTTTCATTAATGCTTTCCGACGTTTCATTGCCATTAGAGGACCTGTCAAACACATTCGTTCTGACCGAGGCACAAACTTTGTCGGAGCAGCAAGAGAACTACAACTCTCTTCCAACTTGGATGTTGACAACATAGAAAGATACCTCAGTGAACGAGGATGTACTTGGACCTTCAACCCACCACACTCTTCTCACATGGGAGGTGCTTGGGAGAGGATGATAGGCATCGCACGGAGAATCCTCGACTCAATCTTCTTACAAGAAGGATCTTCAAAGCTGACTCATGAAAGCCTGACTACCTTCATGGCAGAAGTATCGGCTATCATAAATGCCAGACCGCTAACCCCGATTTCTAGCGATCCTGATGACCCAACAGTTCTCACACCCGCCACACTGCTTACCCAAAAGACTGAACAAATTTGTGCTCCATCTGGAGTAATTCAATTCCAAAGATCTTTACAAAAATCGATGGAGACAAGTACAGAGTCTCTCAAACTCGTTCTGGGACAAGTGGAAAAAGCAATACATTCCCACTCTGCAACCGAGGAGAAAGTGGCAAACCAACAAGCCTAACCTCCAGACTGGCGATGTAGTCCTAATGAAAGACTGCCAGTCACGGAGAAACGAGTGGCCGTTAGGACTTGTGACTAAGACATTCCCAAGTAAGGACGGAATTGTACGCAAAGTAGAATTGAAAATACGGAGACAGGGAGAGACCAAATTGTTCCTCAGACCAGTAGGAGAACTCGTTCTACTGTTTGCACCAAAAGAATACAATAGTGACGTCGGTTGACGTCAAGCGGGGAGTGTTCTGTCCCCAGATTCAGTTCCAGTTGTTTCTGTCTCTTTATCAGTTGACATGGCATTTTAACTGTTGTAATTCATTTGCATTACATTGTGTCGTAACAGCACCATCTATTGATGAGTTTAGGTATTTCACCCAGCCTGTTTTTCTCTATGCATTATGGGAGTCCCAGTGCATTGTGGGTAGTTCCTGGTTCTTGCTAGTCTTGTGCTGGTACAGCAAACAGCCACCATCTTATGTCTCAGCAATCATGCTCTCTCACTGGTTTTCCTGTCACATCATCTGTTATTCAGCCTGTTTTTGAGCATAGTCGGTAAGAGCACTATCTATGTGTCATTTACTGCATTGTATTATGTTTCTTGTATTGATAGCTCATTACTATCATTGTATTATATCATATACTGGATGTATAGCAGGTTAATCTGTGTTTTATGCCATATACCATGGTATTTATGTTCTAAAATACTACTGTTTTATTCTGTAGTTTCACCTTTCCTGTCAGTCTACGAGCAATAAAGAGAACCTTAAAGCGGAACAGTCTCTTTTCTCTCAGAGGACAAAAAGGTTTAGCTACATGTCAGATTACACACCGTGCTAACGTGTATGAGGACAGTATACCACTGATTTAATGACTCAGACCATATGATGTTGGCCTCCAACCAGCCGAGGAGTAAATTTGCGTAAGATAGCGCACAGGGACTTCCCATCGCGGTACCCCTGAGCTGGTGGTAGTAGTGGTCATTGAAAGTAAAATAGTTCCTGGTTAAACAGAATTGTAGGAGATCCAGTATAAAAGAGTTGTGTGGTGACAGCCTTTTGTCCCTAGTGGACAGGTAGCTCTCTACAGCTCTCAGGCCTAGATGATGTTGAATTGAGCTGTAAAGAGCTTCCACATCCAAAATCATTGTCTAGTCGATACATATACCATTGAGTTGGAGGAGCAGATCTGATGTATCTCGGATGTATGACGGGAGGGTGTCCACAAATGGTCTGATCAATTTATCTACATAGATACCTACATTTTGTCCAAGTCCCCCTACCCATGACACAATGGGATGACCCTTCAATGGTGTCGTCCCCTTGTGTATCTTTGGCAGGGAGTAAAAGGTAGGAAGAATAGGGTTTTTTGGCAGGAGGAAATCATATTCTGATTGATCAATCAGTTTGCATTTTAGTCCATCATCCAGGATATTTTTTAACTTGGACCTGGGACCAATCTTGAAAGATGGACCTGGGTCATTTTGTAAGATCGTATATGACTGTGTGTCTTTAAAAATGTCTAGACACATTCTTTTATACACCACGTGGTCCATTAGGACCACATTGCCTCTTTTGTCCGAGGACTTTATGACCACATTTTTGTCCTTTTCTAATTTTTGAAGAGACTGACTGATCTGTTCTAGATCTCTGGTAACTAACTTGTGGAAAATAGATATGTGTGAATCTGGGAGGGGGGGCGGCATTTGTGTACTTCTGAGTTTTAGTGTGGTAAAGGGGCCCTCTGCTCTGTCCCTTTCCCCCTCTTCCATCAATCCCACCAGTGTTTTTGTTGCTGTCAGATCACTAGCATCTATATTCAATGCCTCACATTTTTCCCGATATTGTATTTTGAAATATTTGTGCCACTGTAATTTGCGTATAAAGAGGGCCACATCTTTGCTCCATTCAAAGCAATCGTATTTTACTGTAGGAACATATGAAAGACCTTTATTCAGGAGAGACATTTAATTCTCGCTGATTTGATAGGACGATAAATTGATGACTTTGAATCTATCGTCCACAGACACTAGGTTTCTACGCCTCCATGTGTCTTGTTCCTATCAGATCCCTCAGATTGGATCCCTCATACTGATTTGTAGAATTATATATGTTGGTAATTATCGGAGCCCTCAGACTGCATCCCCCATACTGATTTGTAGAATTGCTATACAATAGGGTACATTTGATTAAACTAAGCCAGCAATAACCTTTCAATATGATCGCATGGATGGATAATATTTGTGGGGCGGTTGTATATACTAATCTCACTTAAACATGGATTGTGAGACCACAAAATATAGGTTGACTACCTTGAATCGCTAGATGAGCTTGATTATGATCAGCGCTGACAGTCCTCTGACAGCGATGATGTAAATAGGAAGTGGGCGGTAAGGAAAATGATCAGTTGACCTATATACACAGGATAATCATACTAAAACACAGCTTGTTAAGTATACTAACTGTTTAGAGCCACTGGATGAGTCCGATCGTCACTAGCGCTGTCATTGTTTTGACAGCGCTGATAAAAACAGGAAGTGAGCTGCAAGTGATTCTGCCGAGGACCCGTAGTAAGATCCCCATGGAAACAAGTCCGCCCCTGGTTAAACATCACTCCCAGTAGGCGGAGTGGGGCGGGTCAGGACGGTTTAGAACTGCCCATTGGCCCTCCTCTGCCTCGCAGGGATTGGCTGAGCACTGCCTAAGGGGCAGGGCTAGAACTACAAAAGGAGACAGAATCCTTTAGCAAGCTGCGATTGGCATTTTATATGAAGAAGCTCTGCCACTGCACTGGGGGTCGCTCTTTTCAGGGCAAGTACTCCGACTACAGCCAGTTAGCCAATCTCCCCACTCAATACTAGAGTTAGGGTCAGAGACAATTCGGCTAAGCTGTACAGGAGTGATATCTGTTGATCTCGCCAAGACGCTACTCCCATTATAAAACCGCCTAGCCCCAAAAGTGCGTGTGCAAGAATTTTAGTAACACCGTCTCACTCATTTTAAAAGAGATTAATAAAAGCTACATATTATTTTATCTCACATGGTACACTCAGTTTATGATATAACGTTTATTTGGGACTACTGAGGTAACAGATAGTCTGTTAAGAAAAGACAGTCTATCCTACATCAGATAAGTTTTTATTTTTGGCTGATTATACAATTGTATAGTTACTGTTTTTGCTGGGAAGTTTTTGCTTGTTTTGTAATGGCCAACGTCAGATGCAAGAATTGGTTAATACACAGCTATCAGACCAATTCCACAGACGGGTGTCCTTGCCCGACTACGGGTTCACAGACCTGAACTCACAGCATCGTAGGGATTTATAATATTGTGAGTTTGGGTCAGTAAACCCATGGTCGGACCAGCACACACATCTGTAACATGGATGTATAGATGCTTCGGTGTGGGAATCCAGCTTTATGTGGATTATAATCACCTAGTTAGTAAAGTTATAATATGAATTTCCAATCATTATCTCACATGGTACACTCAGTTTATGATATAACGTTAAAAAAAATAAGAACTTGCCAAAAAACTGGCTACATCTGTAGTATCCATGGCCATTTTAGTAGGTGACCCCAAACTTGTAGTACATGGATTCTTATCCCCTATATCAACCATTCCCTTTACCAGTCCACTGTTCTACTCTCCATGGCCTGATTTGCCGTATCTGCTTCCAGTACTATGGCCACAATTCTGTTAGGACTGGGCATGTCTTCACTGGAGGTCTGCCATAATCTAAGTTGGTTTTGATAAAACACCATTGTGCGGTCATACACATACAAGGAAGGTCAATGTCCCAAGCCATCTACAGAACCCTTCTTGTTCAGGTTCTTCCTCTGAGTGCCAACTAAATGACCATACAGTCTGTGCTGAAACAAGTCTTATTTCAAATAAGAGAACGCTTTATGTTTTTTGCCACAATTCTGATTAAATAAAGTCACCTTCTCAAAACTCCAACATAGTTTGTTGGTCACAAGGTCTCATGTGCCTTTTTCTTTTATAGGAAGTTGAAGTTGTGGAGTAGTCCTCCTGTCAATTTGCAGCAACTTAGGGACAATGCTTTTTCTCCGTAGAACCTAAGTCTTATCTGGAGCAATGTCCTTTAGAGGCTCCATTCTATATGGTGTATATGACCCTAAATGAGCAGCAGGGACTTATTCCTGTGTATGCAGTCTGCTGCAGTGCCTCCTGCAGATGCTCTGTGTCAGCATGAATCTGACCCCTAGTATGTACAGGGATATGCAGCCCTTTGTTTCTGTGTATATGTCAGAAACCACCCTGATATAGTTTACTTTGCCCTCAAGTTTGCCCTCAGTCAAGATGGTGGATTATGTGTTTCCTGGTTACCATCTCACTCCCTGTTCCTGTTCCTTTTTAAACTGGCCAGACCTTCCTGTCTTTGCTGGAGTATTGTGTTTGGCTTTTAGTCCACAATCCTCTTGCTTGAACTCACTCCTCCATGTGTTCTGTGCCCTAGCGGTTCTCCCTGCTACCTCCTGTTGCTGACCCGGACTGTTCTTGGACCTTTGTACCTGCTTGCCGCCTGCCCTGACCTTCTGCTCGTCTACCTTCCTGCCAGCTTGCCGCCTGCCCTGACTTCTGTTATCCTGACCTCGGTTCTCGTCAACAGACTCTGCCTCATCTGTGCGGAGCACAACAACGTGGGTTCTCCTACATCCGTATTATATATACTCCGCTCCCAAGTCCTGGCCATCGGATTCCAGTTCTGTTGCACCAGTATCGTGACAGAATACTCCAGAATACTCCAGAATACTCCAGCCAGAATACTCCTAAATTACCTCCATTCCGATTTGGCGGGGACCGCAACAAATTCCGGGGGTTTATCAATTAGTGTCGCCTCTACTTTGACGCAAACTCCTCCCAGTTTTCTACTGATCGATCTAAAGTGCTATGCATCATTATGCTACTCACACACAAGGCTATCGCCTGGGCGAGTCCGTTGATCGAAACTAGGGATGCCCGACTAAACAATCTGGAGGATTTCCTTGGGGCCATGAGCCAGATGTTCGATGACCCTAACCGAGGTGCTACAGCAGAGGCAGCCTTACTAGCCTTGCGCCAGGGCAGACGTCCCGTCACGGAATATGCTATGGACTTTAAAAGATGGTCCGTTGACACTAACTGGAATGATGCAGCAAAATTATCTTTTTTCAAGAAAGGACTGTGTAGTTCCCTAAAGGATGAGCTGGTCCGTGCAGAGGCCCCCTTAGAGCTTGATGCCTTTATCAACCACTGCATCCGAGTTGATACACGACTAGCTGAACAATGGCAAGAAAGATGGGCCACACTGAACTATACTACGAAGCAGGCACTTTCTTCGTCTGCCCACACTTCAAAAGAATTTCCAAAAAGAATCTACAAGGAACCAGAAAGCGAACCAATGCAAATAGACTCCATCTTAAAACGTGAAAATATTGATCGCAAGGAACATAGACTCCGAGAGAACTTATGTCTGTATTGTGGAAGAGCTGACCACTTTCTGATTAATTGTCCCAGACGTCCTCGAAAACTGGTGGCAGCCATTACAGACCCCTCTCAGATGAAGACTCTGTGACATCTGAAGCGGAATCATTGGAAGAAACAACCATCCGCTCCATCTCTTCAGTGGCCCCTCGTATTAAGAAGGATAACAGAAACTCTCATTGTTTCCTCCCCATCAAACTTTCAATTAATTCCCAGTGGATATCCACCTCTGCTATGGTGGATTCCGGGGCTGGTGGCAATTTTATGGACTATTCCTTTTCAAGGAGACATGGGGTAAACAATGTGGGTTCTCCTACATCCGTATTATATATACTCCGCTCCCAAGTCCTGGCCATCGGATTCCAGTTCTGTTGCACCAGTATCGTGACAGTATACCACTTAATGTACACCACTGATCTGATATGCCTTATGTCATTGGCCTTTTTGTGACATAATCAGGGCCGGCGCTACCATAAGGCAGACCAAGCGGTCGCCTTAGGGCGCGCCCTGCGCAGGGCGGAAGAATTGATGAATGTTTTTTTTTTTTTTTTTTTTTTTTTATGACTGACTTGTTACTTGAACCTGCCGCGTCCACCCTGCGGGTGCCGGCCGGCGGCCGCGGCGCTCGTCTAGTCTAGAGACAGTAGTCAGGGACAGGGACTCACTTTAGAGCAACAGATATCACTTGCCCCGCCCCCCGCCCCCCTCCCCCTGTGTGGACAGTGTGCGAGTGCGGCTGTGTGCTGGCTGGGCCGCCCGGCCGGACTCGTAGTGCTAGTCAGGGCAACATAGCAGCAGCTAGGCACTGGCAGGCAGAGATAGATGAGCACAGATGAATGATAGATATTCATTCATTGGCTCAGCAGCACGCCGCTCTGGCTGCCACTACTAGTGACTGACAACTCAAGTCACCTGACCTGCAGTGCACAGGGGGGCGTGAGTAGACTGACACAGGCAGCTGCGGAAATTGAAAGATGTTACAGGCTTAGAGATCAACAGTGAGTACAGCATTAGCCAAGTGAAAGGAACTATGTATGTGCTGTTAATACACAAGGCGCATAGATATGTACTGTATTATACTGAAAGGCTGCTCTGTACCATACAGTATATTGAAATTAGCAAAATTCTTCTAGGTCAGATAATAGTAGCTACAATGAAAGTGTTGTATTTCATAATCTGATTAGATCATCTCATCAGATTAATCTGATAATTCTGATTCAATTTCTTGGCGGGCGCGGGCCGCGGCTGCCGTCTGAGGTCTGACTCTGCTGAATATATTATGTCTGAGTGACTGAATGAATTCTGATCTAAGGCTACTTTCACACTAGCGTTCGATCGGATCCGTCTGCATTAAAATGGCAAAAAAAAGCTAAGTGTGAAAATAGCCTCGGACGGATCCGTCCAGACTTTCAATGTAAAGTCAATGGGGGACGGATCCGCTTGAAGATTGAGCCATATTGTGGCATCTTCAAACGGATCCGTCCCCATTGACTTACATTGTAAGTCTGGACGGATCCGTACGCCTCCGCACGGCCAGGCGGACACCCGAACGCTGCAAGCAGCGTTCAGCTGTCCGCCTGTCCGTGCGGAGGCGAGCGGAGCGGAGGCTGAACGCCGCCAGACTGATGCAGTCTGAGCGGATCCGCTCCATTCAGACTGCATCAGGGCTGGACGGCTGCGTTCGGGTCCGCTCGTGAGCCCCTTCAAACGGAGCTCACGAGCGGACACCCGAACGCTAGTGTGAAAGCAGCCTAATTCAGTCACTCAGACATAATATATTCAGCAGAGTCAGACGGCAGCCGTGGCCTGCGCCCGCCAAGAAATTGAATCAGAATTATCATCAGATTAGGGTACTTTCACACTTGCGTTTTTCTTTTCCGGCACTGAGTTCCGTCACAGGGGCTCTATACCGGAAAATAACTGATCAGGCATATCCCCATGCATTCTGAATGGAGAGTAATCCGTTCAGTTTGCATCAGGATGTCTTCAGTTCAGTCGTTTTGACTAATCAGGCAAAAGAGAAAACCGTAGCATGCTACGGTTTTATCTCCGGCGAAAAAAACTGAAGACTTGCCTGAATGCATTTTTTTCCATAGGAATGTATTAGTGCCGGATCCGTCCTTCCGATCTGCGCATGCGCAGACCTTTAAGAATGAAAAAAAAAAAAAAAAAACAGATCCGTTTTGCCTGATGACACCGGAAAAACAGATCCGGTATTGCAATGCATTTTTCTGACTGATCAGGCATTTTTCTGACTGATCAGGATCCTGATCAGTCTGAAAAATGCCTGATCAGTCAGAAAAAATTACATCTGTTTGCATACAGTTTGCCTGATCAGGCAGTCAGTTCAGGCAACGGAACTGCCTGCCGGAATCAAACAACGCAAGTGTGAAAGTACACTAAGATCAGATGATGATTCTTCAGTCAGTCATATATATTCAGGCTTCAGCAGAGTCAGTCAGACCTTCAGACAGAAGACGCACACTGGCACTCGGCAGGCTTTCAGGACTAAACAGGGGTCAGGACTTGTTAGGGTAGGTCCCAATTGAATTTTGAATGTTATTTTATAATAATTAATATGATCATTTGATTTAAAATTAATTCAAAATGATGAGATGAGCGCAAAGCGCTAGGCTAGCTAGCGCACACACAAACTAGCGCCAGAGCAGAGGCGCTCAGGCTTAGCACGACATCAATGACGTGTTTAAAATTTTTTATAACAAAACAACAATCATTAATATTGGGGGGGAAGGGGGGTGTCACACACCCCAACCGCCCCCCCCCCCAATATTAATTGTTGTTTTGTAATAAAAAAAATGTAAACACATCATGCCCTGCTAAGCCTGAGCGCCTCTGCTCTGGCGCTAGTTTGTGTGACGGTGACATGATGGAGCCTGGAGGGAGGGCCGGGGGGACAATGTAAATGTCTGTACTCTGAGTATGTCACTGTATGTGACATGGGAATGGGGCCAGGCCGCCAGGAAGGGTCGGCCGGGGGCCGTGGGGGAATAATGTGCCATGGGGGGGGGGTAAAATGTGACACATTAGGGGGTAATGATGTGATCATGGATGGGGCCAGGGCCGTCCGGGCGGGGGGGGGGGGGGGTAATGATGTGATCATGGATGGGGGGGGGGGGGGGGGCGCCAAAATGTAGCTTCGCTTGTGTTGGCAAAAATCCTTGCACCGGCCCTGGACATAATGGACTACAATTGACATGGGAATATCATAGTTAATGTAATGCAGGAGCTCTACCCTCGTTGTTTGACTCACTGTTACTGTGTGACGGCTCATTTATCCTCTCTGCGCTTGCCCTCAAATCGATGACCAATGTAGAAATGTAGATTATGTTTATATGGCCGCCTTTTAGTTTCCCCTATTTACCTGTTACCGCTGTTCAGCTCTTTCCCCCGGCTGTTATCTGATACAGTGGCTGGCCATCCTCCGGAGACAGGGTGGTAGACCCGCCCATACTCCGGATTGGCTGGCTGCCACAAGCCCACGCCCAGGGGGTGGGGCATTCATCATTTAAGCCTGCAGTTGGAAAGGGTGCGTACAGCCATCCCAGTGCCAGATAGATGCCATCCGCACACCATCAGCGGCGGACAGCACTCTTTTTCCTTTGCAGCCATTGTTAATATCGGCTCCTGATGACACAGTAGAAACGCGTCGAGCAGCCGCTAGGTCCACATGCTGATTGGGCACTGTGAACCTTTATCTAGAATATAGTGTTCCCCAGGCAGGGCTATAGTGCGTAGGGTAGATATCGGCACCCAATGTTATTAGCACTATTATCAAGCGAGCGCTGCTGTGAGCACAATACAGAGCGTATACAAGTCGTGCTGTGCCGCTACCTAAGACACCTGTAGCCGGTGGGAGATGCAGCAGAGCCTGCAAGTCAATAACTGCGCTGCAGTCCAGTACAGTAAAGTCTAGCCAAGGATATAATCCTAACTAACTAACTAATGCGAGGCCTAGGCTAGTCTCTGTTACTTCAGGCACCACACAATATATTGCAATCAGTAACCAGGTGTACTGACCTGCGTCCGTTCTGAGGCCGAGGATGCAGACTACCAGAGATGGCCACCAACCTCTCAGCAACCGTGCGGCCTTGCTTGATGATGGGGTCTTCTGTCCACACACTGAACTGGTCTTTGTGGGACAACCTCGCTTTCAAAAGAGCTGGATTCAGTAAAGGTATAACAGCCACTCTCCTTCTTTTGAGTGTCTATTAACTGCCGGACATCTGCAAGCCAGGATGGAATCGGATTCAGTCCCTGACAGCACAATCCTTCCACCATGCCAGATCACCACTTCCTGATTCACTCACTAGCAGCAGCATGAGTCATCACCTACTTTTCATATGCAAATCCCAAGTGTGCTGGTTGTAGCTGCAAAACAGTGGCCTCTAGTGCCCGGAATGCCAAATGACAGTTTAAGTACAAACATTATGCAGAAATAGCTGTTTCACAATCTCACACATCTAGATACAGACAAAGCCTCTGCTCCTGTATAGTGCCCTCCCTCCAGCCTGGGGACTGTGTCTGGGCTCCTGCATGCAGCTGTCTCTGCCTGGGTACTCCTCCCAGGGCTGAGGGGCGCTTCTAACATAGTTTACTTAGCCGCCATAGAGAGAGAAGAAGAGCCCATACCTACGGCACAGAGAGTGGTGAATAGTGCACATGTTACAAGGGACCGGCCGGGATCTGAAGAATCTGAGTCCTTAGAGGATGTGGTCCAGGCCCTATGAGCGGAATAGAAAGAGCTTCAACTGGAAGTGTCTCAGATGAAGGTAGAACTGTCCCGGCCTCCGGAGACGGTCCCTGCACCTCGTGCCACGCCACCCAGAACAACCCCGGTGAGGGGGCCGGGCAGAAGAGCCCCGTATTAGAAGCCGAGTTAGAAGGCCAAAAGGTTTGCTGCCCAGTTGATACAGGGTCAGAATGCACTCTAATGCCCTTGGAGTTCTTCGAGAGGCACTTCGGGCATATGATGGTGCCCGAAGACGGGAGCGTCATCAGGCTGACGGCTGCCGAAAATAGAGAGATGGATGTCCGAGGGATAGTCTAGATGCGGGTCCGACTGTTTGGGCAAGACATTGGCAAGAAAGGGGTTGTGCTGGTGGATCATTCGTCCTGGAAAGGAAAGGACGTGACCCTGGGCATAAATATACTGAGAGACCTAGATCAGTGGTGCCCAACCATTTTTCGTCTGAGGGCAGCACTAGACTTGGTATAAATTTTGCGGGCCGGAACCAGGTAGCTTTGCCAGAAAGAAATGCAAACGCTGTGAGGGGGCACGTGTGAGCATTACGACTGTGAAGAGGGCACATATCTGGCATAACTACTGTGAGGGGGCACATATCTGGGCATAACTACTGTGAGGGAGCACATATCAGGGCATAACTACTGTGAGGGGGCACATATAAGGGCATAGCTACTGTGAGGAGGGCACATATCAGGGCATAACTACTGTGAGGGGGCACATATCTGGGCATAACTACTGTGAGGGGGCACATATCTGGGCATAACTACTGTGAGGGGGCATGTGTGAGCATTACATAAGAGGACACATATCTTGGCAGTATTACTGTGAGGGGGCACATATCTGGGCATAACTACTGTGAAGGGGGCACATATCAGGGCATAACTACTGTGAGGGGGCGTGAGTGAGCATTACTACTGTGAAGAGGGCACATATCTTGGCATTATTACTGTGAGGGGGCATGTGATGTATACATGTGTGTAATGAATGTATATAGTGCAGTATGTGATGATCACACACTGCACTACATACATTACACACATATATACATCACATACTGCGCTGTCACCTTCTTCTGCAGGTCTACCTTGATGTCTGGTCTTTAGGCTTCAGTCAGATCCTCCACAGCCATGCTTGCGCCGTGTGCCCGACACCACCAGGAGCTGGCCCCTCCTCCTTTCATCTCCCGCCAGCTTCTCCTACAGCATCCACAGATCCCCCCCTCTGTGTCATCCACAGATACCCCCCCTCAGTGTCATCCACAGATACCCCCCCTCAGTGTCATCCACAGATACCCCCCCTCAGTGTCATCCACAGATACCCCCCCTCAGTGTCATCCACAGATATCCCCCCCTCAGTGTCATCCACAGATATCCCCCCCTCAGTGTCATCCACAGATATCCCCCCCTCAGTGTCATCCACAGATATCCCCCCCTCAGTGTCATCCACAGATATCCCCCCCTCAGTGTCATCCACAGATATCCCCCCCTCAGTGTCATCCACAGATATCCCCCCCTCAGTGTCATCCACAGATATCCCCCCCTCAGTGTCATCCACAGATATCCCCCCTCAGTGTCATCCACAGATATCCCCCCCTCAGTGTCATCCACAGATATCCCCCCCTCAGTGTCATCCACAGATATCCCCCCTCTCAGTGTCATCCACAGATATTACCCCCCTTAGTGTCATTCACAGATATCTCCCCCCTTAGTGTCATCCAAAGATATCCCCCCCACCCAGAGCCGCGTCCTAGCTAATTTATTCACTGCACTTGCCTTGCCTCTGTGAAATTGAAAAGAAGCGCCGTAATCTCGCACAGGCGCACTGGCAGAGGCCAGGAAGACGGTGCATGCACACTTCAATGCCTCTGCCAGTGCGCCTGTGCGAGATTACGGCGCTTTTCTTCAATTTCACAGAGGCAAATGCAGTGAATAAATTAGCTAGGAGGCGGCGCTGGGCGGGGAGATTGCAGGCACAGGTAGCATCGCTTTGCTGCCTGTGTCGTTCGCAGTGCTCCCTGCGCTGATAAAGTCCGGTCACTGCGCGGGCCGCATGACACGGCTTTGCCGGGCGCATTTGGCCCGCGGGCCGTAGGTATCACTGACCTAGATCATCAACTCTATGCCAAGGAAGGGACAAAGTACTGGCAACTGGCCACCACACACCGGCCTACCCAGAAGGTCTTACAACAAATGGTGAGGAGTTGTAGCCTGCAAAAGAGTAACCTGTCCGGACGGGCTATTGGAGACGTGAGGGTGCTACGGAGGACTCTGTTGAAGATCCTACCTTGACAGGAGCGAATATTGATGCTGCCAGTGGGGGCTGGACGAAGACTGAATGGACTGGAGGTCCTGATCGAGCCCGCTTATCAAGAAGAGACGCAGATTCGCCCACTGGTAGCCCAGGCCCTTGCCGTTGTGAAAGACGGATGTGTGCCTAAACGCTGCTGTAATGTTGAGGACTGCGAGTTAACCGTCCCCGCAAACACCCTGCTGGCCAACGTTTATGTGTCCGAAGGGGGTATCGCTCGACGAAGGGGCTTTACACTGCAGCCGGATTGGAGATCAGCCTGGACCTATGCTGTGGAGATCCATTCAAGGGAAACCCTGACAGCATAGTGGAACGGTCGAGTGATCACGGCCCGTATGGGGGTGGACTGCAGAACCCTGACCCCGGGGGAACAAAAGCTGCTGGAAGACACCCTCTGGGAATTTCAGGAGACCTTTTCAAGACATGATGAGGACTTTGGTGTGCTACTGCCATCGAACATGAAATCCCAACCGGCGATGCTGCGCCGATCAGGGAACGCTACCGGCAGATCCCACCTAAGATGTATCAGGAGGGGAAATACAAACCGGATTCCCAAAAAGTTGGGACACTAAACTAATTGTGAATAAAAACTGAATGCAATGATGTGGAGATGGCAAATGTCAATATTTTATTTGTAATAGAACGTAGATGACAGATCAAACGTTTAATCTGAGTAAATGTATCATTTTAAAGGAAAAATATGTTGATTCAAAATTTCACGGTGTCAACAAATCCCCCAAAAGTTGGGATAAGTAGCAATAAGAGGCTTGAAAAAGTAAATTTGAGCATAACGAAGAGCTGGAAGACCAATTAACACTAATTAGGTCAATTGGCAACATGATTGGGTATAAAAAGAGATTCTCAGAGTGGCAGTGTCTCTCAGAAGCCAAGATGGGTAGAGGATCACCAATTCCCACAATGTTGCGCAGAAAGATAGTGAAGCAACATCAGAAAGGTGTTACCCAGCGAAACATTGCAAAGACTTTGCATCTATCATCATCAACTGTGCATAACATCATCCGAAGATTCAGAGAATCTGGAACAATCTTTGTGCGTAAGGGTCAAGGCCGTAAAACCATACTGGATGCCCGTGATCTCCGGGCCCTTAAACGACACTGCACCACAAACAGGAATGCTACTGTAAAGGAAATCACAGAATGGGCTCAGGAATACTTCCAGAAACCATTGTCAGTGAACACAGTCCACCGTGCCATCCGCCGTTGCCAGCTGAAACTCTACAGTGCAAAGAAGAAGCCATTTCTAAGCAAGATCCACAAGCTCGGGCGTTTTCACTGGGCCAGGGATCATTTAAATTGGAGTGTGGCAAAATGGAAGACTGTGGTCAGACGAGTGACGATTCAAAGTTCTTTTTGGAAATCTGGGATGCCATGTCATCCGGACCAAAGAGGACAAGGACAACCCAAGTTATTATCAACGCTCAGTTCAGAAGCCTGCATCTCTGATGGTATGGGGTTGCACGACTGCGTGTGGCATGGGCAGCTTGCATGTCTGGAAAGGCACCATCAATGCAGAAAAATATATTCAGGTTCTAGAACAACATATGCTCCCATCCAGACGTCATCTCTTTCAGGGAAGACCCTGCATTTTTCAACAAGATAATGCCAGACCACATTCTGCATCAATCACAACATCATGGCTGCGTAGGAGAAGGATCCGGGTACTGAAATGGCCAGTCTGCAGTCCAGATCTTTCACCTATAGAGAGCATTTGGTGCATCATAAAGAGGAAGGTGCAACAAAGAAGGCCCAAGACGATTGAACAGTTAGAGACCTGTATTAGACAAGAATTGGAGAGCATTCCTATTTCTAAACTTGAGAAACTGGTCTCCTCGGTCCCCAGACGTCTGTTGAGTGTTGTAAGAAGAAGGGGAGATGCCACACTGTGTTGAAAATGGCCTTGTCCCAACTGTTTTGGTATTTGTTGACATAATGAAATTCTGATTCAACATACTTTTCCCTTAAAATGGTACATTTTCTCAGTTTAGTCTTTTGTCCCGTGATTTATGTTTTATTCTGAATAAAATATTAGAAGTTGGCACCTCCACATCATTGCATTCAGTTTTTATTCACGATTTGTATAGTGTCCCAACTTTTTTGAAATCCGGTTTGTTTATGGTAGCCAGCATGTTGGAGAACCGGCTTTGACCATCACCCGATCACCAGGGACATACCCATCTTTCTGCACTGGTCTTGGGTTAGGGTGTACCACCTGTCCCAGGCGCTCCCCCACAACCTTGTGGACCGCTCTCAGCTCATGTTTGGACTAGCCAGACGGGAGATTGAAGATCTCCACATGCCTAACCCGATGGAGCCCCCACGAGAAGTTCCACCAGATGGGGGCAGGAGCACCGCCGCCAGCTGAGAGCGGTCCACAAGGTTGTGGGGGAGCGCCTGGGACAGGTGGTACATCCTAACCCAAGACCAGTGCAGAAAGATGGGTATGTGCCTGGTGATCGGGTGATGGTCAAAGCCAGTTCTCCAACGTGCTGGCCACCATATATTTCACCTCCTGATACATCTTAGGTGGGATCTGCCGGTAGCATTCCCTGATCGGCGCAGCATCACCGGTTGGAATTTCATGTTCGATCGCAGTAGCACACCCAAAGTCCTCATCATGTCTTGAGAAGGCCTCCTGAAATTCCCAGAGGGTGTCTTCCAGCAGCTTTTGTTCCCCCGGGGTCAGGGTTCTGCAGTCCACACCGGGGTCAGGGTTCTGATCACTCAACCGTTTCACTCCGCTGTCGTGGTTTCCCTTGAATGGATCTCCACAGCATAGGTCCAGGCTGATCTCCTATCCGGCTGCAGCGTAATGCCCCTTCGTCGAGCGATACCCCCTTCGGACACATACACTTTGGCCAGCAGGGTGTTTGCAGGGACGGTTAACTCGCAGTCCTCAACATTACAGCAGAAAGATGGGTATGGTCAAAGCCAAACGGCCGTCAGGGAAATTGGATGGACGGTGGGAGGCAGTTCCATACACGGTGAAGAGAAGGGTAGACCCCGCTATTCCGGTCTATGAGGTAGAGCCAGTAGGGACAGGGGGACCCTCACAGAACTTACACCGTAATATGTTGAGACGTTGCAATTTTGATGAGCCGGTGTGCATCGAAGGGGTGCCTCCTCACGCTCAGGGTATGGAGGAAAGTCCCTCAGATGAGGAAGAGAAGGAATGGTGGGTCTTCCTTGCTCAAGTGTTCTTAGAGGTTCCGGCCGTAGCAGGTTTGCCACCCAGATGAAATGCTGAGCAATCAACAGCTCCTTTCTTGTAAATATGCCTGATGTCCCCAGTATTTCTGAAACCCCCAATCTGAGAAGGACAGCGAGGCCCAATCCTGGTGTGCCTCCACAGCGCTATGCCCAGGATGAGTTTGTATGGGGAGAATTTCCGCAAGCGACAACTTCTAGTGGGGTGGCATGTGAGATTGTGAAACAGCTATTTCTGCATAATAATTGTACTTAAACTGTCATTTGGCATTCGGGCACTAGAGGCCACTGTTTTGCAGCTACAACCAGCACACTTGGGATTTGCATATGAAAAGTAGGTGATGACTCATGCTGCTGCTAGTGAGTGAACCAGGAAGTGGTGATATGGCATGGTGGAAGGATTGTGCTGTGAGGGACTGAATCCGATTCCATCCTGGCTTGCAGATGTCCGGCAGTTAATGGACACTCAAAAGAAGGAGAGTGGCTGTTGTACCTTTACTGAATCCAGCTCTTTTGAAAGTGAGGTTGTCCCAGGAAGACCAGTCCAGTGTGTGGACAGAAGACCCCATCATCAAGCAAGGCCGCACGGTTGCTGAGAGGTTGGTGGCCATCTCTGGTAGGCTGCATTCTCGGCCTCAGAACGGACGCAGATCAGTACACCTTGTTACTGATTGTAATATATTGTGTGGTGCCTGAAGTAACAGAGACTAGCCTAGGCCTCGCATTAGTTAGTTAGGATTATATCCTTGGCTAGACTTTACTGTACTGGACTGCAGCGCAGTTATTGACTTGCAGGCTCTGCTGTGTCTGCCACTGGCTAGGGGTGTCTTAGGTAGTGGCACAGCACGACTTGCAGGCTCTGCTATGTCCGCCATCCGCTAGGCCTGTCCAGTGGGCAGGGACATTGACTGTGCTGTCACAGGGTTCTTCTCCTGGCAAATGGGTCCCGTGTGCTTTCTTTTCCACTATGATGTGGGAGATAGAGTTGCTGGCTATAAAATTGGCCTTTGAGGAATGGCGTCACTGGTTGGAGGGGGCTTCTCACCCCGTTACTGTTTATACGGATCATAAGAATTTGGCTTATCTGCAATCTGCCAAGCTTCTGAACCCTAGACAGGCCATATGGTCAGTCGAATGGACAGACGGAGCGTACTAATCAGAACCTGGAGACCTACTTGAGGTGCTTTGTGGCGGAAAATCAGGAGGACTGGTCCTCATTCCTGCCCTTAGCGGAGTTTGCTTTGAATAACTGTAGACAGGAATCCACGGGTAAGTCACAATTTTTGGGCGCATATGGTTTTCATCCTCAGTTTGGTACCTTTTTTGGGACTAGTTCCTCTGGGATGCCAGAGGAGGAAAGGTTTTCTTCTACCTTATCCTCTATCTGGCGGAGGATACAAGTGAATTTGGAGACGATGGGTGAGAGATATAAGCGAATGGCTGACAGGAGACGTGTGACTGGTCCGGACCTGTGTGTGGGTGATCTGGTGTGGTTGTCCACTAAAAACATTAAATTGAGAGTGCCATCTTGGAAACTGGGTCCAAGATTTATCGGCCCGTACAAAATATCTGCGCTGATCAATCCAGTAGTGTTTCGACTAGATCTTCCGCAGACTTGGAGGATCCATGATGTGTTCCATAGATCTTTATTGAAAAAATATGTGACACCAGTGGAACCATCGCCATTGCCCCCTCCTCCTGTTCTGGTCGATGGGAATTTAGAGTTCGAGATCTCCAGGATTCTTGACTCTAGAGTTCTTCCGGGTTCCCTTCAGTATCTGGTACACTGGAGGGGATACGGCCCCGAGGAGAGTATGTGGGTTCCGGCACTGGAGGTCAACGCCAGCCGACTGGTTAGGGCTTTTCACATAGCCCACCCGGATAAGGTTGGTCCGGGGTACCCGGAGGTCACCCTTAGAAGGGGGGGTACTGTCATGCCCTGCTCAGACGGTGTGCGAAGGTCTGTCAGATTGGCAGCATGTGTCTAACCTTTTGTTTGTTTTGGAATCATGCTGGATCCGCCTTCCTTCAGCTGATCTGGGTGGGGTCATTGGCTTAAATTGCCTTCAATTCCAGAGGGCCGTGCGGGTTATAGATTTCAGTCTGGCCTTGGATTCAAGGAAGGAAGGCTTGTCTGTTCCAGCTCAGATAAGTTTGATTTCTGTTTGTGTTGTTTGCGGTCTAGGCTATTTGTGTGTCTTCTGCCCCTTCTCCCCTTTCACCATCTCAGGAATTCTAGGGTGTTTGCAGCCCAGGCACGAGGACACTTCATTCCTACCATTAAGGTCTGAATGTGGGCTTAGCAGCATAGGGAGAGAAGTCAGGGATGTGCTAGGAGGTGACCTGTCCCCAGCATCTAGCCTAGACACTTGTGTATTTGGTTGTCTGTGTATCTGAGTTCCTGTCCGACGTGACATCTGGTCCTCAGCTGTGTCATGTGGCCATCACTCTGACTTTCCAAATAACACAGCGTCTTATGTGTGGACAGGAACTCAGTTTCTCTATGTATTCCTATAGGACCCTCAATGTTAATCTCATAGGAATGAATAGAGAAGTAACAGACTTCCTGTCCTGTGTCAGTTGGAGATCAGAGTGCCCTTCACATGACACAGCTGAGGATCAGATGGGAGGTTATACCTTCACTGCAGTTTACATCATGTACTTTTCTAACAGGTCAGAGAATAAATATTTTTGTGGGAGTGCTATTTACAGGGTTTTTAAATACTCTTAATGAACATTAAAATTCCAAAAATTGTTTTTTAATCACTTTATTTTTTATTGAGATCTGATCACTTGATATTACGGGCATGTGGGTCCAAACTACCAAATATGTCCCCCCCACATGTACACACTTAAATGGCTGGCAAGATGTAGATCCTGATGCAGATAATACACACAAGGTTTTCAGTATGTGAAGAATGAGAGTAATGTGGGAGCGGTGGCTGACACTACACTTCCTGATCACACTCAATAAACCTGTATTTCTTCAATAGGTCATTGCACCCGCACTAAATCCAGACCCACTCACTTCAATGGGGCTGTGTACATGAGTGGTGATTTTCACGCATCACTTGTGCGTTGTGTGAAAATCGCAGCAAGCTCTATATTTTGCGTTTTTCTCGCAATGCAGGCCCCATAGAAGTGAATGGGGATGCGTGAACATCGCAAGCATCTGCAAGCAAGTGCGAATGCGGTGCGATTTTCACACATGGTTGCTAGGAGACGATAGGGACGGGGAACCAATCTTTATTATTTTCCCTTCTAACATAGTTATTACAGAATGCTTAGTAAAATAGTGATGGAGGGGTTAAAAAATAAAAAAAAAACTATTAATAAACTCACCTTAATCCACTTGAACGCTCAGCCTTGCATGTCTTCTTTCTTTTTTGATGAAATGGACCCGTGGTGACGTCACAGCGCTCATTACAGATGGACCATATGAAGAGCGCAGTGACATCATCTAAGGTCCTTTAGCCAGGTCCTGAAGAAAGTAGAAAGAAAAGGAGATCTGCTACACGATCAAGTGGATGGGGTGAGTTAAATTTGTTTATTATTTTTAACCCCTCAATGGACATTTTACTAAGCATTCTGTACTAAGAATGCTATTACCTTAAAACCATGTTATAAGGGAAAATAATAAAATCTACACAACACCTAACCCAAACCCAAACTTCTGTGAAGAAGTCCGGGTTCGGGTTTGGGTACCAAACATGCCGATTTTTCTCACATGCATGCAAAACGCATTAAAACGCTTTGCACTCGCATGGAAAATTTTTCCCGCAACGCACCCACATGTTGTCCAGCCCTCACACACAATGCCCCTGTGAAAGAGGCCTTACTCTTCTTCTGTGTATAACCTAATGCAGGGATCAGCAATCTTTGGCACCCCAGCTGCTGTAAAACTACGACTCCCAGCATCAGTGGCGTTGCTATATGACTGGGCCCCACAGCAAATTTTTAAATGGGGCCTCCCCCCCCCCCCCAGAAACTTCCTTGCAGTCCCCTCTCCTTGTGCAACCCCCTCTCCTGTAGTAGGTTACGATCACTCTCTCTTTATGTAATTTGTGTTTCAGTATTTATTTGTATTGATTTTTTAAAACTTCGAAAAATTTTAAATAAAAGGAAATTAATGTGTTTTTCACATTTTTGATCCATTTTTAATAGCAAACGTTCTTTTTTTTTAAAGGGGTTATCCGAGACTAAAAAATTTCCCCCATGCGCCTGGGCCCCTCACACTGAATATACTTACCTGGCTCCCCGCACCACTCCTGGTCCCCGTACCGCCGCAACTACTTCTCCACATCTGGTGTCGGGGGGAGCAGCCAATGGCAGGCTGTGATGAGGACAATCCATCCTAGCATCGCCTGCCACTGGCTGTACGGGAACCAGGAGAGGCTGTAGAGAGCGGAGAGCCAGGCAAGTATATTCAGAGTTAGTCTCGGATAACCCCTTTAGGTTATGTCCCCTTTTTTTTATGTAGGGGGACATGTAGTTTATGGTCATCGGGGACAGGGAAAGAAGCTGCACTATGGTATGTTTTGCATTTTTTTTTTGTATTTACTTTTTTTAATTTTACACTTTGGAGAGCATTAGTTTAGTTTTTAAAACATTTTATTGAATACACATCAACAATGACATAGGACAGACATGTATAACAACGATACAAAAAGATTTCCTGTGTGTAGCATACACCGTATTTCTAATACTGTACATCTAGATTGAACTCAGACCTTCACATCCCCATGTCACTGTATATTATACAGGAATAGAACAGACATTTTCCTTTATGTAAAAACTCTGATAAATTGTATATTTAAGGCTACTTTCACACTTGCGGCAGAGAGATCCAGAAAGCAGTTCAGCCGTCGGAACTGCCTGCCGGATCTGGCAAAACGCATACCAACTGATGGCTTTAGTTAGACTTAAAATGCCTGATCAGTAAAAAAAATGCATTGAAATGCCGGATCTGTCTTTCCGGTGCCATCTGGCCAAACAGATCCGGCATTTATTTTTTTCACCTTTTTTTCGGTCTGCACATGCACAGACCGACAGGACGAATCCGGCATTCCGGTATTTTGAATGCAGGATCCGGCACTAATACATTCCAAAGGAAAAGAAAATGCTGAATCTGGCATTCAGGCAAGTCTTCAGTTTTTTTGGCCAGAGATAAAACCGTAGCATGCTGCGGTTTTATCTTTTGCCTGATCAGTCAAAATGACTGAACTGAAGATTGCTCTCCATTCAGAATGCATGGGGATAAAACTGATCAGTTATTTTCCGGCATTGAGCCCTTTTGATGAAACTCAGTGCCAGAAAATAAAAACGCAAGTGTGAAAGTACCCTTAAGAACAATAACGACTAGGGATGAGCGAACTCGAACTGTATAGTTCGGGTTCGTACCGAATTTTGGGGTGTCCGTGACACGGACCCGAACCCGGACATTTTCGTAAAAGTCCGGGTTCGGGTTCGGTGTTCGTCGCTTTCTTCGCGCTTTTGTGACGCTTTCTTGGCGCTTTTTGAAAGGCTGCAAAGCAGCCAATCAACAAGCGTCATACTACTTGCCCCAAGAGGCCATCACAGCCATGCCTACTATTGGCATGGCTGTGATTGGCCAGAGCACCATGTGACCCAGCCTCTATTTAAGCTGGAGTCACATAGCGCCGCCCGTCACTCTGCTCTGATTAGCGTAGGGAGAGGTTGCGGCTGCGACAGTAGGGCGAGATTAGGCAGATTAACTCCTCCAAAGGACTTGATTAACTGATCGATCTGCAGCTGTGGATCATTGAGCTGCTGATCCTCAATTGCTCACTGTTTTTAGGCTGCACAGACCGTTTGTCAGTCTCATTTTTCTGGGGTGATCGGCGGCCATTTTGTGTCTTGTGGTGCGCCAGCACAAGCTGCGACCAAGTGCATTTAACCCTCAATGGTGTGGTTGTTTTTTGGCTAAAGCCTACATCAGGGTGAAGCTGTCACACCAAGTGCATTTAACCAGCAATAGTCTGTTCATTTTTTGGCCATATACAAAATCAGGGGCAAGCTGCGCCTGTCACCAAGTGCATTTAACCCTCAATGGTGTGGTTGTTTTTTGGCTAAAGCCTACATCAGGGTGAAGCTGTCACACCAAGTGCATTTAACCAGCAATAGTCTGTTCATTTTTTGGCCATATACAAAATCAGGGGCAAGCTGCGCCTGTCACCAAGTGCATTTAACCCTCAATGGTGTGGTTGTTTTTTGGCTAAAGCCTACATCAGGGTGAAGCTGTCACACCAAGTGCATTTAACCAGCAATAGTCTGTTCATTTTTTGGCCATATACAAAATCAGGGGCAAGCTGCGCCTGTCACCAAGTGCATTTAACCCTCAATGGTGTGGTTGTTTTTTGGCTAAAGCCTACATCAGGGTGAAGCTGTCACACCAAGTGCATTTAACCAGCAATAGTCTGTTCATTTTTTGGCCATATCCCAGTCTAATTCTGTCACTAAATCCATACCGGTCACCCAGCGCCTAAATACTAGGCCTCAAATTTATATCCAGCTAAATCTGTCCCTAGTGCTGTAGCTGGGCGAGTTATTTAGTGTCCGTTCAAGCACATTTCTTGTTCTGGGTTGAAATACAATTCTCAATTTAGCAATTTCATAATTTAGTGGTTCCTGCTATATCAGAGCTCTTTGAAATCTATCCCAAAAAGGGTATATAATATTGAAGGTGCACATAGGGTCATTCAGAGTAACTTCACACACACCCGCTACTGTGTATTTCCAAGTCTAATTCTGTCACTAAATCCATACCGGTGACCCAGCGCCTAAATACTAGGCCTCAAATTTAATTCCCTCTAAATCTCTCGTTACCCACCGCTGTACTGTTGTTGCTGGGCAAGATATTTAGTGTCCGTCAAAGCACATTTTTTGTTCTGGGTTGAAGTACAATTCCCAATTTAGCAATTTCATAATTTAGTGGTTTCTGCTATATCAGAGCTATTTGAAATCTATCCCAAAAAGGGTATATAATATTGAAGGTGCACATAGGGTCATTCAGAATAACTTCACACACACCCGCTACTGTGTATTTCCAAGTCTAATTCTGTCACTAAACCCATACCTGTCACCCAGCGCCTAAATACTAGGCCTCAAATTTAAATCCCTCTAAATCTCTCGTTACCGTTGTCCTGTTGTAGCTGGGAAAGTTATTTAGTGCCCGTCAAAGCACATTTTTTGTTCTGGGTTGAAGTACAATTCCCAATTTAGCAATTTCATAATTTAGTGGTTCCTGCTATATCAGAGCTATTTGAAATCTATCCCAAAAAGGGTATATAATATTGAAGGTGCACATAGGGTCATTCAGAATAACTTCACACACACCCGCTACTGTGTATTTCCAAGTCTAATTCTGTCACTAAATCCATACCGGTGACCCAGCGCCTAAATACTAGGCCTCAAATTTAATTCCCTCTAAATCTCTCGTTACCCACCGCTGTACTGTTGTTGCTGGGCAAGATATTTAGTGTCCGTCAAAGCACATTTTTTGTTCTGGGTTGAAGTACAATTCCCAATTTAGCAATTTCATAATTTAGTGGTTTCTGCTATATCAGAGCTATTTGAAATCTATCCCTAAAAGGGTATATAATATTGAAGGTGCACATAGGGTCATTCAGAATAACTTCACACACACCCGCTACTGTGTATTTCCAAGTCTAATTCTGTCACTAAATCCATACCGGTGACCCAGCGCCTAAATACTAGGCCTCAAATTTAATTCCCTCTAAATCTCTCGTTACCCACCGGTGTACTGTTGTTGCTGGGCAAGATATTTAGTGTCCGTCAAAGCACATTTTTTGTTCTGGGTTGAAGTACAATTCCCAATTTAGCAATTTCATAATTTAGTGGTTTCTGCTATATCAGAGCTATTTGAAATCTATCCCTAAAAGGGTATATAATATTGAAGGTGCACATAGGGTCATTCAGAATAACTTCACACACACGCTTCTGTGCATTTCCAAGTCTAATTCTGTCACTAAATCCATACCGGTGACCCAGCGCCTAAATACTAGGCCTCAAATTTAAATCCCTCTAAATCTCTCGTTACCCACCACTGTACTGTTGTTGCTGGGCAAGATATTTAGTGTCCGTCAAAGCACATTTTTTGTTCTGGGTTGAAGTACAATTCCCAATTTAGCAATTTCATAATTTAGTGGTTTCTGCTATATCAGAGCTATTTGAAATCTATCCCTAAAAGGGTATATAATATTGAAGGTGCACATAGGGTCATTCAGAATAACTTCACACACACCCGCTACTGTGTATTTCCAAGTCTAATTCTGTCACTAAATCCATACCGGTGACCCAGCGCCTAAATACTAGGCCTCAAATTTAATTCCCTCTAAATCTCTCGTTACCCACCGGTGTACTGTTGTTGCTGGGCAAGATATTTAGTGTCCGTCAAAGCACATTTTTTGTTCTGGGTTGAAGTACAATTCCCAATTTAGCAATTTCATAATTTAGTGGTTTCTGCTATATCAGAGCTATTTGAAATCTATCCCTAAAAGGGTATATAATATTGAAGGTGCACATAGGGTCATTCAGAATAACTTCACACACACGCTTCTGTGCATTTCCAAGTCTAATTCTGTCACTAAATCCATACCGGTGACCCAGCGCCTAAATACTAGGCCTCAAATTTAAATCCCTCTAAATCTCTCGTTACCCACCACTGTACTGTTGTTGCTGGGCAAGATATTTAGTGTCCGTCAAAGCACATTTTTTGTTCTGGGTTGAAGTACAATTCCCAATTTAGCAATTTCATAATTTAGTGGTTTCTGCTATATCAGAGCTATTTGAAATCTATCCCTAAAAGGGTATATAATATTGAAGGTGCACATAGGGTCATTCAGAATAACTTCACACACACGCTTCTGTGCATTTCCAAGTCTAATTCTGTCACTAAATCCATACCGGTGACCCAGCGCCTAAATACTAGGCCTCAAATTTAAATCCCTCTAAATCTCTCGTTACCCACCGCTGTACTGTTGTTGCTGGGCAAGATATTTAGTGTCCGTCAAAGCACATTTTTTGTTCTGGGTTGAAGTACAATTCCCAATTTAGCAATTTCATAATTTAGTGGTTTCTGCTATATCAGAGCTATTTGAAATCTATCCCTAAAAGGGTATATAATATTGAAGGTGCACATAGGGTCATTCAGAATAACTTCACACACACGCTTCTGTGCATTTCCAAGTCTAATTCTGTCACTAAATCCATACCGGTCACCCAGCGCCTAAATACTAGGCCTCAAATTTATATCCCGCTGAATTTGAATACAATACATTGGGCCAAATAATATATTTGTTGTTGTGGTGAACCATAACAATGAGAAAAACATCTAGTAAGGGACGCGGACGTGGACATGGTCGTGGTGGTGTTAGTGGACCCTCTGGTGCTGGGAGAGGACGTGGCCGTTCTGCCACATCCACACGTCCTAGTGTACCAACTACCTCAGGTCCCAGTAGCCGCCAGAATTTACAGCGATATATGGTGGGGCCCAATGCCGTTCTAAGGATGGTAAGGCCTGAGCAGGTACAGGCATTAGTCAATTGGGTGGCCGACAGTGGATCCAGCACGTTCACATTATCTCCCACCCAGTCTTCTGCAGAAAGCGCACAGATGGCGCCTGAAAACCAACCCCATCAGTCTGTCACATCACCCCCATGCATACCAGGGAAACTGTCTCAGCCTCAAGTTATGCAGCAGTCTCTTATGCTGTTTGAAGACTCCGCTGGCAGGGTTTCCCAAGGGCATCCACCTAGCCCTTCCCCAGCGGTGAAAGACATAGAATGCACTGACGCACAACCACTTATGTTTCCTGATGATGAGGACATGGGAATACCACCTCAGCATGTCTCTGATGATGACGAAACACAGGTGCCAACTGCTGCGTCTTTCTGCAGTGTGCAGACTGAACAGGAGGTCAGGGATCAAGACTGGGTGGAAGACGATGCAGGGGACGATGAGGTCCTAGACCCCACATGGAATGAAGGTCGTGCCACTGACTTTCACAGTTCGGAGGAAGAGGCAGTGGTGAGACCGAGCCAACAGCGTAGCAAAAGAGGGAGCAGTGGGCAAAAGCAGAACACCCGCCGCCAAGAGACTCCGCCTGCTACTGACCGCCGCCATCTGGGACCTAGCACCCCAAAGGCAGCTTCAAGGAGTTCCCTGGCATGGCACTTCTTCAAACAATGTGCTGACGACAAGACCCGAGTGGTTTGCACGCTGTGCCATCAGAGCCTGAAGCGAGGCATTAACGTTCTGAACCTGAGCACAACCTGCATGACCAGGCACCTGCATGCAAAGCATGAACTGCAGTGGAGTAAACACCTTAAAACCAAGGAAGTCACTCAGGCTCCCCCTGCTACCTCTTCTGCTGCTGCCGCCTCGGCCTATTCTGCTGCTGCCGCCTCGGCCTCTTCCTCCGCCTCTGGAGGAACGTTGGCACCTGCCGCCCAGCAAACAGGGGATGTACCACCAACACCACCACCACCACCTCCGTCACCAAGCGTCTCAACCATGTCACACGCCAGCGTTCAGCTCTCCATCTCACAAACATTTGATAGAAAGCGTAAATTCCCACCTAGCCACCCTCGATCCCTGGCCCTGAATGCCAGCATTTCTAAACTACTGGCCTATGAAATGCTGTCATTTAGGCTGGTGGACACAGACAGCTTCAAACAGCTCATGTCGCTTGCTGTCCCACAGTATGTTGTTCCCAGCCGGCACTACTTCTCCAAGAGAGCCGTGCCTTCCCTGCACAACCAAGTATCCGATAAAATCAAGTGTGCACTGCGCAACGCCATCTGTAGCAAGGTCCACCTAACCACAGATACGTGGACCAGTAAGCACGGCCAGGGACGCTATATCTCCCTAACTGCACACTGGGTAAATGTAGTGGCAGCTGGGCCCCAGGCGGAGAGCTGTTTGGCGCACGTCCTGCCGCCGCCAAGGATCGCAGGGCAACATTCTTTGCCTCCTGTTGCCACCTCCTCCTTCTCGGCTTCCTCCTCCTCTTCTTCCACCTGCTCATCCAGTCAGCCACACACCTTCACCACCAACTTCAGCACAGCCCGGGGTAAACGTCAGCAGGCCATTCTGAAACTCATATGTTTGGGGGACAGGCCCCACACCGCACAGGAGTTGTGGCGGGGTATTGAACAACAGACCGACGAGTGGTTGCTGCCGGTGAGCCTCAAGCCCGGCCTGGTGGTGTGTGATAATGGGCGAAATCTCGTTGCAGCTCTGGGACTAGCCAATTTGACGCACATCCCTTGCTTGGCGCATGTGCTGAATTTGGTGGTGCAGAAGTTCATTCACAACTACCCCGACATGTCAGAGCTGCTGCATAAAGTGCGGGCCGTCTGTTCGCGCTTCCGGCGTTCACATCCTGCCGCTGCTCGCCTGTCTGCGCTACAGCGTAACTTCGGCCTTCCCGCTCACCGCCTCATATGCGACGTGCCCACCAGGTGGAACTCCACCTTGCACATGCTGGACAGACTGTGCGAGCAGCAGCAGGCCATAGTGGAGTTTCAGCTGCAGCACGCACGGGTCAGTCGCACTACAGAACAGCACCACTTCACCACCAATGACTGGGCCTCCATGCGAGACCTGTGTGCCCTGTTGCGCTGTTTCGAGTACTCCACCAACATGGCCAGTGGCGATGACACCGTTATCAGCGTTACAATACCACTTCTATGTCTCCTTGAGAAAACACTTAGGGCGATGATGGAACAGGAGGTGGCCCAGGAGGAGGAGGAGGAGGATGAGGAAGAGGGGTCATTTTTAGCACTTTCAGGCCAGTCTCTTCGAAGTGACTCAGAGGGAGGTTTTTTGCAACAGCAGAGGCCAGGTACAAATGTGGCCAGCCAGGGCCCACTACTGGAGGACGAGGAGGACGAGGATGAGGAGGAGGTGGAGGAGGATGAGGATGAAGCATGGTCACAGCGGGGTGGCACCCAACGCAGCTCGGGTCCATCACTGGTGCGTGGCTGGGGGGAAAGGCAGGACGATGACGATACGCCTCCCACAGAGGACAGCTTGTCCTTACCCCTGGGCAGCCTGGCACACATGAGCGACTACATGCTGCAGTGCCTGCGCAACGACAGCAGAGTTGCCCACATTTTAACCTGTGCGGACTACTGGGTTGCCACCCTGCTGGATCCACGCTACAAAGACAATGTGCCCACCTTACTTCCTGCACTGGAGCGTGATAGGAAGATGCGCGAGTACAAGCGCACGTTGGTAGACGCGCTACTGAGAGCATTCCCAAATGTCACAGGGGAACAAGTGGAAGCCCAAGGCCAAGGCAGAGGAGGAGCAAGAGGTCGCCAAGGCAGCTGTGTCACGGCCAGCTCCTCTGAGGGCAGGGTTAGCATGGCAGAGATGTGGAAAACTTTTGTCAACACGCCACAGCTAACTGCACCACCACCTGATACGCAACGTGTTAGCAGGAGGCAACATTTCACTAACATGGTGGAACAGTACGTGTGCACACCCCTCCACGTACTGACTGATGGTTCGGCCCCATTCAACTTCTGGGTCTCTAAATTGTCCACGTGGCCAGAGCTAGCCTTTTATGCCTTGGAGGTGCTGGCCTGCCCGGCAGCCAGCGTTTTGTCTGAACGTGTATTCAGCACGGCAGGGGGCGTCATTACAGACAAACGCAGCCGCCTGTCTACAGCCAATGTGGACAAGCTGACGTTCATAAAAATGAACCAGGCATGGATCCCACAGGACCTGTCCGTCCCTTGTCCAGATTAGACATTAACTACCTCCCCATAACCATATATTATTGGACTCCAGGGCACTTCCTCATTCAATCCTATTTTTATTTTCATTTTACCATTATATTGCGATGCTACCCAAAGTTGAATGAACCTCTCCTCTGCCTGTGTGCTAGGCCTAAATATATGCCAATGGACTGTTGCAGTGGTGGCTGACATGAAGCCTGATTCTCTGCTATGACATGCAGACTAATTCTCTGCTGACATGAAGCCAGATTGTCTGTTACGGGACCTCTCTCCTCTGCCTGGGTGCTGGGCCTAAATTTATGACCATGGACTGTTGCAGTGGTGGCTGACGTGAAGCCTGATTCTCTGCTATGACATGCAGACTGATTCTCTGCTGACATGAAGCCAGATCGTCTGTTACGGGACCTCTCTGCTCTGCCTGTGTGCTAGGCCTAAATATATGCCAATGGACTGTTGCAGTGGTGGGTGACGTGAAGCCTCATTCTCTGCTATGACATGCAGACTGATTCTCTGCTGACATGAAGCCAGATTGTCTGTTACGGGACCTCTCTGCTCTGCCTGTGTGCTAGGCCTAAATATATGCCAATGGACTGTTGCAGTGGTGGGTGACGTGAAGCCTCATTCTCTGCTATGACATGCAGACTGATTCTCTGCTGACATGAAGCCAGATCCTCTGTTACGGGAGCTCTCTCCTCTGCCTGGGTGCTGGGCCTAAATTTATGACAATTGACTGTTGCAGTGGTGGGTGACGTGAAGCCTGATTCTCTGCTATGATATGAAGACTGATTCTCTGCTGACATGAAGCCAGATTGTCTGTTACGGGACCTTTCTCCTCTGCCTGGGTTCTGGGCCTAAATTTATGAAAATTGACTCTTACAGTGGTGGGTGACGTGAAGCCTGATTCTCTGCTATGATATGAAGACTGATTCTCTGCTGACATGAAGCCAGATTCTCTGTTACGGGACCTCTCTCCTCTGCCTGGGTGCTGGGCCTAAATTTATGACAATGGACTGTTGCAGTGGTGGCTGACGTGAAGCCTGATTCTCTGCTATGACATGCAGACTGATTCTCTGCTGTCATGAAGCCAGATTGTCTGTTACGGGACCTCTCTGCTCTGCCTGTGTGCTAGGCCTAAATATATGCCAATGGACTGTTGCAGTGGTGGCTGACGTGAAGCCTCATTCTCTGCTATGACATGCAGACTGATTCTCTGCTGTCATGAAGCCAGATTGTCTGTTACGGGACCTCTCTGCTCTGCCTGTGTGCTAGGCCTAAATATATGCCAATGGACTGTTGCAGTGGTGGGTGACGTGAAGCCTCATTCTCTGCTATGACATGCAGACTGATTCTCTGCTGACATGAAGCCAGATTGTCTGTTACGGGACCTTTCTCCTCTGCCTGGGTTCTGGGCCTAAATTTATGAAAATTGACTCTTACAGTGGTGGGTGACGTGAAGCCTGATTCTCTGCTATGATATGAAGACTGATTCTCTGCTGACATGAAGCCAGATTCTCTGTTACGGGACCTCTCTCCTCTGCCTGGGTGCTGGGCCTAAATTTATGACAATGGACTGTTGCAGTGGTGGCTGACGTGAAGCCTGATTCTCTGCTATGACATGCAGACTGATTCTCTGCTGTCATGAAGCCAGATTGTCTGTTACGGGACCTCTCTGCTCTGCCTGTGTGCTAGGCCTAAATATATGCCAATGGACTGTTGCAGTGGTGGCTGACGTGAAGCCTCATTCTCTGCTATGACATGCAGACTGATTCTCTGCTGTCATGAAGCCAGATTGTCTGTTACGGGACCTCTCTGCTCTGCCTGTGTGCTAGGCCTAAATATATGCCAATGGACTGTTGCAGTGGTGGGTGACGTGAAGCCTCATTCTCTGCTATGACATGCAGACTGATTCTCTGCTGACATGAAGCCAGATTGTCTGTTACGGGACCTCTCTGCTCTGCCTGTGTGCTAGGCCTAAATATATGCCAATGGACTGTTGCAGTGGTGGGTGACGTGAAGCCTCATTCTCTGCTATGACATGCAGACTGATTCTCTGCTGACATGAAGCCAGATTGTCTGTTACGGGACCTCTCTGCTCTGCCTGTGTGCTAGGCCTAAATATATGCCAATGGACTGTTGCAGTGGTGGGTGACGTGAAGCCTCATTCTCTGCTATGACATGCAGACTGATTCTCTGCTGACATGAAGCCAGATTGTCTGTTACGGGACCTCTCTGCTCTGCCTGTGTGCTAGGCCTAAATATATGCCAATGGACTGTTGCAGTGGTGGGTGACGTGAAGCCTCATTCTCTGCTATGACATGCAGACTGATTCTCTGCTGACATGAAGCCAGATTGTCTGTTACGGGACCTCTCTGCTCTGCCTGTGTGCTAGGCCTAAATATATGCCAATGGACTGTTGCAGTGGTGGGTGACGTGAAGCCTCATTCTCTGCTATGACATGCAGACTGATTCTCTGCTGACATGAAGCCAGATCCTCTGTTACGGGAGCTCTCTCCTCTGCCTGGGTGCTGGGCCTAAATTTATGACAATTGACTGTTGCAGTGGTGGGTGACGTGAAGCCTGATTCTCTGCTATGATATGAAGACTGATTCTCTGCTGACATGAAGCCAGATTCTCTGTTACGGGACCTCTCTCCTCTGCCTGGGTGCTGGGTAGTGTTGAGCGCGAATATTCGAAAAGCAAATTTTTTTCGCGAATATCGCAACTTCGCGATTTCGCGAATATTTCGAATATAGTGCTATATATTCGTAAAAACGAATATTCGTTTTTTGTTTCCCCCCCCCCCCCCCACAAAATTACAGTACACATATAATTGATTGTTTCCCAAAGGTCCAACAGCTCAGATCTTACTCACATTGCCTAGAAAGTGATTGAGGCGCGAATCTTCGTAAGGCGATTTTATTAGCGCACATGCGAATATCGGCACGTCCCAGAACAGAGGCAAAGGGCTTTGCATTCATACATTAGTGAATTGAGTTGCGAATCTTCGTAAGGCGATTTTATTAGCGCACATGCGAATATCTACACTTGTCCCAGAACAGAGGCAAAGGGCTTTGCATTCATACATTAGTGATTGAATTGAGCTGCGAATCTTCGTAAGGCGATTTTATTAACGCAAATGCAAATATCTACACTTGTCCCCAGAACAGAGAGGCAAAGGCCTGTGCATTCATATAGTATAGCACCATATTCGCGAATACGTAGAACTTCGTAAAAGTCGATTTACGAATATTCGTATTTTTTATTTTACTTTCCACCTTACAGATTACATTGATCTGTACTCTGTCAACTACTGTCATCACCCCCCACTGTATCTCGATTGATTCCCAAAAGTCTCACATTCCCTAGAAAGTGATTGAGGTGCGAATCTTCGTAAGGCGATTTTATTAGCGCACATGCGAATATCTACACTTGTCCCAGAACAGAGGCAAAGGGCATTGCATTCATACATTAGTGATTGAATTGAGTTGCGAATCTTCGTAAGGCGATTTCATTAGCGCACATGTGAATTTTGCATAGCATATGTATTATGCGATAATTCGAATTATCGCATATGCGAAATAATAACGAATTTGAATAATCGCGAATATTTTACGAATATTCTTTCGAATATTCACAAAATTTCGCGAATTCGAATATGGGACATGCCGCTCAACACTAGTGCTGGGCCTAAATTTATGACAATGGACTGTTGCAGTGGTGGGTGACGTGAAGCCTGATTCTCTGCTATGACATGCAGACTGATTCTCTGCTGACATGAAGCCAGATTGTCTGTTACGGGACCTCTCTCCTCTGCCTGGGTGCTGGGCCTAAATATATGCCAATGGACTGTTGCAGTGGTGGCTGACGTGAAGCCTCATTCTCTGCTATGACATGCAGACTAATTCTCTGCTGACATGAAGACAGATTCTCTGTTACGGGACCTCTCTCCTCTGCCTGGGTGCCGGGGCCTAAATATCTGAGAATGGACTGTTCCAGTGGTGGCTGACGTGAAGCCTCATTCTCTGCTATGACATGCAGACTAATTCTCTGCTGACATGAAGACAGATTCTCTGTTACGGGACCTCCCTCCTCTGCCTGGGTGCTGGGCCTAAATATATGCCAATGGACTGTTGCAGTGGTGGCTGACGTGAAGCCTCATTCTCTGCTATGACATGCAGACTAATTCTCTGCTGACATGAAGACAGATTCTCTGTTACGGGACCTCCCTCCTCTGCCTGGGTGCTGGGCCTAAATATATGCCAATGGACTGTTGCAGTGGTGGCTGACGTGAAGCCTCATTCTCTGCTATGACATGCAGACTGATTCTCTGCTGACATGAAGCCAGATTCTCTGTTACGGGACCTCTCTCCTCTGCCTGTGTGTGTGCTGGGCCTAAATATATGCCAATGGACTGTTGCAGTGGTGGCTGACGTGAAGCCTCATTCTCTGCTATGACATGCAGACTGATTCTCTGCTGACATGAAGCCAGATTCTCTGTTACGGGACCTCTCTCCTCTGCCTGTGTGTGTGCTGGGCCTAAATATATGCCAATGGACTGTTGCAGTGGTGGCTGACGTGAAGCCTCATTCTCTGCTATGACATGCAGACTAATTCTCTGCTGACATGAAGACAGATTCTCTGTTACGGGACCTCCCTCCTCTGCCTGGGTGCTGGGCCTAAATATATGCCAATGGACTGTTGCAGTGGTGGCTGACGTGAAGCCTCATTCTCTGCTATGACATGCAGACTGATTCTCTGCTGACATGAAGCCAGATTCTCTGTTACGGGACCTCTCTCCTCTGCCTGTGTGTGTGCTGGGCCTAAATATATGCCAATGGACTGTTGCAGTGGTGGCTGACGTGAAGCCTCATTCTCTGCTATGACATGCAGACTGATTCTCTGCTGACATGAAGCCAGATTCTCTGTTACGGGACCTCTCTCCTCTGCCTGTGTGTGTGCTGGGCCTAAATATATGCCAATGGACTGTTGCAGTGGTGGCTGACGTGAAGCCTCATTCTCTGCTATGACATGCAGACTAATTCTCTGCTGACATGAAGACAGATTCTCTGTTACGGGACCTCCCTCCTCTGCCTGGGTGCTGGGCCTAAATATATGCCAATGGACTGTTGCAGTGGTGGCTGACGTGAAGCCTCATTCTCTGCTATGACATGCAGACTAATTCTCTGCTGACATGAAGACAGATTCTCTGTTACGGGACCTCTCTCCTCTGCCTGGGTGCCGGGGCCTAAATATCTGAGAATGGACTGTTCCAGTGGTGGGTGACGGGAAGCCAGATTCTCTGCTATGGAACCTCTCTCCAATTGATTTTGGTTAATTTTTATTTATTTAATTTTTATTTTAATTCATTTCCCTATCCACATTTGTTTGCAGGGGATTTACCTACATGTTGCTGCCTTTTGCAGCCCTCTAGCTCTTTCCTGGGCTGTTTTACAGCCTTTTTAGTGCCGAAAAGTTCGGGTCCCCATTGACTTCAATGGGGTTCGGGTTCGGGACGAAGTTCGGATCGGGTTCGGATCCCGAACCCGAACATTTCCGGGATGTTCGGCCGAACTTCTCGAACCCGAACATCCAGGTGTTCGCTCAACTCTAATAACGACATATCGCTGAGTACAGATAAATTAATTCTATAAATGCCAACTAACAGTACAAGATGTTCAGGCAGGTAATGTCACTGAGTTTCCTGAATTTCTTCCAATTCCCCTAAATCCCTTCAAACACAGATGCAGTTTGTTCAACTCCCAATGAGCCAATTGTTCCATTCTATACACTTGGTCACACTTGGCAAGCCATTGTGAAATCGCCGGGGTGGCCGTGTCTTTCCAGTGGGTTGCGACAATTAGGCGCGCTGCCGCTAGCAAATGCTGTTGCAGGCGTGAATCTTGTTTGTTGTTAGTGTTTACCGGAATCATACCTAAAAGGCATACTTGAGGTTTGGGACATACTTTATCGTAATAGCTGTAAGCTGTTCGGGCATGCAGGGAGATATAGTTTTGCAACAGCTGGAGGGCCGCAGATTGAGCATGTCTGTGTTAGACTAAGGCCTCATGCACACGACCGTTGTTTTGGTCCGCATCCGAGACCCAGTTTTTGCGGTTTGGATGCGGACCCATTCACTTCAATGGGGCAGCAAAACATGCGGACAGCACTCAGTGTGCTGTTCCGCATCCGTTGCTCCGTTCCGTGGTCTGCAAATAAAATATAACTTGTCCTCTTCTTGTCTGTTTTGAGGACAAGAATAGGCAGTTATATCAATGGCCATCCGTGTTTTGGGGATCCGCAATTTGCGGACCGCAAAACACACAACGGTCGTGTGCATGAGGCCTAAGGGGTGTTTCCACACATTCTGATATTGGCAACAATGATTGGAGACGGTCAGAAAGTGTAAGGACACCCACAGCTGGTAACAAGCAGTTGTCAATAAATTCATACATTTCTAGTAGGAATAACACAACATAATTCTAAGAGACGATGCTCCAGGATTGTTACTGTAACAGGACTACAATCATGCACTAAAATAGGCAGATTGTGTTTTTTAAAGAAAAAAAACTATATATCTCCCACCAGAAGGTGGAGCTTACTTAGATGGAGGCAGTAGGAGTGCAAAACCCCAGGCCGGGAGGCATCTGCAATCGCTTGTAATGTTATGCCATGTTATGTTATATTCTGCGCTAAGTAAAGAGAGACTTTTATACATTTACTTCTGGCCTTATTCCGCAAACCACCTTTCCATGGCACCGATATTCAGGGAGCAACAGACTGAGGGAGTACACGTGACATAACATCTCATCAGGGCCACTACCACTCCCATCCTCTGCCTTAGGCCTCTTTCACACAACCGTACGGCTTTTTCAGTGTTTTGCGGTCCGTTTTTCACCGATCCATTGTTCCAGTTTTTGTTTCCGTTTCTGGTCCGTTTTTCCGTTCCATATGGCATATACAGTAATTACATAGAAAAAATTGGGCTGGGCATAATATTTTCAATAGTTGGTTCAGCGAAAAACGGAATGGATAAAGACATACGGATGCATTTTCATATGTGTTCAGTTTTTTGGGGGGGACCCATTGACTTGAATGGATTTTGCAGGCAATAATAGGACATGTTCTATCTTTCAATGGAACGGAAAAACGGAAATACGGAATGCATACGGAGAACATTCCTTTTTTTTGCGGAACCACTGAAATGAATGGTTCCGTATACTGAACGCAAAAAAACGTCCCGTAAATGAAAAAAAAAAAAAACAGTCGTGTGAAAGAGGCCTTAGCATCTCAGGGGCTTGGTGCACAAGCTTCTCTTATATGCTGGAGTTAGAACTGCATGGAATGGAATATGTAGAATTCTTTATCAATAAAACTGATCCAGACCCATCAGTATGTACACACTACTACTCCCTTCTGCCATTAGCAAGCAAGCAATAAAACCTGAGAAATCGGGGGAAGAAGATGGAGCTGGACCCCCACTTAACCCCCCATTACACACCCAGCCTTACCTGCCAGGACCACAGCCTGCTGCACACAGACCTCCAGGCCGCAGTGTGCGAAAGCTACCGCAACCAGGAGGGGGGCGGATGGGGGAATCAGAACGAAGCGGCAGGTGGACAGCGGCTAGATCGATAAGTGCAAATGGCCAACAGGGGGTAGCCAGAACCTGGCCCAGGGCAGGTGTACTGGGAATTGAGGGAGGGGTGAACATGAACGGGCAGGAAGAAGTAGCACTAGGCCTGGATATGGGCCAGTAAGGACAGAGGAGCTCAAGCAGGAGACAGGGAACAGTCCCAAGCAGAGTAACAGGACAGGTCCCACACATGGGGGAGAAAAGGAGCAGAGATGTAGGATGCTAGAAGCACCCCTCGGCTCTGGGAGGAGTACCCAGGCGGAGGCGGCTGCATGCAGGAGCCCAGCCACAGTCCCCAGGTTGGAGGGGGGCACTACACGGGAGCAGAAGCTTTGTCTGGATCTAGATGCACGGAGGGTCCTGCAGTGTGTAACATCCCAGAGTTATGTTACTAAACTCTTTTACCCTGCTACAACCTGTTAAGTGTATCTGCATTGTCATCCTGTGTAATTTTACATCACATCCTCGCAAATGTGCATTTTCTAAACCTTGTACATGTATTTGCTGTAATTTTCATGTTCACCAGCAGGTGGCAGCAATGTGTTTAGAAGGGACTTAGTTCAGTTTAGCATATCTAGACTGGAATAGTACATTCCAGTTTAGCCCCCCCTCTTTGAGGAGGTGTGGAATGTTCCCACATCCTGCCTCATGGGTGGGGAAGGAAGTTAGTGTGCCAGCCACCCCGGCTAGGGGAAGGCTGTGCTGGTAGGAGCTCCCAGTTCTAGGGATTTCAGACCAGGATCTTGTCTCGGCTGAGACCAAAGATCATCATTCCCAGCCTGAGCCTTCAGCCTCAGCTGGTGACAAGCAAGCAGCCACCTCCAGAACTCCAGGAAGAACCATATCCTGTGAGCTAACTGTGAGTACCGTCCAGAGACCAGGAGAAGCCAAATTCCTCCTCAGCTAGTCAGTCCCATATACAGCAGAAGATAGAGCAGAAAATAGTAATTCCTGCCATATTCTCCAGGCATATGATAGAAGCAGAAGACAGATTCCTGCCATACATTGCCAATACCTGCTGGGATCAAAGACTATTGATGTACCTCATATGGATTACTGCTGCACCAGAGTAAAGACAAGTTTGAATTATATTCCAAGTCTGGATCTCATTCATTACTACCAAGTTCCTCAATTACTCCTACTAGCAACACACTTATTTATTGCAAGTGAGCCAGGATCCAGGAGTCCAGCCGTACCAAGGTAGGAGACACCGTTGACACTATACCTACTGCTACACAACTCTGGCATCCCTCACCTGGTACGTGAGTTGCAACACCTTAAAGGGCCCTGAGACTGTACCCTGCGCACCCTGCAATTGGCGCCACGAACAAAAACTCTTTACTATCATTTACACCTTACCCAGTCATTGCATATTATAGCGTCAATGTGGATTATTCCAATCCGGTTTACTGCAAGTCCACACCCAGGAAGGGAACACCAAAAGAGATGCACAATCCGCCAGAAGAGGGGAGAAAGGGCACGCTGTATCGACCTGCTCTCCCATCAATTCTGCTCTCCCATCATCTGCTCTCTAGAAAACAAATTGGATCACATACGACTGCAGTGCCACCCCTGCAGTGAGGCGAGGGACTGCCGCGTGTTTGTGTGCACAGAGGCATGGCTCTGTGACAACGTCCCAGATGCAGCTATATAGATGGAAGGGCTGGCTGCGTGACAAGCAAACCCAGCTCTCTGTGGCAAGACCCGCTGAGGCAGTTTGTGCTTATATACCTACCTGAGATGGTGCACAGACTGTGTTAACCGTTCGTTCATACAGACCGTTCTACCTACCATTATCACTATTCATTATCGGAGTCTACATTCCACCCAGCTTAAACGTAGAAGGGGCTCTTGGTGAACTCTATGAAGCAGTCAGTGAGCTGCAAAACATGCCCCCCGACTGACTGATTATTGTTGCCGGTGACTTCAACCATGCAGATCTCAAGATGGTTCTACCAGTATGTGGACTTTGTGACAGGGGGGTGAACGCACTGGATCTCGTGTACACGAATATCCCAAGAGCATACAGAGCGGAACCCCCGACCACACCCAGTGGCGGATTATAATTGGGGCGTTTGGGTCTGTAGCCCCGGGCCCGACATCGCTGGGGGGCCCAACGCCGACCCAAATGCCGAGCATGGGTACATGGGTGCACCCTTTAGGATGGTGCTATAGTCACATTTAATATAAACACTGTCCAGGAGCTGTAGTATTATTGGCCTAAGTGTTTGCATTAAATGTGACTATAACCCCCCTCATTCATAGGAAAACACCCATGTGCAGCAGTGCATGAGTGAATTTCTATGGATGAAGGGGCTTATAGTCACATTTAATATTAACACTGTCCAGGAATTGTGTAGTGTCCCACTAGGTAAAGGTGGGCACTACACAAAAGGGGTTAATGTGTCTTATTGCATTGAATGCCATGTGCATGTATTTCCCTGTGTTAACTGGGTGTCAGGCCTGTCAGGGTGCAGTTTAGCCTCCCAGGCGTTAGAGGGAGCTAGAGAGCCCTAGTTATATATAGGACGGCCCAGACAGGGGAGAGTTAGTGTATTCCAGGGGACTAGAGGAGTTACCTAGTCAGCCTGAAGCTCCTGAGGCTAAGGATAGCTCAGTTGAGATACCCCAGTAGTAGGAGAGCACCTCCTGGGAGAGACCTGCAGCCACCTTTCCCTTCCAACAGACAAGACAGCCAGGAAAAGGAGGTATTGTAATCTAGTCAAGTGCCAATACTGGAGGAAGGATTATATACCAAGGATTTAAGCCAGCACTTAGGCATCCGGGCCTTGGGATCCAGCCAGCTAGAATAGCTGAGGGGATAGAGCAGCATTGTACTGCAAAGCATTAACTGTTTGCCCTCCAAGTATCTTGCAAGATTATACCTGCCATATTGTGAAGTAAACCTGCTGTGCACTTGTACTAGAAAGCACTGCATTATTTTCATCTACTGCAACTGTATGTATAAAGTTGGACTGTTTCCATAAAGTAAAGCAACGTTTGGTTTACCAACTGTGTACTCTATTAATCCTCCTACAAACCGGTGTGCCGCCGTTACAGGCACTGGCGTCACGATCCTTAAAGGGACCTTACCTAAGGCACTCAAAACACCTACAACATCCAGGGCACCTCACATAACATCAGGCCTGGTCCCTATCTACAGAGTGTGCCCCAGAGGAACTAGTGTCTGCCTCTCTTTCACTGTCGCATGCCTGCCCAGGGTTCTCCTCAGAAAAGTGAGTAACCCTCGATTGCCCATACCGTGACTTACATCCAGGTGCATATTATAAAGCAAAAAATACGGTATGTATTTTAAATTTGGCAACAAAAAAATTAATTTTGCTCCTAAATTTTTCAGTTTAGGAGCCAATGGCTCCTGGGTATTTTTGCAGTCCTATGTAACACTACAGATAGCATAAGGTAAAAGGTTTCTCTGGGATTTATATATTGATGGCCTATCCTCAGGATAGGTCATCAATATGAGACTGGTGGGGGACCGACTCCTGGCACCCTGGCTAATAAGCTGTTTGAGGAGACCGCAATGTTCCAGTAAGCTCCGCAGCCTCTATGTTCAGCAATGTCATTTGATAGCACTGTGCTTGGTATTGCAGCTCAGCACCAACCACTCAGATGGAACTGAGCTGCACCTAGGCCAAGTAACAATGAATGTGATGTCATATGGCCTAGGAAGAGACTGTGGCGCTCACGAAGCACCACAGCCTCTTCACATAGAAAAAACAACTAAACTAAAATAGAGGGAGGGGCCCAAGTTGGGTAGAGAGCCCCGGGCCCATAATGCACTTAATCCGCCCCTGACCACACCTCGGCCACCCAGACCACATCTCCGTCATACTAATCCCATCATAAAGACTAATGTTGAGAGAATCGAAGTAACCAAAGTGGACTGCGATCTGAATTTAAGGAAAAAGTCGATTCATCACGAAGCCGAATATCCTTGCGCTTCATGGTAACAAATCAATTTTTCCTAACACAGCAGTAAAAAACAAACAAAAAAAATACATACTGAGCTCATCCATTTGCTCGCGGAGAGGCAGTCACGGCCATCTTGACGTGTCATGTCACCACCATCAACAATAAAAAAAATAAACATAACAGGTATCTCCGCTTCCAAAAATATCTAAACTATTAAAATATTTTTCCTATGCAGTGAATGCCATAACGTAAAAATAAAAATTAAAAATGATATATATATATTAGAAATATAGATTAATATAAAAAATATATTGCTGCCAAAAAATGGGGATGCAAAGAACATTTAAATTTTTCAAAAGGTTTTTGGTTTATTTTGGGTCATTTTTAGCACAAAGTGAACGACGTAATATCAGAATCCAAATTTCCTGTTTTCCAACACGAGACATGGTAAATTAAATGGTGCCTTTAAAAAATGCATCTTGTCCGGCAAAAAATAATCCCTCATATGGATATGTGAACAGAAAAATGCAAAAATTAAAAAAGGCTTAAAAATAAAAATGCAAAAACTAAAAAAGGCCTAGGCACTCCCACAAAATGTTTATTCTCTGACCTGTTAGAAAGGTACATGATGTAATCTGTGGTGAATATAATCTTCTTACCAGTGACTGTATTTGTGAGTTATAACCTCCCTTCTGATCCTCAGCTGTGTCATGTGGCCATCACTCTGACTTTCCAAATGACACAGCGTCTTATGTGAGGACAGGAAGTCAGTTTCTCTATGTATTACTATGGAAGCCTCAATGTTAAAGGGCTTCTGTCACCCCATTAAACCGTTTTTTTTTTTTCTTTACTAATAATCCCTACACTGCGATCTCATCATACATAAGCAGATTGAAGAGAGGTACGGCCGCGGCGCAGGCGCCAGATATTGAATCAAAACAGGCAGGGCCAGCAGAGAAAGGGCCAGCGGACGGGATCTGTCAATCAACAAGCAGAGGGGGCGTCATTACCATCGGAGGACGCGGCTGCTACCAGCAAGTAGCCGCCCTACTTGCTGGTAGCAAGGTAATTTACATATTTCAAAAATCGATTTTTAACAAATTCTACTGAACGAAAATCATTAATTAGCTTATGTATGATGAGATCGCAGTGTAGGGATTATTAGTAAAGAAAAAAAAAAAACGGTTTAATGGGGTGACAGAAGCCCTTTAATCTCATAGGAATGAATAGAGAAGTAACTGACTTCCTATCCTGTGTCAGTTGGAGATCAGAGTGCTGGTCACATGACACAGCTGAGGATCAGATGGGAGGTTATACCTTCACTGCAGTTTACATCATGTACTTTTCTAACAGGTCAGAGAATAAATATTTTTGTGGGAGTGGTACCGTATTTAGAGGATTTTTAAATACTCTTAATGAACATTAAAATTCCAAAAGCTCTTTTTTATTCACTTTCTTTTGTATTGAGATCTGATCACTTGATATTACAGGCATAAGGCCTGGGGCTGCACTATTGAAAAATTCTGATGACATATCCTGCCAGATGCAGTATTGTGTGGGTCCAGACTACCAAATACACTGATGTCCCCACATGTACACACATAAATGGCTGGCGGGATGTAGATCCTGATGCAGATAATACACACAATGTGAAGAATGAGAGTAATGTGGGAGCGGTGGCTGACACTACACTTCCTGATCACACTCAATACACCTGTATTTCTTCAATGGGTCACTGACTATGTATTCCTTCAGGCAAACTCTTCCCAACTACACCCATCAGGGAGAATTGTCAGAAATTACAGATACTCCCACGTGAGCAAATAAAGTGTAATACAGTACTAAGGGAGAGATTCATAATGCAAAATTAGTCCAAACTTATATTGCATGGACTGCTGTAGCTTACTGCATGCACTGCACCTCCAGGCGCATACTATGATATTTAGCAGCTGCACGACTATCATATATATGCATTAGGCCCCTTTCACACGGGCAAGAATTCCGCGCGGGTGCAATGCGTGAGGTGAACGCATTGCACCCGCACTGAATCCGGACCCATTCACTCCAATGGGACTGTGTACATGAGCGGTGATTTTCACGCAACACAGGCTCCATAGAAGTAAATGGGGCTGCGTGAAAATCGCAAGCATCCGCAAGCAAGTGCGGATGCGGTGCGATTTTCACACATGGTTGCTAGGAGACAATCGGGATGGAGACCCGATCTTTATTATTTTCCCTTATAACATGGTTATAAGGGAAAATAATAGCATTCTTAATACAGAATGCTTAGTAAAATAGTGATGGAGGGGTTAAAAAATTAAAAACAATTAATAAACTCATCTTAATCCACTTGAACGCTCAGCCTGGAATGTCTTCTTTCTATTTTGATATAATGGACCCGTGGTGACATCACGGCGCTCATTACATGGTCCATCACCCACATCTTGTCCAGCCCTCACACGCGACGTCCATGTGAAAGAGGCCTTACTCTTCCTCTGTGTATAACCTAATGCAGGGATCAGAAATCTTCGGCACCCCAGCTGCTGTGAAACTACAACTCCCAGCATCAGTGGCGTTGCTATATGACTGGGCCCCACAGCAAATTTTTTAATGGGGCCTCCCCCCCCAGAAACTTCCCCCTCTCCTTGTGCAACCCCCTCTCCTGTAGTAGGTTACGATCACTCTCTCTTTATGTAATTTTTATTTCAGTATTTATTTGTATTTATTTTTTAAAACTTCAAAAAATTTAAAATAAAAAGGAAATAAATGTGTTTTTCACATTTTTGACCCATTTATATAGCAAACATACTTTTTTTTTAAAGGGGTTATCCGAGACAAAAAAATGTCCCCCATGCGCCCGGGCCCCTCACACTGAATATACTTGCCTGGCTCCCCGCACCTCTCCTGGTCCCCGGAACGCCGCAATTACTTCTCCCCATGCACGGATGAAAACATCTGGTGTCGGGGGGAGCAGCCAATGGCAGGTGGTGATGGGGACGATCCTTCCTAGCATCGCTGGTGACGCTAGGGAGGCTTGTCCCCATCACCGCCTGCCACTGGCTGCTTCCCCCCGCCCCAACACCAGATGTTTTCATCCGGGAGAAGCATCTGCAGCGGTACGGGGACCAGGAGAGGTGTAGAGAGCGGGGAGCCAGGCAAGATCATTCAGAGTGAGGGGCCCGGGGCGTATGGTGGAGAATTTGTTAGTCTTGGAAAACCCCTTTAACCGCCTCCGGACCGCCTAACGCAGATGTGCGGTCCGGAGGTGGCAGCGCTGCGCAGAGTCACGCATATACGCGTCATCTCGCGAGACGCGAGATGACGCGAATATGCGCCCGCGCATGCGCAGTTCGCGCCGGCATTTCGTTCAGGAGTATTTCGTCAGCAACCTGCCAGCCGTGATCATTGGCTGGCAGGTTGCTGATTTTTAAAAAATCCAATCAGAAGCCAGATAACAGATCATATTTGTAAATATGATCTGTTATATGGCTGCCTGCTCCTCTGCTGGTTCTTTTCGTCGGTTGGATCCAGCAGAGGAGCAGGCTACACAGTGAGTACACCAAACACTACACTTTAGCCCCAGATCACCCCCCTGCACCCCGATTAACCCTTTGATCACCCCTTTGATCGCCCCTGTCAATCACAAGTGAAAAGAAAAAAGTGATCAGTGCAAACTGTCACTTTTTTTTTCACTGTTATTGACCGTTAGGTTTCAGTATAGTTTAGGCCCCTTGGTTAGGTAGTTTAGGGATCGGTTAGCGCCCAGCCCACCGCACCGCAGTCCGTTATTCGCTGATTAGCGTATCGCTAATCAGCATTTGTACTTTTATAGTATCTGGAAGTGATCAAAACTGATCACGGTCAGATCTATAATTGTACTAGTGTCACTTTAGTTCTCCCTCCACCCAAAACGCAGTGTTTGCCCGATCAGGCCTGATCGCTCGCCCACACGTGCGTTCGCCCACACCCGCCCCACCGCAGTGACAAAAAAATAATTTTTTTTTGATTGCTGCACATTCACTTTACACGCACTGCGGCGATAAAAAAATCAGTTTTGATATTTTTGATCAACCGCAGCGGCCTCCGGTACTTCGCTAGCCTCCCCTTTGTAAGACAGGCTTGCTTTTTTTTCTTGGGTAGTCTCAGGGAATACCCCTAAATTTAGTTGCCCACATGTCTAACAGGGGGTATTCCTCTGAAGAGGCCTACAGGCTTCTGACCCAGTCGGATGAGGAGTGGGAACCCTCATCTGATGAATCCAGCGGGTCAGAATACGAACCTGTAGAAAGCAGTGGCTCTCTGACCCAAAGTTCGGACGAGGAGGCTGAGGTCCCTGATAGCACCAGGCGTACCCGGCCCCGTGTCGCTAGACCGCAGGTTGCGCAGGATCCGCTTCAAGAGCAGCAGAGTGGGGCTGGTGCTGTCGGATTACGTGGTGAGGCATACACCAGCAGCCCAGCCCTTCCTGGACCTAGTACCAGCACTGCCGTACAACCTGGTGAAGTAGCGAGCACCAGAAGGGCAGTTGAAGCTGGTACGGTGGCACGTGCAGTAGTGACCCCGTCGCAGCCACCGCAAAGACGTGCCCGTAGAGCCCCTAGAATCCCAGAGGTGCTGGCAAACCCTGATTGGCAGTCCCCAACTTCAGCCGCACCTGTAGTTTTCCCTTTCACCGCCCAGTCTGGAGTTCGGGTTGAGACAGCTCAGATCGGTTCGGCCCTGGGATTTTTTGAGCTGTTCTTGACTGCGGAGCTCTTAGACTTAGTTGTGGCAGAAACAAATCGGTATGCCACACAATTTATAACCGCTAACCCGGGAAGCTATTATGCCCAGCCTTTCCGGTGGAAACCAGTCCAAGTTTCCGAAATTAAAACTTTTCTGGGCCTCCTCCTCAACATGGGCCTGACAAAAAAGCATGAATTGCGGTCATATTGGTCCACGAACCCGATTCATCACATGCCCATGTTCTCTGCTGCTATGTCCAGGACACGATTTGAGGTCATCCTGCGTTTCCTGCACTTTAGTGATAACAGCACCTCCCGTCCCAGAGGCCACCCTGCTTTTGACCGGCTCCACAAAATTCGGCCCCTCATAGACCATTTCAACCTGAAATTTGCAGATATTTATACCCCAGAGCAAAAGATCTGCATAGACGAGTCCCTGATACATTTTACCGGGCGCCTTGGCTTCAAACAATACATCCCAAGCAAGCGCGCCCGGTATGGGGTCAAATTGTATAAGCTCTGTGAAAGGGCCACAGGCTATACCCACAAATTTCGTGTCTATGAGGGAAAAGATCAGACCCTGGAGCCGGTCGGTTGCCCTGACTATCTGGGGAGCAGTGGGAAGACAGTTTGGGACTTGGTGTCACCCTTATTCGGCAAGGGGTACCATCTTTATGTGGACAATTTTTACACAAGTGTGGCCCTCTTTAGGCATTTGTTTCTAGAACGGATTGGCGCCTGTGGTACCGCGCGAACTAGTCGCGCGGGCTTCCCCCAACGGCTCGTTACCACCCGTCTTGCAAGGGGGCAGAGGGCCGCACTGTGTAACGAAGAACTGCTCGCGGTGAAATGGAGAGACAAGCGTGACGTTTACATGCTCTCCTCCATTCACGCAGACACGACAATACAAATTGAGCGAGCAACCCGTGTCATTGAAAAGCCCCTCTCAGTTCACGACTATAACCTCCACATGGGAGGGGTGGACTTCAATGACCAGATGTTGTCTCCGTATTTAGTTTCCCGCAGAACCAGACGCTGGTATAAGAAGGTGTCTGTATATTTAATTCAATTGGCTCTGTACAATAGTTTTGTTCTCTACAGTAAGGCTGGGAGAACTGGATCCTTCCTCAAATTTCAGGAAGAGATCATCGAGAACCTCCTGTACCCAGGAGGTTCCGTGGCCCCATCCACCAGTGTAGTTAGCCGTAAGAAAAAAAGTTAATGTTCAGTTAAAAAAGTTAAAGTTTATATGTTCTGTTGCAAAGTTAATAAAATTATTGCGTTGCGGCCTGGTTTTTTCTTTTCTTTTTTTTTTTTTTTTTTACCTTCCAGGTGGACCAACCGATCGATTAACTGCAGCACTGATGTGCATTCTGACAGAAGCATTGCGCTGCTGTCAGATTACACGCAAGTCGGTGTATGCGGCGCTGCAAGACGAGATTTCTACTCTGCAGTAACAGATACGTTTGCCAATGCATACGAGCTGAGGAGGAGGCGGCGTTCCTATGCTTTGGCAAACACTTTGTATATATATAAAAAAAAATAAAAAAAAATCCCGGCAATGATTTATTCATCCACATCGATTGATGTGAATGGAGAAATCTGGTTTGCCAGGGCATACGAGCTAAGTGGGTATGGATGTTGGGCGGAGCTCCTATGTCCTGGCAGACGCCTTTCCCCTCCATTTTTTTTTTTTTGGCAGAGATTTTTTCATCCACATTGATCAATGGAATGAAGAAATCTGTGCCGTTCATTTTTTTCTTTCAGCCCAATATCTGCTCAATATAAGGAGAATAGCAGAAACTCCTAATGCTGGCCATACATGTAATGATTGCGGAGACCCTCAAATGCCAGGGCAGTACAAACACCCCACAACTGACCCCATTTTGGAAAGAAGACACCCCAAGGTATTTGCTGAGGGGCATATTGAGTCCATGAAAGATTTAAATTTTTGTCCTAAGTTAGCGGAAAGTGACACTTTGTGAGAAAAAATAAAATAAAAATCAATTTCCGCTAACTAATGCGAAAAAAATAAAATTCTATGAACTTGCCAGGCCCCTCATTGGATACCTTGGGGTGTCTTCTTTCCAAAGTGGGGTCACATGTGGGGTATTTATACTGCCCTGGCTTTTTAGGGGCCCTAAAGCGTGAGAAGAAGTCTGGGATCCAAATGTCTAAAAATGCCCTCCTAAAAGGAATTTGGGCACTTTTGCAGCCTAGATGCGCAAAAGTGTCACACATCTGGTATCGCCGTACTCAGGAGAAGCTGGGGAATGTGTTTTGGGGTGTCATTTTACATATACCCATGCTGGGTGAGATAAATATCTTGGTCAAATGCCAACTTTGTATAAAAAAATTGGAAAAGTTGTCTTTTGCCAGGATATTTCTCTCACCCAGCATGGGTATATGTAAAATGACACCCCAAAACACATTCCCCAACTTCTCCTGAGTACGGCGATACCAGATGTGTGACACTTTTTTGATGCCAAGGTGGGCAAAGGGGCACATATTCCAAAGTGCACCTTTCGGATTTCGCAGGCCATTTTTTACACATTTTGATTGCAAAGTACTTCTCACACATTTGGGCCCCTAAATTGCCAGGGCAGTATAACTACGCCACAAGTGACCCCATTTTGGAAAGAAGACACCCCAAGGTATTCCGTGAGGGGCATGGCGAGTTCCTAGAATTTTTAAATTTTTGCCGCAAGTTAGTGGAATATGAGACTTTGTAAGGAAAAAAGAGAAAGAAAATAAATCATCATTTTCCGCTAACTTGTGACAAAAAAAATAAAATTCTAGGAACTCGCTGTGCCCCTCACGACATACCTTGGGGTGTCTTCTTTCCAAAATGGGGTCACTTGTGGGGTAGTTATACTGCCCTGGCAATTTAGGGGACCATATGTGTGAGAAGAACTTTGCAATCAAAATGTGTAAAAAATGGCCTGCAAAATCCGAAAGGTGCACTTTGGAATATGTGCCCCTTTGCCCACCTTGGCAGCAAAAAAGTGTCACACATGTGGTATCGCCGTACTCAGGAGAAGTTGGGGAATGTGTTTTGGGGTGTCATTTTAAATATACCCATGCTGGGTGAAAAAAATATCTTGGTCAAATGCCAACTTTGTATAAAAAAAATGGGAAAAGTTGTCTTTTGCCAAGATATTTCTCTCACCCAGCATGGGTATATGTAAAATGACACCCCAAAACACATTCCCCAACTTCTCCTGAGTACGGCGATACCAGATGTGTGACACTTTTTTGATGCCAAGGTGGGCAAAGGGGCACATATTCCAAAGTGCACCTTTCGGATTTCACCGGTCATTTTTTACAGATTTTGATTGCAAAGTACTTCTCACACATATGGGCCCCTAAATTGCCAGGGCAGTATAACTACCCCACAAGTGACCCCATTTTGGAAAGAAGACACCCCAAGGTATTCCGTCAGGGGCATGGCGAGTTCCTAGAATTTTTTATTTTTTGTCGCAAGTTAGTGGAATATGAGACTTTGTAAGGAAAAAAGAGAAAAAAAAAATGTGTCAACAAGTGTCACTAACAAGTGTCACTAACTTGTGACAAAAAATAAAAAGTTCTATGAACTCACTATGCCCATCAGCGAATACCTTAGGGTGTCTACTTTCCGAAATGGGGTCATTTGTGGGGTTTTTCTACTGTTTGGGCATTGTAGAACCTCAGGAATCATGACAGGTGCTCAGAAAGTCAGAGCTGCTTCAAAAAGCGGAAATTCACATTTTTGTACCATAGTTTGTAAACGCTATAACTTTTACCCAAACCATTTTTTTTTTTTGCCCAAACATTTTTTTTTTATCAAAGACATGTAGAACAATAAATTTGGCGAAAAATTTATATATGGATGTGGTTTTTTTTGCAAAATTTTACAGCTGAAAGTGAAAAATGTCATTTTTTTGCAAAAAAATAGTTACATTTTGATTAATAACAAAAAAAGTAAAAATGTCAGCAGCAATAAAATACCACCAAATGAAAGCTCTATTAGTGAGAAGAAAAGGAGGTAAAATTCATTTGGGTGGTAAGTTGCATGACCGAGCGATAAACGGTGAAAGTAGTGTAGTGCCGAAGTGTAAAAAGTGCTCTGGTCATGAAGGGGGTTTCAGCTAGCGGGGCTGAAGTGGTTAAAGGGAACCTGTCACCGGGATTTTGGGTATAGAGCTGAGGACATGGGTTGCTAGATGGCCGCTAGCACATCCGCAATACCCAGTCCCCATAGCTCTGTGTGCTTTTATTGTGTAAAAAAAAACGATTTGATACATATGCAAATTAACCCGAGATGAGTCCTGTACGTGAGATGAGTCAGGGACAGGACTCATCTCAGGTTAATTTGCATATGTATCAAATAGTTTTTTTTACACAATAAAAGCACACAGAGCTATGGGGACTGGGTATTGCGGATGTGCTAGCGGCCATCTAGCAGCCCATGTCCTCAGCTCTATACCTAAAATCCCGGTGACAGGTTCCCTTTAAGTTATGTCCACTTTTTTTGATGTAGGGGGACATGTCGTTTATGGTCATCGGGGACAGGGCAAGAAGCTGCAGTACGGTATGCTTTGCCATTATTTTTTTGGGGGTCTTTACTTTTTTTAATTTTACACTTTGGAGAGCATTAGTTTAGTTTTTAAAACATTTTATTGAATACACATCAACAATGACATAGGACAGACATGTATAACAACGATACAAAAAGATTTCCTGTGTGTAGCATACACCGTATTTCTAATACTGTACATCTAGATTGACCTCAGACCTTCACATCCCCATGTCACTGTATATTATACAGGAATAGAACAGACATTTTCCTTTATGTAAAGACTCTGATAAATTGTATATTTAAGAACAATAACGACATATCGCTGAGTACAGATAAATTAATTCTATAAATGGCAACTAAGAGAACAAGATGTTCAGGCAGGTAATGTCACTGAGTTTCCTGAATTTCTTCCAATTCCCCCAAATCCCTTCAAACACAGATGCAGTTTGTTCAACTCCCAATGAGCCAATTGTTCCATTCTATACACTTGGTCACACTTGGCAAGCCATTGTGAAATCGCCGGGTGGCCGTGTCTTTCCAGTGGGTTGCGACAATTAGGCGCGCTGCCGCTAGCAAATGCTGTTGCAGGCGTGAATCTTGTTTGTTGTTGTTGTTGTTTACCATACCTATGTATAACCTATGTATACCTCTACTGTACTATATACCTCGGCATATATACTATTCTGTATACATTTACCATACCTATGTATAACCTATGTATACCTCTATGTACTATATACCTCGGCATATATACTATTCAGTATACATTTACCATACCTATGTATACTTCTACTGTACTATATACATCTGCGTATATACCATTCTGTATACATTTACCATACCTATGTATACCTCTACTGTACTATATACCTCGGCATATATACTATTCTGTATACATTTACCATACCTACCTATGTATAACCTATGTATACCTCTACTGTACTATATACCTCGGCATATATACTATTCTGTATACATTTACCATACCTATGTATACCTCTACTGTACTATATACCTCTGTACTATATACCATTCTGTATACATTTACCATACCTATGTATACTTCTACTGTACTATATACCTCTGTACTATATACTATTCTGTATACATTTACCATACCTATGTATACTTCTACTGTACTATATACCATTCTGTATACATTTACCATACCTATGTATACTTCTACTGTACTATACACCTCTGTACTATATACCATTCTGTATACATTTACCATACCTATGTATACTTCTACTGTACTATATACCTCTGTACTATATACCATTCTGTATACATTTACCATACCTATGTATACTTCTACTGTACTATATACCTCTGTACTATAAACCATTCTGTATACATTTACCATACCTATGTATACCTCTACTGTACTATATACCTCTGTACTATATACCACTCTGTATACATTTACCATACCTATGTATACTTGTACTGTACTATATACCTCTGTACTATATACCACTCTGTATACATTTACCATACCTATGTATACTTGTACTGTACTATATACCTCTGTACTATATACCACTCTGTATACATTTACCATACCTATGTATACTTGTACTGTACTATATACCTCTGTACTATATACCACTCTGTATACATTTACCATACCTATGTATACCTCTACTGTACTATATACCTCTGTACTATATACCACTCTGTATACAGTTACCATACCTATGTATACTTGTACTGTACTATATACTGAATATTCTCCATCTCTGTGTGGATGCTTGTCTGTGATGTACTGCACATGTACAGTGTGTACCACACCTCTGGGTGTATGCTATACTGTGCACTGTACTCCAGTATCTACTATATAGTAGTATACGCTGTACTGTGAGGTGTATATACACTAGGTGCACCGTACCGCTGTATACATGTACTGTAGAGTTCACATTACCTCCGTCTTCTCAGTGCGTCTGCTTCCCTTGTGCAGTGTGATCAGCTCCGGATTGGTGTCAGTGACTTCGGGAGGAGGAGGGGAGGGGGCAGTGCCGTAGATGGGCGCGTCCAGGGCTCCCAGCAGCTGAGGGGAGAGGACGGGCGGCTCTGCAGTCTGTGTGCACACTCCCCCAACCTGCCATAAACCGCAGGGATAGTCTACATCACAATATACACTGTGCTCCATTATAAATAATCAGCAATAGTGCACTGCTAAGCCCAAGTATCTAATCCTATCCTGTGATACTGCGCTGCTGTATCTAAGCCTATCATATGTGATGCTGCACTGCTGTATCTAAGCCTATTTTATGTGATACTGCACTGCTGTATCTAAGCCTATCATGTAATACTGTGCTGCTGTATCTAAGCCTATCATATGTGATACTGCACTGCTGTATCTAAGCCTATGATATGTGATACTGCACTGCTGTATCTACACCTATGATATGTGATACTGCTCTGCTGTATCTAAGTCTATCATATGTAATACTGCACTGCTGTATCTAAACCTATGATATGTGATACTGCACTGCTGTATCTAAACCTATGATATGTGATACTGCTCTGATGTATCTAAAAAAAAAGTTACAAAAACTAATTGTATGCCATTTAGAATAGAATGTTAGGATCCCGAAAATCCCATTTGGAGGGATCTTCATGGGATTATGATTTTCCCAAGGGTTAGTATTGGGTTTTTGCCGGGAATTTTCCCACCAAGATAGTGTTTCCCGCCAAAACTCAGTGGCCTAGTTGGCTAAATTTAGCTTGGTTGCTGGGTAAAGGGAAGAATGCGGGTGACTGGCTAGGGTAGGGGTCCTATAGGGGAATGGTTGCTGGGGTTAGGACGTTTTAGGTCCCCAGTAACAAGTAGGGCATTGGAGGATAGGTTTGGGGGGGGGTGGGGTAGATTTTGTATATAAGACGAGGTGGCCGGTATTAGGCTGTCTGCCTAAGTTGTGTTTAGGATCCTGCTGCCGGTCAGACTGCCCGCCTGCCGCCCGTGTGGACTGCTTCCCTGCCTGCCTCGGTCATCTCTCTTACCATGGAGGAGTTTATTGCAGAGCTGTTTATTGCAGAGCTCAGCTGCATCCAACAGCTGCCTGGTTGGATGCCTGCCTGTTGGACCTCTCATCCTCTGCTCCTGACGTGATGGAGCCTGGCAATGTGGTCTCGGCGGCTGTATCCGCGGCTGTGTCGGCTGTGGATGTGGGGACTCCGGCTGTCTCTCCTGCGCTGCGCTCCCCTCAGCTTGAGAGGAGGCAGCGCACAATTTTCTCTCCCACCCCCTGCAGGTCCTCACCAGAGAAGCTGCCGGTGTAGCGTTATACTACCCTACCTCGTGAGATTTCCCTACCTCCTGACTTCCTGTCGCACTGCTAATGACGTGAGGAGGCGTTCCTGAGTTTTGACGATCTGCGCATGCGCAAACCAACAGTTTATAGAAAATCTCAGCTGAGTTCAGCTTTACTCCGGAACACTGCGCATGCGCAGGAGAGCCTCAGTAGGGAAATATTACGGCCCAGTGCGCAAGTGCGGCTAACTCCGGATGGCGCATGCGCAGTGTCCCGGTGTGAAGCTGAACTCCGCTGAGATTTTCCATAAACTGTCGGTTTGCGCATGCGCAGATCGTCAAAACTCAGGAACGCCTCCTCACGTCATTAGCAGTGCGACGGGAAGTCAGGAGGTAGGGAAATCTCACGAAGTAGGGTAATGTAACGCTACACTGGCGTCTGCTGCCAGAACAGGAAGTGGTCTCAAGCGGATGACGTCAGTTCCGGTTGCGCACCACAGTTCAGGGTCCCCCGGAAACTTTGTCCAGAAGATTAGTTCCGGTCTGCCTGCTAGAAGAAGAGGTTCCCAGCCAGCTCTGCAGGGAGGCTGTCCATCTGCGGCACCGCATCGTAAGAAGAACGGCAGCGCAGGAGTCGGGTTCCTTCAGGGCAGCGTCCAGCCCAGCAGCTCCGCTCTGGCGTTGAGCAGCTGGGTGATACGTGCCAAGAAGATTCCTTTCAGCAGCCTGGCGAATCCGGTCCATCTTCGGATCAACCGGGGGCGGCGTCTGGGGGTGAGTGTGTCACTGGTTTAGCGCCTGTTCTAGCATCGTTGTCAAATGTTGTCCTCCTTGCAGAGTTTGGTCCCCCCAAGTTTGGGGGGAACACTCGGATAGTGAGGACTCCCTTCCTTTGCCGTTACCTTCTAGGGGGAAGGGGGTGGCTGAGATTTCCTATAAAGAGCAGCTCCCTTGTGATATCTCACCTCTCGGTTTTCATTTGTCCATATCTATGAAAGAGAAGATATGGAGTAATGAATTCGTAGACGTCCTATCCTTGTTGCCTGCATCAAAGGAATTTATTGCTAAATTAGAAAAGTGGGATGATAAGACGGAGGAGGATAGGAGACGTCTAATTCCTCAGACTTTTAATAACTGGTTGCAGGCTTATTGTATATTTTGCAGTGTGATGGGTGAGAAGTTCCCACAAAGATGCTCGGGTTTATTTCAGCATTTAGACAATGTTTTAGAAGCCTATAGGAATTTTGGGTGGTTGGGTTGGTTTGCATATGATGAGTGCGATGAGGCAGCGGCTGGCGGTATACCCTAGCATGCGATGGGGCACAAATGGGTTTGTGGTTTAATTTATTGGTGCCACAGTGTACATCTTCTTCCGCCCCTAAGCAGCAGCCAACTTTGACAGGACAGCAGTCTGGGCTGAGGAAGGGCGCGTGCTTTGCGTTTAATGAAGCGTAGTGCCGATGGCCTTCATCCTGTAAATACAGACACGAATGTACATTTTGTGGGGGTATCCACCCCATGGTCTGCTGTTTTAAGACAGACAATTTGCCCAATAAGCCTTCTACCAGTGGATTTATTACAAAGAGCGTGGACGCCAGTAAAGCTGGAGATCATGCGCCCTTGGTTAGAGCAATACCCAAGTCGCAGGGTGGCGGATCTGCTCCTTGAGGGTTTTGGGGTAGGCTTCCACTTACCGGCTTTATGGATAGGTTATATCTTAGGTGGCGTAGCTTCCGCTGGTGGTCCAAGCAAAGTTTGGGAAGGAGTTGGCATTGGATCGGATCGCTGGTCCTTTCCCATCCCCTCCTTTTGCAAATGTTCACATTTCTCCATTAGGGGTAGTACCAAAAAAGGAGCCGGGTGCTTTTCGTTTAATTCACCATTTGTCGTTTCCTTATAGGGCGTCGCTGAATGATGAAATTGATAAAGTGTTGTGCTCAGTAAAGTATGCTACCTTTGATTTAGCTGTGAGTCTAGTGCGTAGCTATGGCAACGGGGCTTTGATGGCGAAAGCGGATATCCAGTCCACTTTTCGCCTATTGCCGATCCACCCATCTGCTTTTAGCTCTTTGGGGTTTCACTTTCAGGGTTTGTTTTATTTTGATAAGTGTTTGCCAATGGGGTGTTCATTATCTTGTTTTTATTTTGAAATTTTTTCTTCCTTCCTAGAGTGGGTGGTAGCGGTTAGGAGCATGCGGGGTGCTGTAATGCATTATTTAGACGATTTCTTGTTCATTGGTCCAGTGAACTCTTCGGTTTGTTCAGATCTGTTAGAATCCTTAATATTTGTTCTGAGTTTGGCGTTTGACAAAACAGTGTATCCGGTTAGTTGTTTGGAGTATTTGGGTATTGTTTTTTATTCTGAAAAAGGTGAGTTTAGGCTGCCGGTTGAGAAGGTGAATAAAATATGTTCTACTATCACTATGTTGTTGGGTAAACGGAATGCAACCGTGAAGGAAATTCAGTCTCTATTAGGCCTTTTAGCCTTTGCCTCTAGAGTTATCCCGATCGGTCGTGTTTTTAGTAGGCAATTGGCGGCTAAGGTTGCGGGTATGCTGAATCCAGTATTTCATGTGCATTTGGGAAAGGAAGTTAAAGATTTGTCAATTTGGTTGACATTTTTCCAGCAGTATAATGCTTGTTCGTATTGGCAGGATGATTTTGTCCCCGCTCCTGCTTTGGATTTGTTTACAGACGCAGCGGGGTCTTGTTGATTTGGAGCTTATTGGAAAGGTCTTTGGTGTGCGGCTAAATGGCATCCGTCATGGGTTGAGAATGGGGTGACGAAAAATATTGTTTTATTGGAGTTGTTTCCTGTTGTGGTGTCTTTGGTTTTATGGGGTACGTTTTTTGCTAATAAAGAGGATTTTTCTGCACACTGATAATAAGGGGGTTTTGTTTGCAATTACCTGTTTATCGTCCAAATGCCCATTAGTTGTTAAGTTGTTGCGTCATTTAGTTTTGCTGTGTTTGAAATTGAATATTTGGGTTAAAGCTAGGCATATTCCGGGTGTGGATAACTTCATTGCTGACACGCTCTCTCGTTTTCAGTTTCAGTTTTTTTGCTCATTGGCAAGGGGGCCGACCTAGAGGGTGAGAAATGTCCTCTATAGCTTTGGAATCTGATTTGGTCCTAGATATGTCCTATCTGCGGTCACCATTAGCCCCGGCTACCTGGTCAGATTATGTGCGTTCATGGGGTAAGTGGTGCCGTTTTGTGAAGTTTATGGGTTGGTCCCCTTTTGTAGGTGATGAAAGTTCGACCTTATCCTTTTGTTTGTATCTTTTTAAGGAGCAGTTGGTGCATGCAACTGTTGTGCGGGTTTTGGCAGGTGTTTCCTTTTTTTCTTAGAGTTTTGGGTGTTCCTCTTGTTTTGGATTATTTTATGGTTAGGAAAGTTTGAAGGGTTATAAAGTGGGTAATTGTTCTCCTGGATAATAGGTGACCTATTCCCCCAGTTTGTTGTCTTTGTTATGTCAGGTAACGTTGTTGATCTGCAACTAATGCACATGAGGCCGTTGCTTTTCTCTTAGTTTTTGCATGCATGTTTTTTGGTGCTTTCAGGATCAGTGAGATCTTACCTAAAAGTAGAACATCTGATGTGGGTTTGGTCTGGGATGAACGTGAGTGTGCATAGTAATTATATATTAGTGTTTTCTTCCTCATTCAAAGACAGATCAGGCAGGTTAGGGTTCATGGATCCGAGTGGGTAGAGTCCAGTCGGGTGTAATCTGCCCTGTAGTATTCTGTCATGCTACTGGCACTTGCGCCAGCAGGTGGGGGTTTATTTTTGTTCATGTTGATTCCTCTCCAGTAACGCAATATCATTTAGAGCAGTTTTGTGTAAATGCTTGAGGGAATTGGGTCTGGGGGATTTTGAAATCACGTCTCATTCATTTAGGATTGGGGCTGTGACTACAGCGGCCCCTTTGTGGATGAGTAAGTCACGGATTAAAAGGTTGGGAAGGTGGTCTTCTAACCGTTTTCAGCTCTATATCAGACCGTCCCTTCAGGTTATGTAATGCTGTTTGTTTTTCTTGATAGTTTTTACAGGTAGCACCGTATGGATCATCGGCCATTCCTTCATACACTGGGCCCACAGAAGAGCCTTAGGAAGATCATACGGTGACAACCTTTCATGGTCTACAGATGTTCGAATTTTTTGGAACGGTGTTAGAAGACTTCATTAGGAACCCCGCTAGACGTAATCCTCGAGATGTGTTCTTTATATCCTGATCCGGATGTTATTATTTTTCATGCGGGTGGTAATGACGTGGGTAAGGTAGGCACTATTGAGTTGACATTTAGTATGAAGAGACTTAGTTAGAGTCAGGAGACTGTTTGCCGACGCTCGTCTGTTTTTTTTTTCTGAAATGGTGCCGAGATTGTTATGGCTATGCGAATTTTACATTTTTGGACAAAATTAGAATTCGTGTAAACAGGATCATGGCTCGTTTTATGCCACTAGTTTGGGGTTTTTCTTTTAGACACATGGACTTGGAAGGAGGTTTGCCCAGCCTTTATTTTTCAGATAAAACTAATCTTTCAGAGATTGGCCTGGATATTTTTTATTTGGATTTGCAGACCATGATCGAATTAGCTATGGATGGGGTGGGGCCCATGCCCCCTGCTTAGGTGGCATGGTCTGTTGGGTAAGGTCGCTTGCCAATAATTATCAAGCGGACGAGTTGATTCAGGTATTTAAGTCGAGCTTATGACTGGCCTAATCAGTGGTTATAATTTTTTTTTTTAACTCGTTTTATTAAAGATTAACATTCCAGGTGTGAATCAAGTAAGGAAATGCACAGGGGTTTCCCACGCAGGGGATTAGCATGACATGATTTAAACATAAGATAAGATACAGGGCATACAGATTGGATTACAATAGACCATGTAGAAGAGGACTGGAAGTAGGTACAATGAGTTTCAAGCGATGATAAGAGGCTGATCTCAGCACATTTAACCCAAGCTTAGATTATCGACCACTGAATACATGTAGGAGTTTTGTAAGGTTAACGAGGAGTAACACCACTCTCCCCAGACCTTTTGAAATTTTTGCGGGCACTTCCTATGCTTGAAGACAATATTTTCCATGGACACTGCATGGTAAACTAAGGACTTCCACTGACCTAGTGATGGTGGCCTTTCTCCCATCCACCGAAGCACAATAGCCTTCCTAGCTAGTAATAAAGTTTCCCCCAGAAATATTCTATTATAATGGGACCACGACTCCTCATCCAGGACACCCAATAGACACAGTTTGGGACACAGAGGAACCGTGGCAGGGACCATAGTAGACAGCACCCCAAGGACCAGATATAGCTGCATTCCCAAAACATATGCCAAAAGTCGGCATTATCTGTTGAGCATCTGTGGCACCTATTATGAGGACTTCTTCCCATCTTATGCAACCTGGTTGGAGTAAGGTAACTCCCGTGCAGTATGAACAACTGAATCATTCTATTATTAATAGAGGGTGAAACTCTGGTTGGAGTCAGAATCGCCTCACTCTAATCATCTTCTGTCAGAGTGGGTATGGAGAACTTCCACCTATTCTCAATGGCAAGAGGGTTCATTGTCATGCGATTGCAAAGCAAGTGTGTATACAGCACGGAAATGATCCCTCTCGTGTAAGAGGCAGCCCTGATCATCCAGCAACATTTCCAACACATATATATATAGCAGACTGTCATGTTTCCCTCCAGCCACCAGAGGCCACTGTGGCTGAGTAGGACAGTGAGAGGAGTTGTTTCCAGAGGACAAGGAGTTAAGTGTTTTTTCCCGGGCTGAGCAATGAGCCTGGGCTGAAGGTGTCTGAGGACACAGGAAGAAGGACGCTGTGCACTGAGAGGGAGATCCACAGGGAAGATTAGAGCGATTTCTCCCTGCCTGCTGTGACACAGTATCTGTGTGCTGTCTGCTGTAGTGTGAGGCACTTACCAGAGGAACTGTGAGTGAATTCCAGGCCCTGCCTGATTACACGTCCAGAGCTGCTGATTATCTCTAACCAGAGTTACAGAGACTACAAAGAGAGGCCAGAGCTGAGCCACGCTGAAGCAAGCAAGCAAGCAACCAGATCGGGACCCAGACTGTACCTGCCTGCATGTGCGGACACCGAACTGTGAGTGCACTGATGCTAACCTGAGCTAGGACATAGTGGAATAGGATTTAGTTTAGTGCACCGTAGAGGTGCACCCCGGGTAGCGGGGACAGATAGGACTACCTAGAAGAGAGTAGCCTGCTATTGTCTGTACTTGTGGTTGTGATTCATTTGTGTTCTTTATGCAAATTTCCATTATCTTTGTTGTGAATTCTCAAGCTGTTCATATTGTAAATCTGCTTCTCCGGCAGTTAGAGTTCTCTTTTAATAAAGCCGGTTTCTACTTCAGCCTCCTTGTCTGCTGCACTGTACTTGAGTCCTGCTCTACGGTCTCTTCCTCTGCTGACCGTTACACTCGGACCCTGCGATCTAAACATGTCAATCAAGGGATATTTCGAGATATCCCTCCCTACCTCTCTGAGCTGGGCCTGTAGGGCATGCCTGAATTGCAGGTATCTGAAAAACATATTGCGGGGCACTCCAAATTTGTCCTGGATCTGCGAGAAGGAGCGCAAGTGCCCACCCTCATACAGATCTTCCAGTGTGCAGACCCCATGAAGCCTCCACATGTCAGCCCCTTCCACCGATTTTAGATGAGAAAGCAAGGGGTTATCCCACAACGGGATGACATCGGCCAGGTCCTTATATGAATGTAATTTAGAAGCCTGCCACACTTGATGTGCTTACCTGTGGAGGGGCAGCAGGCGACCTCGAGGGCAGTGTGAATTCTCCAGGGCTGGCCAGAGAGTGCTCAAATATAAGTATACTTGCAGGAAGTATGCAGCATTAGATAATTCATCTGACCTGATTTGGGCCTTTGAAGTACAGCTAAGGAAAGTTTCCTTCTAGCCTTTCCCCACACAAATGAGGCAATCATTACGTGGACACGATCAAAGAACCCTTTAGATATAGGTGCGCAAGCATGAGCTAGGAGATATAGGCCCTTAGGTAGTAATATCATTTTAACTAAATTCAATCTACCCATGATGGAAAGGGGGAGGGATTTTTATCCTTTGAATTTGTCTGCAAAGAGGGCCTCCAGGGGTTCAATGTTCAAAGTGTATGACAGTTGCGCGTTTCTAGTAATTATTATTCCTAGATACTTGAAACGATCCACTACTGGCAGATTATGGTAGTGAGACGGCCATGTGTGGTTCCAAAGGGGCATAATAGCGGATTAGGTCCAATTTATGTGCAACCCCGAAAATCTGCCAAACTGCTCGATAATCTCGATTGCTCTAGGGAGCGTTACCTCAGGGTTGGTCGTAAACAAAAATCATCCGCATAAAACCCAATTTTATCCTCCCTGCATCCCATGGAGATATCCGTGTACGTCTGATCTTGCCTGATTCTAAGAGCTAGGTGCTCCGCCGCGACCGCGAAAAAGCAGAGGCGATAAAGGGCACCCCTGTCTCGTACCTCTATTCAGTGGAAAAGAATCAGAATGATGGCCATTTATTAATATATTGGCTCTTGGTCGTTTGTATAATATCTCGACCCATCTGATGAATTTTGGGCCAAAGCTCTTTAATACAGTAAGCAGAAATGTCCACTCTATCGAATCAAAGGCTTTAGCAGTGTCCAAGGAGGCCAGAGCCCAGTGATTACCCTCAGCCGCCCCTATCTGTACAATCACCTGCGCCCTCCTGATGTTATCAGAGGTTGATCTGCCCGGCATGAAACCTGACTGGTCCCTATGCACCACTGAAGTGACCACTCTGTTAAGGCGAGTATTTTATAATGTAGAATCAAAAGAGAGATAGGGCGGTAGGATCCGCACTCCAACGTTTTTTTTTTCGGGCTTTAGGATAACCACAATTGTCGCGTCATACATAGAGTCCGGCAAGCACCCTCGGGTATGGGCAGTCAAATATAATTTGTGAAGTTGCGGGCCTAGTATGTCAACATATCTGGAGTAAACTTCTATCGGAATGCCATCTGGGCCTGGGGCCTTCCCAGCAGGGAGATCCGTGATCGCCAGTTTAATCTCCTCCAATGTAATATCATCTTCCAAGACACCTCTATCCAGATCACTCAGCTGAGGAGGAGGCACCTCAAGAAGGTATTCATCCAGCTCGCGCGCTGTGTAAGTTACAGCGGAGTCATATAGATCTGTGTAGAAGCTCCCGAAGCACTCTAGAATACCATCTGCTGATTCCCGCACCAGCCCATCAGGACCCCGAATTCTGATAACTGGAGGGGACATATTGCTGCCGCGCGCAAGATGAGCAAGAAGCTTGCCAGCCTGGTTACCCATCTGAAAAGCCTGCTGTTTAAGAAAGAATGATTTGCGGTTGCTTTTTTCTGACAAGTGTAACATGTATAATCTGCCTCTATTAATCCATTCTAGCCTGTTCTCCTCAGTCGGGGAACCTGTAAAAGCCTTTTCTGCCTCTTTGCATCTAGTGTGTAGTTCCACCTATTTGCGCTGCGTATCTTTTTTGAAGGATATTGGCGATTTAAGGCAACCTCTCAGATACGCCTTAATCGTTTGCTACAACAATAAACCATCCATCTTAACATCCTGCACCTCCAGAAACATCATCAGTTGATCCGGAACCCTGTCTGTAGTGGTGAAAAGAGATAACCAAAAAGGATGTATGCGCATCTTCCTTCCCAGTCTAACAGCATCGGGGAGTTTTAGCTCTACTAATACCGGGGCATGATCCGAGGGACCCTGAGGCCCATATCTCACAGTATACTAAGGCATTCCCTAAAATGTAATCAATCCTGGAAAGAGCTCCCCTAGAGGGAATGAAGCATGAGTATTCCTGTAAAAGCAGATATCTGATCCGCCACAACCATCCCAACCACCCCATCTCCGCAGCTGTTCTGGACAGAACAGTGTCAGAAGGAGAGCCACTATTCCTACCAGAATCCCTGCGGAATCTGTCCAACTCATTGTTCATTACCAGATTAAAGTCACCCATACAGAGCAGTCTAACATTGGGATATTGTGCCACAAATCCTATCACAGTCTGCAGTAGAGAGGTAGTGGCAGGCGGTGGATTATACACATTAATCACCACGTAAGGGACACAGTTAAGATACACATATAAGAAAATAAATTGCCCCTCCGGATCCATAACTGAGTGATGCACCTCCCACCTAAGGCTTCTATGGACCAATATAGCGACCCCTCTGGAGTGTGAGCTTCCATATGCATTAGCTAAGTATTGAACCCAGGGTTTTTTAAGTCTACACCCGGTCTCTGGCGTCAGGTGAGTTTCTTGCAGGCCAATAATGAGTGGGTTAAAGAAGTGAATGTGTGAAAATACCGCTATCCTTTTCTTGGGGTCCCCCAATCCCCTTACATTCCACGACAAAACCTTCATGGAGGCCATTTCCGATGTATCCCTGTTTTTATAGGATATCCTCCTACTCTTTCCGCTGGAGAGATTCAATCTGTTTTTTGACACCAATGCCCTGATACCCCTCCATCTAGCTTTGCTAGGAGAGAAACCCACACCTGGATGGAACATAACCTAAAGGTACATAACTTGGTACATATAAGTAACAAAGTGAGTAAAAGGTCGTTGGAATCTAGTCCAACTAGTATAAGGGCCAAGGTTTCGGGGACCTGCATAGTGCAAATAGATGGAATACCTATGCAGGTGTTGCTCCCACCCCATATTATCTTAAGCAACATACAACATGCGTTTACAGATAGTGACATAGCGTGCATAAGAAAAGTAAGATAAGTTATAACATAACTCCCGAACAAGTGAAATCTGCAACAAAAGCAGCTAATAGAGGATTACACGGTTTGTCAAGTCCCACATCTGAAGACACAATGACAGGTTAGTATTATAAAGGGCACCCCTGTCTCGTACCTCTATTCAGTGGGAAAGAATCAGAATGATGGCCATTTATTAATATATTGGCTCTTGGTCGTTTGTATAATATCTCGACCCATCTGATGAATTTTGGGCCAAAGCTCTTTAATACAGTAAGCAGAAATGTCCACTCTATCGAATCAAAGGCTTTAGCAGTGTCCAAGGAGGCCAGAGCCCAGTGATTACCCTCAGCTGCCCCTATCTGTACAATCACCTGCGCCCTCCTGATGTTATCAGAGGTTGATCTGCCCGGCATGAAACCTGACTGGTCCTTATGCACCACTGAAGTGACCACTCTGTTAAGGCGAATATTTTATAATCTAGAATCAAAAGAGAGATAGGGCGGTAGGATCCGCACTCCAACATTTTTTTTTTTGGGCTTTAGGATAACCACAATTGTCGCATCATACATAGAGTCCGGCAAGCACCCTCGGGTATGGGCAGTCAAATATAATTTGTGAAGTTGCGGGCCTAGTATGTCAACATATCTGGAGTAAACTTCTATCGGAATGCCATCTGGGCCTGGGGCCTTCCCAGCAGGGAGATCCGTGATCGCCAGTTTAATCTCCTCGAATGTAATATCATCTTCCAAGACACCTCTATCCAGATCACTCAGCTGAGGAGGAGGCACCTCAAGAAGGTATTCATCCAGCTCGCACGCTGTGTAAGTTACAGCGGAGTCATATAGATCTGTGTAGAAACTCCCGAAGCACTCTAGAATACTATCTGCTGATTCCCGCACCAGCCCATCAGGACCCCGAATTCTGATAACTGGAGGGGACATATTGCTGCCGCGCGCAAGATGAGAAAGAAGCTTGCCAGCCTGGTTACCCATCTGAAAAGCCTGCTGTTTAAGAAAGAATGATTTGCGGTTGCTTTTTTCTGACAAGTGTAACATGTATAATCTGCCTCTATTAAGCCATTCTAGCCTGTTCTCCTCAGTCGGGGAAGTGGTAAAAGCCTTTTCTACCTCTTTGCGCTGCGTATCTTTCTTGAAGGATATTGACGATTTAAGGCAACCTCTCAGATACGCCTTAATCGTTTGCCACAACAATAAACCATCCATCTTAACATCCTGCACCTCCAGAAACATCATCAGTTGATCCGGAACCCTGTCTGTAGTGGTGAAAAGAGATAACCAAAAAGGATGTATGCGCATCTTCCTTCCCAGTCTAACAGCATCGGGGAGTTTTAGCTCTACTAATACCGGGGCATGATCCGAGGGACCCTGAGGCCCATATCTCACAGTATACTAAGGCATTCCCTAAAATGTAATCAATCCTGGAAAGAGCTCCCCTAGATGAAGTGAAGCATGAGTATTCCTGTAAAAGCAGATATCTGATCCGCCACAACCATCCCAACCACCCCATCTCCGCAGCTGTTCTGGACAGAACAGTGTCAGAAGGAGAGCTACTATTCCTACCAGAATCCCTGCGGAATCTGTCCAACTCATTGTTCATTACCAGATTAAAGTCGCCCATACAGAGCAGTCTAACATTGGGATATTGTGCCACAAATCCTATAACAGTCTGCAGTAGAGAGGTAGTGGCAGGCGGTGGATTATACACATTAATCACCACGTAAGGGACACAGTTAAGATACACATATAAGAAAATATATTGCCCCTCCGGATCCATAACTGAGTGATGCACCTCCCACCTAAGGCTTCTATGGACCAATATAGCGACCCCTCTGGAGTGTGAGCTTCCATATGCATTAGCTAAGTATTGAACCCAGGGTTTTTTAAGTCTACACCCGGTCTCTGGCGTCAGGTGAGTTTCTTGCAGGCCAAAAATGAGTGGGTTAAAGAAGCGAATGTGTGAAAATACCGCTATCCTTTTCTTGGGGTCCCCCAATCCCCTTACATTCCACGACAAAACCTTCATGGAGGCCATTTTCGATGTATCCCTACTCTTTCCACTGGAGAGATGCAATCTGTTTTTTGACACCAATGCCCTGATACCCCTCCATCTAGCTTTGCTAGGAGAGAAACCCACACCTGGATGGAACATAACCTAAAGGTACATAACTTGGTACATATAAGTAACAAAGTGAGTAAAAGGTCGTTGGAATCTAGTCCAACTAGTATAAGGGCCAAGGTTTCGGAGACCTGCATAGTGCAAATAGATGGAATACCTATGCAGGTGTTGCTCCCACCCCATATTAAGCAACATACAACATGCGTTCACAGATAGTGACTTAGTGTGCATAAAAAAAGTAAGATAAGTTATAACATAACTCCCGAACAAGTGAAATCTGCAACAAAAGCAGCTAACAGAGGATTACACGGTTTGTCAAGTCCCACATCTGAAGACACAATGACAGGTTAGTATTATGACGATCGAAAGATCACCTAACAGCAGAAATGCATCAGTGTGGTCCTGAACGTCCCGATTTTCTGGAGACCTAATCTTCCGCTTCTTTGGAGTCAGCAAAGAAGATGGTTTCCTCGCTGTCCACTACTCGTAGGCGCGCTGGATATGCCATGGAGTACTGCAGATTCAGGTCCCAGAGGCGCCGTTTAACTGAAACAAATGTGGCTCTCTTCTTTTGTAGGTCAGCTGAGAAATCCAGGAATAAGGAAATGGTCGCATTTTCATGCTTGATTACTTGCTTATTCCTTGCTTGGCTGAGAATGACATCCCTGTCCTTCCAATTTAATAATCTCGCAAGGAGAGGCCCCGGTGGAGCTCCGGCAGGAGGGGATTTGGTGGGAACCCTGTGCGCTCTATGGCGTATGCAGTGGAGAATAGCACTTCTGGAAATTGTGCTTTGAACCACTGCTCGAGAAAAGTGGCAGGGTCCTGACCCTCTGCTCTTTCCGGGAGACCCAGGATCCAGACGTTGTTTCATCTGGCTCTGTTCTCCAAATCATCACATTTCTGCTGCCACTGGTTTACAGAGTGCTCCAGGTCTTGTACTTTACCCACCAAGGGCCTAGTCAGGTCTTCTAGGGTAGACACCCTGTCCTCAGTGTTCTTAACACGATCTCTGAGCAGCTGAACATTGTGCCGAAGCAGGCTCAGATCCACCCTCACCTCCTCAATCTTTCCAGTGAGCGATATCTGGCAGGAGGAGATCGCTGACATTAGCTGGACATAGGCTGTCTTCAGGGTGAACTCCAGTTCCTCTGAGCCCTCTGATTCCAGTTGCTGCGCTGCCTGACCGCGGGTGACCGCCGCATGCGACGGTGAAGTCGCAATGACGCCATGTTGGGCCTCTTGCTTCGCATATTCTTTAAGCTTTTCAGCCGCATTTTGCGCTTTGTTTGGACCCATGTTTGGTGTGCGGGGTTTCCTCTTGCGCTTGCACACCCTCCACTTGATGGTAGGAGTCAGCAGGTTGCTAGGATTAAGCAGGATTGAGAAGGGGAATCGGAGCAGGTATCAGATGCGTGCTCACATGCTGGTAGCTGGCCACGCCCCCAATCATCAGTGGTTATTATTAATGGAATTTATATGGTTATTTAATATTGAGCTGTTCTTTAATAAAGTTGGTCGTGGCCTAATTTTATTCATTATATAATGTGTCCATGTGTCTCTTTATTTTATGGTAGGTTTCAAGTTGGGCGATTGGGGTTAGTATAATCTATAATCCCAGGAGTTTTCCAAGACTCCGACCGATCAGCTGTTTGAGAAGGCACCAGCGCTCACAGTAGCACAGCAGCCTTCTCGAAGCTTAGCCTAGGCGATGTGACATCACGTTCATAGGTCACATGGCCTAGGCACAGCTCATCCCCATTAAAGTGAATGGGGCTGACCGGCGATACTAAACACAGCTGCAGATTGTCAGGAATCCTGGGTGTCGGACCCCACTGTTCAGATAAGGATAACCTATCCAGAGGATAGTTTATTAGTATAAAAGTCTTGCAGGACCCCTTTAATAAAATTGTTGAAAAGGTTGAGTACACTTTGTATGTACACCTTTAGGAGCAATTCGTTTTTTATTGCATTGCACTCATATTGAGTTTTGAGCACCTTTCTCTGTACAGCCCCGAGATTCTCTAGTTGCAGGCTCTGTGTTTTTACTGTTTACCAACAGGCAGGAGCTCCCAGTGACAGGGACCCCAACCCTGGATCCAACCTCGGCTGAGGTTAAGGATCCATCTTCCCAGTCTGAGTCATCTCCAATAGATCTCCAGGAAGACAGCACCATACCCTGCGAGCAGTCCTGTGAGTACAGATCCCAAGACCAGGAGAAGATAAGTACCTCCTCAGCTAATCAGGCCCATTATAAGCAGACTACAGACAGAGCAGCAGATAGATACCTGCCAGATCTACTAGGCATATGTACCAGAAGCAGAATAGATAAATTCCTGCCACATATTGCCAAAACCTGCTGGGACCCAAGACTTATGCTGTAACTTGTATGGATCAAAGCTGCCCTTAAGTAAACTCAAGTTTGACTTTATTACCAGACTGGATCTCAATTATTTCCTCAAAACCCCTGCTAACCACACTAGTTTTATTGCAAGTGAGCCAGGATTCAGGAGTCCAGCCGTACCAAGGTAGGATACACCGTTAACACTACACAGAGACATTATCCCCCTCTGGCATTCCTCACCTGGTATATGAGCTGTAACATCTTAAAGGGCCCTGCTATAGTACCTGCGCAAGCTGCAATTGGCGTCACAAACTTTTACACATATAAACTGACCCACTGCATAGCAACCCCACTGACCCAGTGTCCTGCTCATTGCAGAAGGGCCCAAATAATTTTATGCAAAATAATTTGGCAAGCAACTCAAATTTATCAACGTAGCATTAGCACCAGAATACTTTCTATTATTTTGGCATTACTGTACTTTATTTGCTTTGCAGAGTGCTGTTGCATTGTATATATTTTTTTGCCTTTGTGCTTTCAGCCATGGCAATGCGCACCTGCAGACTGGATGTGCTGACTGACCCCCAATTTTTCTTTGCAGAGCGGATATATGTGAATCAGTCCTAGTTATGTGCCTACTTTTATTTTCTACCCAGTGTTTCAGTCCCTCAGGTCTACTCACAGATATGTGCCAAGATATGCCCTCTTCACAGTAGATATGCCAAGATGATACAGTGAGGAACAGAAGTATTTGAAAACCATGCGATTTTGCAAGTTCTCCCACTTAGAAATCATGGAGGAGTCTGAAATTCACATTGTAGCTGCATTCCCACTCTGAGAGACAGAATAAAACATTTAAAAAAATCCAGGAAATCACATTGTATGATTTTTTAAGAATGTATTAGTCTTGCCCTGCTGAACATAAGTATGTGAACACCTGAGAAAATCAGTGTTAATATTTGGTACAGATGCCATTGTTTGCAATTACAGAAGTCAAAAGTTTCCTGTTGTTCTTGACCAGGTTTGCACACACTGCAACAGGGATTTTGGCCCACTCCTCTACACAGATCTCCTCAGTAGAGATGAGACATTTTTTTAAAGATTTGATTCGCCGGTACGGTTTGATCCGAATTAATTTGAGGCGAATTACGGTAAAAAACGGCTATTTCCTGGCTGCAGAGAGCCTGTATAGTGGTGTAGAACACTGTGCCTTGCAGTAACACGCATAGGGAGTCTGCTGTGGTAGTGAAATTATACAGTGGGTCCATATGACATGCAGATGACAGGCGTCGCTCTTAGAATCACTGCACACTTCACTTATTTGGGCAGTCATGGGGCCAAAACCGACCAAGTAACTCAAGTATGAACTCTGCCTTACAGGTCGATGTTAGCACCAGGTATAAAGAACCGTGCAGAGTCCCAAGATCCTATTGTAGCGTGAAAGAGCACACTCCTTTTACACCGTCGTCAGCTGATTCCACATAGATGTCTACAGAACCTGTTCTATTAAACGCTTATACAAGTAGAGCCCCCCCCCCCAACAGAGTGGAGAGGGTGTCAGCAGTAAGTTTGTGTTTACATCACTGATTATTTTGCCCTTCCTCTGATCCGTCAGAACAATAACCCCGAAAAAACGGATCCTGTCTGTGGAGCATCCGCCTTCACTCGGTCAGCATTTGGTCAGTAATCCATCAGTATTGCTAATGCCAACAGGAGTGGATCCAAAACAGAGATGACACGTGAATGGAATATTTGCATGACTGCTGTGTTTTGTACCCTCTCCTACTTTTAGCTACAAAATCATAAGCCAATTCTGATTGGACCATACAGGCCTTACAGCTGCTACACAAACAGGATCAGTTGTGAGTCTCATTTTTCCTTCCTTCGGACAGATCAGAAGAAGGGTCAAATAAATGATGATGTCAGCCAGGCCGAAAGGCAAAATAGTGGCCCAGTCATGACGTGGGGAGGGTGGGAACAGCATGAGAAGTCCACACGGTGGCCCTATAACATAGTGGTAAGGTGGAAGAAGCATAAGGAGGCCACAGAGTGACACAATGACAGTGTGGAGGTGGCAGCAGCAGCAGGAGGAGGCCACAGGGTGGGACAATGACAGTGTGGAGGTGGCAGCAGCATGAAGAGGCTACATAGTGGCAAGGTGACAGTGTGAAGGGGGCAGCAGCATGAGGAGGCCACAGAGTGACAAGGTGACACAGTGTGGCGGTAGCATCAGGAGGCCACAGAGTGGCAAGTTGGCATAGTGTTAAGGTAGCATCAGCATTAGCACAGCACAGAGTTGCAAGGTGACAGTGTGGAGGTGACAGCAGCATCAGGAGGCCACAAAGTGGCAAGGTAACATAGTGTTGAGGTAGCAGCAGCATTAGGACACCACAGAGTGGCAAGGTGACGTAGTGTGGAGGTGGCAGCATCATCAGGAGGCCACAGAGTGGCAAGGTGACATAGTATGGAGGTGGGTGGCAATTCCAGTACCAGCTGAAGATGGTGGGTAAAAGAAGGAGCACTTGGCATCAGATGTGTGGCATCAGGCGGGTGGTAGCATCAGAATAGTAGCTGAGGCAGGTAGCCAGAAATAATCGGTCTCTTTTCTCAAAGTCTTGATGTGGCACCATGGATGATCTAGTCTGATGCATCAGGAATTGGTGGGTGGAAATCCTGGCTGATCCACGCCTGATTAATCTTGACAAAAGGTCAGTCTCTCCACATTTAGGGTGGACAGGCCAATTCTCCTTGGGGTAACTATGGCCCTCGCTGCTCTGATGCCACACTACTGGCTGGGCAGGACAGCTTTTCCAGGGCAAACTTGGCCAGATGCAGCCACAAATCCAGTTTGGCTGTCCAGTAGTCCAGCGGATCTTCAATGACGGCTGGCAGGGTGCACTCCAAGTATGCCACCACCTGCTGGTTCCGGTCCTGCTCGATTTTCAGTTGTCACGGAGAAGGCTAGGATTTGATTTCTTGCTGAAGGACACAGCATTTCCTCCTCTGTGTGACTCTGTTCGCCCAGGCAAACCAGGTGTAGAACAGCGTGAGAGTGATGAGAGGGGTCACACATGGCTTGCATACACTACATGCCTCCAACATAATTCTTGGATCTTTACATGAAAATAATGTATTTGGTGTAAATCGTGCGAGGGGCATAGTTGGAGACATTGAATTTACAAGAGATACAGAGCGGCAGAGTTTGCTTTGAAATGAAAAATTTCACCACTGCGTAATTTGGCCCATACAGCAAAAGATGGTTTACAATCACCCATAAATTTTCCCAAAAAAGCCTGTGTCACATAAAGAATTTCACCAATAAGTAATTCGGTCCATATCGCAAAAGGAGGTCTACAATCACCCATACATTTTCCGAAAAAAAGCCAGTGTCACATAAAGAATTTCACCACTAAGTAATTCGGTTCATACCGCAAAAGGAGGTGTACAATCACGCATACATTTTTAAAAATAAGGCCAGTGTCACTGTTCCGCCTATTTTGCATTATAATGTGCTGTAAAGATTGTACTGAAATATTATGTTTGACGTTGCTGCCATCTAGTGGTCAAAGTTAGTTTCTACTTCGCCAGAACTTTACAGGAAGTGTATTGTTCTCTGAGTCAGAGGAAGTAACCTTTAACCTGGAACTGTATTTCCTCCATTTCATCACTGCTCCTGGATCTTGCAGGCTGCATGCAGAGGAGCTCTTGATTTATTCCTGGACTAATGGTGGAATTGTCTGTGAGTACTCTCACTGATGAAGTGAGCCTACTGTATTATGTGTAATGTACTGATACATATGTTTTGTTTATGTTTATATTGTAGTTTTACAAAGTTATTCAGAAAAGAGAATACAAACAGATCTGATGTCTCACGTTTCTTGACTTCTGAATTATTGTTAAGCTGTCTGACTAGTGTTATACAACAGTCAATAACGCGAAGCAGAACAGTAAAAAGACAACCCACGTGGCGGTCTGGAATAAACTGAGACGCCATTACTGCAGCATGAGTCTAAGATCAGGAACAAAGTACCAGGCTGATGCCACGTTACCGCCGACACAGCAAGGCAGGGAGAACATTCCCAGTGCCCAGCAAGACGATGCAAAGTCTCATGTGTCCAGAACTTCACAGGCTAGCAAGATGTCCTCAGCAAGTTCCTCAGCAGTTAGAGCTCGTGCCAAGGCAGAAGCTGCCCGCGTCCAGCTACAGTATGCAGAAAAAGAAGCCATGATGATGCAGGAGTTAGCAGCAAAGAAAGCTGCCATAGCACAAGAGAGAGCTAAAGAGGCAGCTATGGAAGCGGCCATAGCACAAGAAGAAGCGGTTTTAGAATCAAAATTGCTCATCCTGCAGCGACAGACTGCAGCTGCTGCTGCTGAAGCAGAGGCCGCTGCCTACATGGGAACAAGTCGGTTAGGAAGTGAAAGATCATATAAAGACTCAGAGGTTCCAGAAAAACCTCTATTCTCTGCAGATCGTACAAATGAGTACCTCCAGAACCTTACTGATGCGCATACAAAGGAACAGTCTCTTAAACCTGAAGCAAAGGAATTCAGGCCGAGATCAACATACCCCCTGAGCAGGCCCAATCAACCTCATGAGGTCAGCGACTGCCATCAAACCAAGAAGGAAGCACCAGAAACCCCTAAGAACAAAAAACAAGTGTTCCCATCACCTCAACCTACAGATTACATGCGCGAACAACAATGTGCAGCGGATGTCACCAAATATCTCATCCGCAAAGAAATGGTTAGCTCAGGCTTTCTCCAATTTGATGACTGTCCTGAAAACTATTGGGCATGGAAATCTTCCTTTCTGAATGCCACTGAAGGTCTGAACTTATCACCAGCAGAAATGATTAATTTAATGATAAAATGGCTTGGCACCGAGTCAGCAGAGCACGCTAAGAGGATGAGAAGAGCAAACCTGTTTAACCCTGCAGCAGGACTCAACATGACCTGGAGAAGACTAGAAGAAACGTATGGATCCCCAGAGGTAATAGAAGGAGCACTGTTGAATAAACTTGAAGTCTTTCCCAAGGTGGGCTACAGAGACAACGTGCGGCTACAAGAACTAAGTGATCTCCTACTAGAGATAGAATATGCCAAAGAGGATGGCTACTTGCAAGGACTTTCGTATCTAGATACAGCTAGAGGCACTAATCCCATAGTAGAGAAGCTACCTTCAAATCTGCAAGACAAGTGGATGTCTGTGGGAGGTAAATTCAAAGAAGATTATGGAGTCTCTTTTCCCCCTTTCTCTGTGTTTTCTAGGTTTGTCCGACAGCAAGCGAAAATCCGAAGTGATCCCAGTTTCGCCTTCACCACCAGCGGCAATCAATCACACAGACCAGAGAGACCTCACAGACCTCACGGTAGGACCTATGTATCCACACACAAAACAGCTGTACCTTCAGAAGTCACAGACTACCAAAGCACCCACAAGGTACACACCATAGAAAACCCTGATAGACATTGTCCAATACACAAAAAACCACATCCACTAAAGAAATGCAAAGGCTTTAGAAGCAAACCCATCGCAGAGCGGATGTCCTTCCTTAAACAAAACGGCATCTGTTTCAAGTGCTGCGGATCTACTTATCACATTGCCAAAGACTGCAAAATACCAGTAGAATGTACAGAATGTGGCAGTGAGAGACATATTGCAGCTTTGCACCCCGGCCCTGCTCCTGCCCCACTAGAGACTGTAGAACCCAGGAAAGATCAGGGCAGGGAGCAACAAGAGACCTCACTCTCCTCTGTAATGTCCAATTGCACCGAAGTATGTGGACAAGGCAAGAGTGCACGATCATGCTCTAAAATCTGTCTAGTGACTGTGTATCCCACTGGCAAGAGAGAAAGGGCGGTGAAAATGTATGCAGTGCTAGATGAACAGAGTAACAGATCCCTTGCAAAGTCAGATTTCTTTGATATCTTTAACCTTAAGGCAAGTGCAGTTCCATACACTCTAAGGACATGTGCAGGGACAATTGAAACCACAGGGAGAAGAGCTACTGACTTTACCATTGAATCCTTCAATAAGAAAGTGCAGTTCCCACTTCCTACCCTAATAGAGTGTGGCATGATACCTGACGACAAAACTGAGATTCCATCTCCAGAAGTAGCTCATCACCACCCCCACCTCCGCTCAATTGCTCACCTAATCCCAGCTGTTGAGCCAGATGTTTCTATCCTTCTACTTCTTGGAAGAGATATCCTTCAGGTACACAAGGTACGCCAGCAAATCAATGGACCTTATAATGCCCCTTATGCACAGAGACTGGACCTGGGGTGGGTCATTGTGGGAGAAGTTTGCCTGGGGACAGTGCACCAGCCTGACAACGTGAGCACTTTGAAGACGTCTGTGTTAACAAATGGACGCACATCCCTTCTCAGTCCCTGTCACAACAACTTCATTGTCAAGGAAAGCTTTGGCAGGTCAACACAACACTGTGACTTTTCTACACTATATGGTAAAGAAGAAGTCAACTCCAACGTTGAGACAGACAATCTAGGGATAACAGTATTTCAGAAAACTAAAGATGATGATAAACAGGCCCTCTCTATAGAAGATCAGATCTTCTTGCAGATTATGGATAAAGAAGCTTACCAAGATGACAATCACAGTTGGGTGGCTCCTCTCCCCTTTCGCACACCCAGACGTGTTTTGCCTAGTAACAGGGAGCAAGCCATGAAGCGTTTGCATTCACTCAGCAAAACACTGCAGAGAAAGCCAGAAGTGAAAAGAGATTTCACTGAATTCATTAAGGGGATGCTAGACAATAATCACGCTGAAGTTGCAGGACCACTTGAGACAGACAGGGAACACTGGTATCTACCAATGTTTGGTGTTTACCATCCTCACAAACCTAACCAAATCAGAATAGTTTTTGATTCCAGCGCAGAGTATAAAGGAGTGTCTTTAAATGACGTACTGTTGAGTGGCCCTGACCTAAACAATACTTTGATAGGTGTCCTCATGCGCTTCAGGAAAGAGCCCGTTGCTTTCACAGCAGATGTGCAACAAATGTTTTATTGCTTTCTTGTCAGAGAAGACCACAGAGACTTTCTACGTTTTCTCTGGTACAAAGACAATGACATAGACAAAGAAATTGTCGAGTACAGAATGAAAGTGCATGTATTTGGCAATAGCCCCTCTCCTGCCGTCGCTATATACTGCATGCAAAAGGCTGCCCAGAAAAATGCAGAGTGCTATGGACAAGAAGCCAAACACTTTGTATTGAGACATTTCTATGTAGATGATGGACTCGCTTCTGCTAGCACACCTGAAGATGCAATATCCATCCTTATCAAAGCAAAACAAATGCTGGCAGAATCCAATCTGCGTCTTCATAAAATCGCTTCCAACAGCCAAAAAGTAATGGAAGCCTTCCCTGTAGCAGACAGAGCTAAGGACCTTAAAGATCTTTGCCTAGGTACAGACGCCCTTCCCTTGCAGAAAAGCCTAGGCCTAAGTTGGGATCTAGAAAATGATAGTTTTGTTTTCAGAGTTTCTTCAGAGGAAAAGCCTTTTACACGTAGAGGCATTCTATCCACCGTAAATAGCCTCTATGATCCCCTAGGGTTTGTATCACCTGTGACAATAAGAGGTAAGGCCTTAGTTCGTGAACTGTCATCTGGGAAAAATGAATGGGATGCATTGCTTCCACAAGAGAGACTAAGTGAGTGGGTTCAATGGACAGAATCCTTGCAAGCGTTAGAGAACCTAAAGATAGACAGGTGCTATGTGCCCATATCTCTATCATCAGCTTGCAGGAAAGAACTATGTATCTTCTCAGACGCATCCACTACAGCTATAGGTGCAGTAGCTTACTTGAAAGTAATTGATGCAGAAAATGTGTGTCGTGTTGGATTTGTCATGGGAAAGTCCAAATTAAGCCCAAAACCAGCCCACACTATTCCTCGTTTAGAGTTGTGTGCTGCTGTACTTGCAGTCGAAATGTCTGAGCTAATCACAGATCAACTAGACACTGATTTTGATGCTGTGAAATTCTTCACTGATAGCAAGACTGTCCTAGGGTACATTTGCAACACCACTAGGAGGTTCTATCTGTATGTCTCCAACAGAGTGAATAGAATCAGGCAGTCTACACATCCAGATCAGTGGTCCTATGTATCTACAGATCAAAACCCTGCAGATTATGCCACTAGGCCTACTCAAGCAGCATGCCTTCAGAACTCTATTTGGTTCTCAGGCCCAACCTTTCTGTACCAACCACACTGTGAGGATATAGACACTGCTAATGCTTTTCCACTCATAGGGCCTGAAGCTGACCCTGAAATCAGATTTGAGATTACAAGCTTCAGTACCAGAGCTTCTGAAGCCACACTTCACTCACATTGCTTTGATAGATTTTCTTGCTGGAAGATATTAGTTAAGACCCTAGCCAGACTCATCCATGTCGCTAAAACCTTCCAGAGGGAAACCAGCAGCAATCAGGTCAGAAGGTGGGAAAGTTTCCATGAACAAATCAATCTAGAAGAACTTGCTCAGGCAAAGTCTGTTATAATCTCTTCTGTTCAAAGCAAACATTTCCAGAAGGAAATTGACTGCATCAAAAGACATTCCCGAAACAAAGCCGTCTTAGGAAGCTTAGCCCCTTTTTAGACAAAAATGGGTTGTTGAGAGTAGGTGGACGTTTGTCTCTTGCAGAACTTTCAGAGGAAGAGAAACAGCCTGTCATTATACCTTATAATCACCACATTGCAACACTGCTTGTTAGGTACTATCATGAACAAGTAGTTCACCAAGGGCGACACATCACAGAGGGTGCAATTAGAACCGCAGGTTTCTGGATTCTTGGTGGCAAACGCTTGGTATCAGCTGTTATACACAAATGTGTCATCTGCCGCAAGCTGCGAGGAAGATTACAAAGTCAAAAGATGGCAGAGCTACCAGAGGACAGAGTAATTGCTCAACCACCTTTCACCAATGTGGGCTTAGATGTATTTGGTCCGTGGTCTGTCTTAACCCGCCGCACTAGAGGAGGCAGCGCAGACAGTAAACGATGGGCAGTCCTTTTCACTTGTTTGTCCACCCGAGCTGTACACATAGAGCTACTTGAAACCATGTCAACATCAAGCTTTATTAATGCTTTGAGGAGATTCTTCTCAATTCGTGGCCCAGCAAAACTGCTCCGTTCTGACAGAGGAACAAACTTTGTAGGAGCCTGCAAGGAACTTAACATTTGTGCCAGCGAATCACAATTGCAAGACTTTCTCCAAGACAGAGGATGTACATGGGTCTTTAATCCTCCACACTCTTCACACATGGGTGGTGTCTGGGAGAGACTTATAGGTATTGCCAGGCGAATCTTGGACGCTATGTTGCTACAAACTAAAACTGCTCACTTGACCCATGAGACTTTAAGCACCTTTATGGCAGAGGTTACAGCTATTATGAATGCCAGGCCTATAGTTCCTGTGTCCTCAGACCCTGATACACCTATGGTCCTTACTAGGGATGAGCGAACTCGAACTGTATAGTTCGGGTTCGTACCGAATTTTGGGGTGTCCATGACACGGACCCGAACCCGGACATTTTCGTAAAAGTCCGGGTTCGGTGTTCGTCGCTTTCTTCGCGCTTTTGTGACGCTTTCTTGGCGCTTTTTGAAAGGCTGCAAAGCAGCCAATCAACAAGCGTCATACTACTTGCCCCAAGAGGCCATCACAGCCATGCCTACTATTGGCATGGCTGTGATTGGCCAGAGCACCATGTGACCCAGCCTCTATTTAAGCTGGAGTCACATAGCGCCGCCCGTCACTCTGCTCTGATTAGCGTAGGGAGAGGTTGCGGCTGCGACAGTAGGGCGAGATTAGGCAGATTAACTCCTCCAAAGGACTTGATTAACTGATCGATCTGCAGCTGTGGATCATTGAGCTGCTGATCCTCAATTGCTCACTGTTTTTAGGCTGCCCAGACCGTTTGTCAGTCACATTTTTCTGGGGTGATCGGCGGCCATTTTGTGTCTTGTGGTGCGCCAGCACAAGCTGCGACCAAGTGCATTTAACCCTCAATGGTGTGGTTGTTTTTTGGCTAAAGCCTACATCAGGGTGAAGCTGTCACACCAAGTGCATTTAACCCTCAGTAGTGTGGTTGGTCAAGCTATCACACCAAGTGCATTTAACCAGCAATAGTCTGTTCATTTTTTGGCCATATACTAAATCAGGGGCAAGCTGCGCCCGTCACCAAGTGCATTTAACCCTCAGTAGTGTGGTTGGTCAAGCTGTGACACCAAGTGCATTTAACCAGCAATAGTCTGTTCATTTTTTGGCCATATACTACATCAGGGGCAAGCTGCGCCCATCACCAAGTGCATTTAACCAGCAATAGTGTGGTTATTTTTTGGCCATATCCCAGTCTAATTCTGTCACTAAATCCATACCGGTCACCCAGCGCCTAAATACTAGGCCTCAAATTTATATCCCGCTAAATCTCTCGTTACCGCTGTCCTGTTGTGGCTGGGAAAGTTATTTAGTGTCCGTCAAAGCACATTTTTTGTTCTGGGTTGAAATACAATTCCCAATTTAGCAATTTAAAAATTTAGTGGTTTCTGCTGTATCAGAGCTATTTGAAATCTATCCCTAAAAGGGTATATAATATTCAAGGTGCACATAGGGTCATTCAGAATAACTTCACACACCCGCTACTGTGCATTTCCAAGTCTAATTCTGTCACTAAACCCATACCTGTCACCCAGCGCCTAAATACTAGGCCTCAAATTTATATCCAGCTAAATCTGTCCTTAGTGCTGTAGCTGGGCGAGTTATTTAGTGTCCGTTCAAGCACATTTCTTGTTCTGGGTTGAAATACAATTCCCAATTTAGCAATTTCATAATTTAGTGGTTTCTGCTATATCAGAGCTATTTGAAATCTATCCCTAAAAGGGTATATAATATTCAAGGTGCACATTGGGTCATTCAGAATAACTTCACACACACCCGCTACTGTGTATTTCCAAGTCTAATTCTGTCACTAAACCCATACCTGTCACCCAGCGCCTAAATACTAGGCCTCAAATTTATATCCTGCTAAATCTCTCGTTAGTGCTGTAGCTGGGCGAGTTATTTAGTGTCCGTTCAAGCACATTTCTTGTTCTGGGTTGAAATACAATTCCCAATTTAGCAATTTCATAATTTAGTGGTTTCTGCTATATCAGAGCTATTTGAAATCTATCCCTAAAAGGGTATATAATATTCAAGGTGCACATTGGGTCATTCAGAATAACTTCACACACACCCGCTACTGTGTATTTCCAAGTCTAATTCTGTCACTAAACCCATACCTGTCACCCAGCGCCTAAATACTAGGCCTCAAATTTATATCCTGCTAAATCTCTCGTTAGTGCTGTAGCTGGGCGAGTTATTTAGTGTCCGTTCAAGCACATTTCTTGTTCTGGGTTGAAATACAATTCCCAATTTAGCAATTTCATAATTTAGTGGTTTCTGCTATATCAGAGCTATTTGAAATCTATCCCTAAAAGGGTATATAATATTCAAGGTGCACATTGGGTCATTCAGAATAACTTCACACACACCCGCTACTGTGTATTTCCAAGTCTAATTCTGTCACTAAACCCATACCTGTCACCCAGCGCCTAAATACTAGGCCTCAAATTTATATCCTGCTAAATCTCTCGTTAGTGCTGTAGCTGGGCGAGTTATTTAGTGTCCGTTCAAGCACATTTCTTGTTCTGGGTTGAAATACAATTCCCAATTTAGCAATTTCATAATTTAGTGGTTTCTGCTATATCAGAGCTATTTGAAATCTATCCCTAAAAGGGTATATAATATTCAAGGTGCACATTGGGTCATTCAGAATAACTTCACACACACCCGCTACTGTGTATTTCCAAGTCTAATTCTGTCACTAAACCCATACCTGTCACCCAGCGCCTAAATACTAGGCCTCAAATTTATATCCTGCTAAATCTCTCGTTAGTGCTGTAGCTGGGCGAGTTATTTAGTGTCCGTTCAAGCACATTTCTTGTTCTGGGTTGAAATACAATTCCCAATTTAGCAATTTCATAATTTAGTGGTTTCTGCTATATCAGAGCTATTTGAAATCTATCCCTAAAAGGGTATATAATATTCAAGGTGCACATTGGGTCATTCAGAATAACTTCACACACACCCGCTACTGTGTATTTCCAAGTCTAATTCTGTCACTAAACCCATACCTGTCACCCAGCGCCTAAATACTAGGCCTCAAATTTATATCCTGCTAAATCTCTCGTTAGTGCTGTAGCTGGGCGAGTTATTTAGTGTCCGTTCAAGCACATTTCTTGTTCTGGGTTGAAATACAATTCCCAATTTAGCAATTTCATAATTTAGTGGTTTCTGCTATATCAGAGCTATTTGAAATCTATCCCTAAAAGGGTATATAATATTCAAGGTGCACATTGGGTCATTCAGAATAACTTCACACACACCCGCTACTGTGTATTTCCAAGTCTAATTCTGTCACTAAACCCATACCTGTCACCCAGCGCCTAAATACTAGGCCTCAAATTTATATCCTGCTAAATCTCTCGTTAGTGCTGTAGCTGGGCGAGTTATTTAGTGTCCGTTCAAGCACATTTCTTGTTCTGGGTTGAAATACAATTCCCAATTTAGCAATTTCATAATTTAGTGGTTTCTGCTATATCAGAGCTATTTGAAATCTATCCCTAAAAGGGTATATAATATTCAAGGTGCACATTGGGTCATTCAGAATAACTTCACACACACACGCTTCTGTGCATTTCCAAGTCTAATTCTGTCACTAAATCCATACCGGTCACCCAGCGCCTAAATACTAGGCCTCAAATTTATATCCCGCTGAATTTGAATACAATACATTGGGCCAAATAATATATTTGTTGTTGTGGTGAACCATAACAATGAGAAAAACATCTAGTAAGGGACGCGGACGTGGACATGGTCGTGGTGGTGTTAGTGGACCCTCTGGTGCTGGGAGAGGACGTGGCCGTTCTGCCACATCCACACGTCCTAGTGTACCAACTACCTCAGGTCCCAGTAGCCGCCAGAATTTACAGCGATATATGGTGGGGCCCAATGCCGTTCTAAGGATGGTAAGGCCTGAGCAGGTCTACCTCTTCTGCTGCTGCCGCCTCGGCCTATTCTGCTGCTGCCGCCTCGGCCTCTTCCTCCGCCTCTGGAGGAACGTTGGCACCTGCCGCCCAGCAAACAGGGGATGTACCACCAACACCACCACCACCACCTCCGTCACCAAGCGTCTCAACCATGTCACACGCCAGCGTTCAGCTCTCCATCTCACAAACATTTGATAGAAAGCGTAAATTCCCACCTAGCCACCCTCGATCCCTGGCCCTGAATGCCAGCATTTCTAAACTACTGGCCTATGAAATGCTGTCATTTAGGCTGGTGGACACAGACAGCTTCAAACAGCTCATGTCGCTTGCTGTCCCACAGTATGTTGTTCCCAGCCGGCACTACTTCTCCAAGAGAGCCGTGCCTTCCCTGCACAACCAAGTATCCGATAAAATCAAGTGTGCACTGCGCAACGCCATCTGTGGCAAGGTCCACCTAACCACAGATACGTGGACCAGTAAGCACGGCCAGGGACGCTATATCTCCCTAACTGCACACTGGGTAAATGTAGTGGCAGCTGGGCCCCAGGCGGAGAGCTGTTTGGCGCACGTCCTTCCGCCGCCAAGGATCGCAGGGCAACATTCTTTGCCTCCTGTTGCCACCTCCTCCTTCTCGGCTTCCTCCTCCTCTTCTTCCACCTGCTCATCCAGTCAGCCACACACCTTCACCACCAACTTCAGCACAGCCCGGGGTAAACGTCAGCAGGCCATTCTGAAACTCATATGTTTGGGGGACAGGCCCCACACCGCACAGGAGTTGTGGCGGGGTATTGAACAACAGACCGACGAGTGGTTGCTGCCGGTGAGCCTCAAGCCCGGCCTGGTGGTGTGTGATAATGGGCGAAATCTCGTTGCAGCTCTGGGACTAGCCAATTTGACGCACATCCCTTGCTTGGCGCATGTGCTGAATTTGGTGGTGCAGAAGTTCATTCACAACTACCCCGACATGTCAGAGCTGCTGCATAAAGTGCGGGCCGTCTGTTCGCGCTTCCGGCGTTCACATCCTGCTGCTGCTCGCCTGTCTGCGCTACAGCGTAACTTCGGCCTTCCCGCTCACCGCCTCATATGCGACGTGCCCACCAGGTGGAACTCCACCTTGCACATGCTGGACAGACTGTGCGAGCAGCAGCAGGCCATAGTGGAGTTTCAGCTGCAGCACGCACGGGTCAGTCGCACTACAGAACAGCACCACTTCACCACCAATGACTGGGCCTTCATGCGAGACCTGTGTGCCCTGTTGCGCTGTTTTGAGTACTCCACCAACATGGCCAGTGGCGATGACACCGTTATCAGCGTTACAATACCACTTCTATGTCTCCTTGAGAAAACACTTAGGGCGATGATGGAAGAGGAGGTGGCCCAGGAGGAGGAGGAGGAGGAAGAGGGGTCATTTTTAGCACTTTCAGGCCAGTCTCTTCGAAGTGACTCAGAGGGAGGTTTTTGGCAACAGCAGAGGCCAGGTACAAATGTGGCCAGCCAGGGCCCACTACTGGAGGACGAGGAGGACGAGGATGAGGAGGAGGTGGAGGAGGATGAGGATGAAGCATGGTCACAGCGGGGTGGCACCCAACGCAGCTCGGGTCCATCACTGGTGCGTGGCTGGGGGGAAAGGCAGGACGATGACGATACGCCTCCCACAGAGGACAGCTTGTCCTTACCCCTGGGCAGCCTGGCACACATGAGCGACTACATGCTGCAGTGCCTGCGCAACGACAGCAGAGTTGCCCACATTTTAACCTGTGCGGACTACTGGGTTGCCACCCTGCTGGATCCACGCTACAAAGACAATGTGCCCACCTTACTTCCTGCACTGGAGCGTGATAGGAAGATGCGCGAGTACAAGCGCACGTTGGTAGACGCGCTACTGAGAGCATTCCCAAATGTCACAGGGGAACAAGTGGAAGCCCAAGGCCAAGGCAGAGGAGGAGCAAGAGGTCGCCAAGGCAGCTGTGTCACGGCCAGCTCCTCTGAGGGCAGGGTTAGCATGGCAGAGATGTGGAAAACTTTTGTCAACACGCCACAGCTAACTGCACCACCACCTGATACGCAACGTGTTAGCAGGAGGCAACATTTCACTAACATGGTGGAACAGTACGTGTGCACACCCCTCCACGTACTGACTGATGGTTCGGCCCCATTCAACTTCTGGGTCTCTAAATTGTCCACGTGGCCAGAGCTAGCCTTTTATGCCTTGGAGGTACTGGCCTGCCCGGCAGCCAGCGTTTTGTCTGAACGTGTATTCAGCACGGCAGGGGGCGTCATTACAGACAAACGCAGCCGCCTGTCTACAGCCAATGTGGACAAGCTGACGTTCATAAAAATGAACCAGGCATGGATCCCACAGGACCTGTCCGTCCCTTGTCCAGATTAGACATTAACTACCTCCCCATAACCATATATTATTGGACTCCAGGGCACTTCCTCATTCAATCCTATTTTTATTTTCATTTTACCATTATATTGCGAGGCTACCCAAAGTTGAATGAACCTCTCCTCTGCCTGTGTGCTAGGCCTAAATATATGCCAATGGACTGTTGCAGTGGTGGGTGACGTGAAGCCTCATTCTCTGCTATGACATGCAGACTGATTCTCTGCTGACATGAAGCCAGATTCTCTGTTACGGGACCTCTCTCCTCTGCCTGTGTGCTAGGCCTAAATATATGCCAATGGACTGTTGCAGTGGTGGCTGACGTGAAGCCTCATTCTCTGCTATGACATGCAGACTAATTCTCTGCTGACATGAAGCCAGATTGTCTGTTACGGGACCTCTCTCCTCTGCCTGGGTGCTGGGCCTAAATTTATGACAATGGACTGTTGCAGTGGTGGCTGACGTGAAGCCTGATTCTCTGCTATGACATGCAGACTGATTCTCTGCTGACATGAAGCCAGATCCTCTGTTACGGGACCTCTCTCCTCTGCCTGTGTGTGTGCTGGGCCTAAATATATGCCAATGGACTGTTGCAGTGGTGGCTGACGTGAAGCCTCATTCTCTGCTATGACATGCAGACTGATTCTCTGCTGACATGAAGCCAGATTCTCTGTTACGGGACCTCTCTCCTCTGCCTGTGTGTGTGCTGGGCCTAAATATATGCCAATGGACTGTTGCAGTGGTGGCTGACGTGAAGCCTCATTCTCTGCTATGACATGCAGACTAATTCTCTGCTGACATGAAGACAGATTCTCTGTTACGGGACCTCCCTCCTCTGTCTGGGTGCTGGGCCTAAATATATGCCAATGGACTGTTGCAGTGGTGGCTGACGTGAAGCCTCATTCTCTGCTATGACATGCAGACTAATTCTCTGCTGACATGAAGACAGATTCTCTGTTACGGGACCTCCCTCCTCTGCCTGGGTGCTGGGCCTAAATATATGCCAATGGACTGTTGCAGTGGTGGCTGACGTGAAGCCTCATTCTCTGCTATGACATGCAGACTAATTCTCTGCTGACATGAAGACAGATTCTCTGTTACGGGACCTCTCTCCTCTGCCTGTGTGTGTGCTGGGCCTAAATATATGCCAATGGACTGTTGCAGTGGTGGCTGACGTGAAGCCTCATTCTCTGCTATGACATGCAGACTAATTCTCTGCTGACATGAAGACAGATTCTCTGTTACGGGACCTCCCTCCTCTGCCTGGGTGCTGGGCCTAAATATATGCCAATGGACTGTTGCAGTGGTGGCTGACGTGAAGCCTCATTCTCTGCTATGACATGCAGACTAATTCTCTGCTGACATGAAGACAGATTCTCTGTTACGGGACCTCCCTCCTCTGCCTGGGTGCTGGGCCTAAATATATGCCAATGGACTGTTGCAGTGGTGGGTGACGTGAAGCCTCATTCTCTGCTATGACATGCAGACTGATTCTCTGCTGACATGAAGCCAGATTGTCTGTTACGGGACCTCCCTCCTCTGCCTGGGTGCTGGGCCTAAATATATGCCAATGGACTGTTGCAGTGGTGGCTGACGTGAAGCCTCATTCTCTGCTATGACATGCAGACTAATTCTCTGCTGACATGAAGACAGATTCTCTGTTACGGGACCTCCCTCCTCTGCCTGGGTGCTGGGCCTAAATATATGCCAATGGACTGTTGCAGTGGTGGCTGACGTGAAGCCTCATTCTCTGCTATGACATGCAGACTAATTCTCTGCTGACATGAAGACAGATTCTCTGTTACGGGACCTCCCTCCTCTGCCTGGGTGCTGGGCCTAAATATATGCCAATGGACTGTTGCAGTGGTGGGTGACGTGAAGCCTCATTCTCTGCTATGACATGCAGACTGATTCTCTGCTGACATGAAGCCAGATTGTCTGTTACCGGACCTCTCTCCTCTGCCTGTGTGCTAGGCCTAAATATATGCCAATGGACTGTTGCAGTGGTGGCTGACGTGAAGCCTCATTCTCTGCTATGACATGCAGACTGATTCTCTGCTGACATGAAGCCAGATCGTCTGTTACGGGACCTCTCTGCTCTGCCTGTGTGCTAGGCCTAAATATATGCCAATGGACTGTTGCAGTGGTGGGTGACGTGAAGCCTCATTCTCTGCTATGACATGCAGACTGATTCTCTGCTGACATGAAGCCAGATTGTCTGTTACGGGACCTCTCTCCTCTGCCTGTGTGCTAGGCCTAAATATATGCCAATGGACTGTTGCAGTGGTGGCTGACGTGAAGCCTCATTCTCTGCTATGACATGCAGACTGATTCTCTGCTGACATGAAGCCAGATCGTCTGTTACGGGACCTCTCTGCTCTGCCTGTGTGCTAGGCCTAAATATATGCCAATGGACTGTTGCAGTGGTGGGTGACGTGAAGCCTCATTCTCTGCTATGACATGCAGACTGATTCTCTGCTGTCATGAAGCCAGATTGTCTGTTACGGGACCTCTCTGCTCTGCCTGTGTGCTAGGCCTAAATATATGCCAATGGACTGTTGCAGTGGTGGGTGACGTGAAGCCTCATTCTCTGCTATGACATGCAGACTGATTCTCTGCTGACATGAAGCCAGATTGTCTGTTACGGGACCTCTCTCCTCTGCCTGTGTGCTAGGCCTAAATATATGCCAATGGACTGTTGCAGTGGTGGCTGACGTGAAGCCTCATTCTCTGCTATGACATGCAGACTAATTCTCTGCTGACATGAAGCCAGATTGTCTGTTACGGGACCTCTCTCCTCTGCCTGTGTGCTAGGCCTAAATATATGCCAATGGACTGTTGCAGTGGTGGCTGACGTGAAGCCTCATTCTCTGCTATGACATGCAGACTGATTCTCTGCTGACATGAAGCCAGATCGTCTGTTACGGGACCTCTCTGCTCTGCCTGTGTGCTAGGCCTAAATATATGCCAATGGACTGTTGCAGTGGTGGGTGACGTGAAGCCTCATTCTCTGCTATGACATGCAGACTGATTCTCTGCTGTCATGAAGCCAGATTGTCTGTTACGGGACCTCTCTGCTCTGCCTGTGTGCTAGGCCTAAATATATGCCAATGGACTGTTGCAGTGGTGGGTGACGTGAAGCCTCATTCTCTGCTATGACATGCAGACTGATTCTCTGCTGACATGAAGCCAGATTGTCTGTTACGGGACCTCTCTCCTCTGCCTGTGTGCTAGGCCTAAATATATGCCAATGGACTGTTGCAGTGGTGGCTGACGTGAAGCCTCATTCTCTGCTATGACATGCAGACTAATTCTCTGCTGACATGAAGCCAGATTGTCTGTTACGGGACCTCTCTCCTCTGCCTGGGTGCTGGGCCTAAATTTATGACAATGGACTGTTGCAGTGGTGGCTGACGTGAAGCCTGATTCTCTGCTATGACATGCAGACTGATTCTCTGCTGACATGAAGCCAGATCCTCTGTTACGGGACCTCTCTCCTCTGCCTGTGTGTGTGCTGGGCCTAAATATATGCCAATGGACTGTTGCAGTGGTGGCTGACGTGAAGCCTCATTCTCTGCTATGACATGCAGACTGATTCTCTGCTGACATGAAGCCAGATTCTCTGTTACGGGACCTCTCTCCTCTGCCTGTGTGTGTGCTGGGCCTAAATATATGCCAATGGACTGTTGCAGTGGTGGCTGACGTGAAGCCTCATTCTCTGCTATGACATGCAGACTAATTCTCTGCTGACATGAAGACAGATTCTCTGTTACGGGACCTCCCTCCTCTGCCTGGGTGCTGGGCCTAAATATATGCCAATGGACTGTTGCAGTGGTGGCTGACGTGAAGCCTCATTCTCTGCTATGACATGCAGACTAATTCTCTGCTGACATGAAGACAGATTCTCTGTTACGGGACCTCCCTCCTCTGCCTGGGTGCTGGGCCTAAATATATGCCAATGGACTGTTGCAGTGGTGGCTGACGTGAAGCCTCATTCTCTGCTATGACATGCAGACTGATTCTCTGCTGACATGAAGCCATATTCTCTGTTACGGGACCTCTCTCCTCTGCCTGTGTGTGTGCTGGGCCTAAATATATGCCAATGGACTGTTGCAGTGGTGGCTGACGTGAAGCCTCATTCTCTGCTATGACATGCAGACTAATTCTCTGCTGACATGAAGACAGATTCTCTGTTACGGGACCTCCCTCCTCTGCCTGGGTGCTGGGCCTAAATATATGCCAATGGACTGTTGCAGTGGTGGCTGACGTGAAGCCTCATTCTCTGCTATGACATGCAGACTAATTCTCTGCTGACATGAAGACAGATTCTCTGTTACGGGACCTCTCTCCTCTGCCTGGGTGCCGGGGCCTAAATATCTGAGAATGGACTGTTCCAGTGGTGGGTGACGGGAAGCCAGATTCTCTGCTATGGAACCTCTCTCCAATTGATTTTGGTTAATTTTTATTTATTTAATTTTTATTTTAATTCATTTCCCTATCCACATTTGTTTGCAGGGGATTTACCTACATGTTGCTGCCTTTTGCAGCCCTCTAGCTCTTTCCTGGGCTGTTTTACAGCCTTTTTAGTGCCGAAAAGTTCGGGTCCCCATTAACTTCAATGGGGTTCGGGTTCAGGACGAAGTTCGGATCGGGTTCGGATCCCGAACCCGAACATTTCCGGGATGTTCGGCCGAACTTCTCGAACCCGAACATCCAGGTGTTCGCTCAACTCTAGTCCTTACCCCAGCAATGTTGTTGACTCAAAAGGTGAACTCTTTGTCTGCTCCATCCGGAACCATAAGTACAACACAAGTTAATGCTAAACAATGGAAGCAAGTACAATGCTTGGCAGACACCTTTTGGAAAAGATGGAAGAGGGAGTATCTGTCAAATCTGCAACGCCGTAGGAAATGGACTGAGGATCGCCCAAATGTAAAAGTGGGTGATGTTGTTCTGTTGAAGGACAGCCAAGAGAGCAGGAACGAGTGGCCTGTAGGACTTATTGTCAATGCTCTACCAAGCAGGGATGGCAAAGTTAGGAAGGTGGAGGTCAAGATTGCAAAGAATGGGACTTCCAAAATGTATCTTAGACCTATAACTGACGTCATAGTTTTAGTTTCAGATTAGCTAGGATTCCATTTCCTGTTTATATGTTTTTTCTGCATAGCAGTAGTTATTTAGGTAGTGACATAATTATGCCAGACAGGGAGTGTTCCGCCTATTTTGCATTATAATGTGCTGTAAAGATTGTACTGAAATATTATGTTTGACGTTGCTGCCATCTAGTGGTCAAAGTTAGTTTCTACTTCGCCAGAACTTTACAGGAAGTGTATTGTTCTCTGAGTCAGAGGAAGTAACCTTTAACCTGGAACTGTATTTCCTCCATTTCATCACTGCTCCTGGATCTTGCAGGCTGCATGCAGAGGAGCTCTTGATTTATTCCTGGACTAATGGTGGAATTGTCTGTGAGTACTCTCACTGATGAAGTGAGCCTACTGTATTATGTGTAATGTACTGATACATATGTTTTGTTTATGTTTATATTGTAGTTTTACAAAGTTATTCAGAAAAGAGAATACAAACAGATCTGATGTCTCACGTTTCTTGACTTCTGAATTATTGTTAAGCTGTCTGACTAGTGTTATACAACAGTCAATAACGCGAAGCAGAACAGTCACAAAGAATTTCACCACTAAGTAAGTCGGTGCATACTGCAAAAGGTGTTCAATCACCCATACATTTTCCGAAAAAAAGCCTGTGTCACATAAATAATGTCACCACTAAGTAAGTCGGTCCATACTGCAAAAGGAGGTGTACAATCACCCATATATTTTCCCGAAAAAAAGCCAATGTCACAAAGAACTTCACCACTAAATAAGGCCGAATGCACACGGCCGTGTTCCGCGGCCGAGTGCGGGCCGTGAAAACCCTGCCGGGATTCCTGCTGACTGCTGTAGCGCACGGCGTCATGGGTTGCTATGACGCCGTGCGCTTCATGCAGCCGCTGCTGGACAGTAATACACTAGTATAGTGGTCCGCATGTGAGCCAGTTTCTTTGTAGCGCTTGATGGTTTTTGTGACTGCACTTGGGGACACTTTCAAAGTTTTCCAAATTTTTCGGACTGACTGACCTTCATTTTTTAAAGTAATGATGGCCACTTGTTTTTCTTTACTTAGCTGCTTTTTTCTTGCCATAATACAAATTCTAACATTCTATTCAGTAGGACTATCAGCTGTGTATCCACCTGACTTCTCCACAACGCAACTGATGGTCCCAACCCCATTTATAAGGCAAGAAATCCCACTTATTAAACCTGATAGGGCACACCTGTGAAGTGAAAAACATTTCAGGTGACTACCCCTTGAAGCTCATCAAGAGAATGCCAAGAGTTTGCAAAGCAGTAATCAAAGCAAAAGGTGGCTACTTTGAAGAACCTAGAATATGACATATTTTCAGTTGTTTTACACTTTTTTGTTATGTATATAATTCAACACGTGTTAATTCATAGTTTTGATGCCTTCAGTGTGAATCTACAATTTTCATAGTCATGAAAATAAAGAAAACTCTTTGAATGAGAAGGTGTGTCCAAACTTTTGGTCTGTACTGTAAGTGCAACGCTGAAAGATGAATATATTTTCTTTTGCCTACGGAGTTCTTTTGTTATGGCTTTGCACAGGGAGCCAAGAATGTTACGCACAATTCTGATGGAACTCCTGATCTTAAGAAACTGTACTTGGACTCCAAAGCTGAGATCAAATGCAGACGGAGCAGATAAAAAACACATGAACGATTTCAACTTACTGAAGCTACTTGATTTAATTGTGAATATATGGTAAAGGAAAAGTCTGCTGGTGTGTTGTCATCAGCGTCTTCATTATGTTTACTGCAGGACCCACGACGAAGTAATTCGGTCCATACAGCAAAAGGAGGTCTACAATTACCCATCAATTTTTATCAGAAAGCCTGTTTCACATAAAAAATTTCACTACTACGTAATTCGGTCCATACAGCAAAAGGAGGTCTACAATCACCTATCAATTTTCCCCAAAAAAGCCAGTTTCACATAAAAAATTTCACCACTAAGTAATTCGGTCCATACCGCAAAAAGGGCTTCACCACATATAACTGCACCGCTGAATGGCAAATAGGCACTTATTTTTTTCCATTTTTCCACCACACAAGCCTTTTCTACATATAAGTGCAATGCTGAACGGCGAATATATTTTTCTTTTGCAACTAATACAACGCGGACAGGGCTTTATAATATATCACTGCACCGCTGAATGGCAATTAGGCCCTAATTTTGTCTACTTTTACACAACACCAAAGGCTTTTCAACAGATAAGTGCAACACTGGACGGCGAATATATTTTTATTTTGCCACTAATACACGGCAAACAGAGCTGTAGAATCTATCACTGCACCAGACAAGGGCAAATATATTTTTCTTTTGCTACTAATACATGGAAAAAAGAGCTTTACAACATATAACTGCACTGCACAAGGGCAAATAAGAGGTACTGTAGAATTATTTCCTTGTAATAAATAGTGTTGATTGTGAATATTCTAATCGCAATTTTTTTATTGCGAATATTGCCACTTCGAGAATTCACGAAAATCTTGAATATAGTGCTATATTGCGAATATTCTAGATTTTTTTTCATCAATACCCATGATCGCTCACTGCTTCTTGCTTGTGGGCCAATGATAAGGCTGCAATATCTTTTACTTTAAGAGTAGTATTGATTGCAAATTTTCGTATTGCAAATTTTTTATCGTACATTTTTATTGTGAATTTTCCAATTGCCGATTTTTGCACTCAAGAAATTAATGACTGGAGATCTTGAATTTGCAAATATATAACGAATATTTATCCAAATATACGCGAAATATCGCAAATTCGAATATTGCCCCTGCCGCTCAACACTGGTAATAAACCCTGTGTTACAGGAAATATGGCTTTCAGGCAGAACCTCAGCCTGATGACCACACAAATATGCCTAATAATTGGACCCAGTGGTATTCACCCATTCAGTGATATCAGCATGGCCAGTAGCATTGTGTCCCTTGTTAGCATATCTAAGGCAGGAAGGGCACATTGTAAAAGCAGTTGAACAACATTCTCTTGGCCAAGAGATGGGGAAAGATATTTGGGTGGTCACAGGGTAGAGTCTATATATATAGATAAATGCAAAGAAAAAGGGGGTAAGTCAGCACATCCCAATGCGCAGGGGCACGTTGCTATGGCTGAAAACAACACTGTAAAACAAATCATGCAATGCAAAAGCTCTCTGCAAACCAAATAAAGTACAGAAATGCATAATAATTGCTAATGCTATACTTATAAATTAGAGATGCTTATCAAATAATTTTGTACAAAATTATTTGAGCCCGTCTGCCACAAGTCAAGGCGATCTCTGTAAGATGGGTTCCTAACACTAAATTCTACCTGTTATGTGCCATGACAGCTACATTACAATTCAGGGAGCGTAGGTTCCACATGCATGCTGGGCCTGCTTTAATTTATATCATCTTTGGTGCCAAAATGGCCTCCATTATATCCAAGGAATGCAGGTACCAACATGCATGCCAAAGCCACTCCACACCACTCCTGGTGCCAAATGGCCACCAAAGAATGCAATGAGAGTCCACACTATACCTCTCCTGGTGCCAAATGTCTTCCAATGAATGAGGAAGAGCAGGCTAAGCTATGTACTCACACTAATTAAAATCAGCCTATGGGACAGACGAGCTGGTCAGGAATGCACGACTGAGGTGTCAGCCACAACTCCAGTACAAAGTGCAAAGAAAAAGGGGGTCAGTCAGCACATCCCAATGCGCAGGGGCACGTTGCTATGGCTGAAAACAACACTGTAAAACAAAACATGCAATGGAACAGCTCTCTGCAAACCAAATAAAGTACAAACATGCACAATAATTGCTAATGCTATACTTATAAATTACAGATGCTTGGCAAATTATTTTGTACAAAATTATTTGAGCCTATCTGCCACACATCAAGGCGATCTCTGTAAGATGGGTTCCTAACACTAAATTCTACCTGTTATGTGCCATACTACAATACAATTCAGGGAGTGTAGGTTCCACATGCATGCTGGGCCTGCTTTAATTTCTGTGAGGTTAAATGGTCACTCGGACCTTTTGCAACCTGTCTGACTAGTAATCATAAAATTATATATTTATTATTCACTCTTTTAAAATACATTTACTTCTTGGGAACTGGCTTAAAATTCTTGAGGGTTCATCAGGGTTCTGTGTTTCTAGTGACAATGTAAGAGTGCGCCCTGTACTCGTAACCCATTGGTCGAGATGTTGTCCATGACTTGAAGATATATGGAGATTGGACGGATTGATCCCACCTGCTGAAACCGAGGATTTAAAGCTTGGTTCCCGCCCCCACAAGCAAAACCTGCATGTCATCCCCTGAGGACGCTGAGTACACGGCGAAACATGTAGGGTTGCAGGAATAGATTTTAGTTCAGGGATTTAGAGGTAGGGACCCCTTAGTGGGAAATTGTATCTAGACAGTGTTAGACATAGAGAATTCGCCCTGAGAAGTCCAATCAGGACATACACCATATAATAAACATGGAAAAGCAATAGTCGAGGCTCACCTGGTCCCAGTTTAAAGTGGAGGCACGGATATTCGCCAGGAACTCAGCGATAGTAGAAATATAAGTGAAAAAGGAGATCCAGCTTTCAATCAACCATATAAATGCTTTAATGAAAAAAGTGCTAAAATCCAGACATGTACATCAGGTCTACGCGTTTCAGATCAACAAATTCAGATCCTTACTCATGACAACATGATGATGTGAGACACTGGCCTTAAATAAGGAACAGGTCAAACATATCAGGTGGAAACAATCAACTGTTCATCCATGCGCAGCAGGGACAGATTTTTTCTGATTATGACAGATCTTGCTAAATTCTGCACTATAGCTCGTGGAGAAAACTGGGGCTCTGTTCTTGGGGACTTCACTAATGAAATTAGATCGAATGCTAGCCCTGTTTTTTGGGATGACTAGATCTATCCGTGATTTGACTTGTTCCGCGGCCTGTGTCAAGCTGCTGTTGCTGTATCCACGGGCAACAAGGCGCTCAGCAGCTAAGTTGAGCTCTTCCTTGAAGCCCGTGTCACTTGAGCAATTCTGTCTGAGGCGTATAAATTCGCCTCTAGGGATATTGCATACAACATGAGCAGGATGACATGAGGACGCGAAAAGAGAACTGTTACCCGCAGTCTTCTTGCAGTAGGTGCGGGGGACTACATTAGATTTGGCAGCATTGCCCACCAAAGTCAAATGCAATAGATGTGCAGTTGAAATTGAGAGTGAATTTCAGGTTCAAAGTGTTGTTATTTAGGAACTCCTAAAACAGTGGTATGGCAGTATGGTCACCTGACCAGATGAACAGCAAGTGATCAATATAATGGCCATACCACCGTAATGACCCCAAATATTGTGATCTGAAAAGAAATAGCAAGATTCCCACCACGCCATATAGCTGTTAGCCATGGAGGGTGAGAATTTTGCCCCCATGGAATTACCGGTGCGTTGGAGGAAGAAACAATGGTTAAACATGAATACATTGTGTTTAACCAGCTCAGCCCCCCTAGCTTAAACCCCCTTAATGACCAGACCACTTTTTACAATTCTGCACTACACTACTTTCACGGTTTATTGCTTGGTCATACAACCAAGTGAATTTTACCTCCTTTTCTTCTCACTAATAGAGCTTTCATTTGGTTCTATTACATTGCTGCTGACTAGAGTTGAGCGAACACCTGGATGTTCAGGTTCGAGAAGTTCGGCCGAACTTCCCAGAAATGTTCGGGTTCGGGATCCGAACCCGACCCGAACTTCGTCCCGAACCCAAACCCCATTGAAGTCAATGGGGACCCGAACTTTTCGGCACTAAAAAGGCTGTAAAACAGCCCAGGAAAGGGCTAGAGGCAGCAAAATGTAGTTAAATCCCCTGCAAACAAATGTGGATAGGGAAATGAATAAAAATAAAAATAAAATAAATAAAAATTAACCAATATCAATTGGAGAGAGGTCCCATAGCAGAGAATCAGGCTTCATGTCATAGCAGAGAATCATGCTTCATGTCACCCAACACTGGAACAGGGCACTGTCAGATATTTTTAGGCCCCGGCACCGAGACAGAGGAGAGAGGTCCCATAGTAGAGATTCAGGCTTAATTTCAGCAGAGAATCAGGCTTCATGTCATAGCAGAGAATCAGGCTTCACGTCAGCCAAAACTGGAACAGTCCATTGTCAGATATTTAGGCCCCGGCACCCAGACAGAGGAGAGAGGTCCCATAGCAGAGAATCAGGCTTCATGTCATAGCAGAGAATCAGGCTTCATGTCATAGCAGAGAATCAGGCTTCAAGTCACCCACCACTGGAACAGGCCATTGTCAGATATTTAGGCCCTGGCACCCAGACAGAGGAGAGAGGTCCCATAGCAGAGATTCAGGCTTCATGTCAGCAGAGAATTAGGCTTCATGTCATAGCAGAGAATCAGGCTTCGCGTCAGCCAAAACTGGAACAGTCCATTGTCAGATATTTAGGCCCCGGCACCCAGACAGAGGAGAGAGGTCCCATAGCAGAGATTCAGGCTTCATGTCAGCAGAGAATCAGGCTTCATGTCAGCAAAAACTGGAACAGTCCATTGTCAGATATTTAGGCCCCGGCACCCAGACAGAGGAGAGAGGTCCCATAGCAGAGAATCAGGCTTGATGTCATAGCAGAGAATCAGGCTTCACGTCACCCACCACTGGAACAGGCCATTGTCAGATATTTTGGCCCTGGCACCCAGACAGAGGAGAGAGGTCCCATAGCAGAGAATCAGACTTCATGTCATAGCAGAGAATCAGGCTTCATGTCATAGCAGAGAATCAGGCTTCACGTCACCCACCACTGGAACAGGCCATTGTCAGATATTTAGGCCCTGGCACCCAGACAGAGGAGAGAGGTCCCATAGCAGAGAATCAGGCTTGATGTCATAGCAGAGAATCAGGCTTCATGTCATAGCAGAGAATCAGGCTTCATGTCATAGCAGAGAATCAGGCTTCACGTCAGCCAAAACTGGAACAGTCCATTGTCAGATATTTAGGCCCCGGCACCCAGACAGAGGAGAGAGGTCCCATAGCAGAGATTCAGGCTTCATGTCAGCAGAGAATCAGGCTTCATGTCAGCAGAGAATCAGGCTTCATGTCATAGCAGAGAATCAGGCTTCACGTCAGCCAAAACTGGAACAGTCCATTGTCAGATATTTAGGCCCCGGCACCCAGACAGAGGAGAGAGGTCCCATAGCAGAGAATCAGGCTTCATGTCAGCAGAGATTCAGGCTTCATGTCATAGCAGAGAATCAGGCTTCACGTCAGCCAAAACTGGAACAGTCCATTGTCAGATATTTAGGCCCCGGCACCCAGACAGAGGAGAGAGGTTCCATAGCAGAGATTCAGGCTTCATGTCATAGCAGAGAATCATGCTTCACGTCACCCAAAACTGGAACAGTCCATTGTCAGATATTTAGGCCCCGGCACCCAGACAGAGGAGAGAGGTCCCATAGCAGAGAATCAGGCTTCATGTCAGCAGAGAATCAGGCTTCATGTCATAGCAGAGAATCAGGCTTCACGTCAGCCAAAACTGGAACAGTCCATTGTCAGATATTTAGGCCCCGGCACCCAGACAGAGGAGAGAGGTCCCATAGCAGAGATTCAGGCTTCATGTCAGCAGAGAATCAGGCTTCATGTCATAGCAGAGAATCAGGCATCACGTCAGCCAAAACTGGAACAGTCCATTGTCAGATATTTAGGCCCCGGCACCCAGACAGAGGAGAGAGGTTCCATAGCAGAGATTCAGGCTTCATGTCATAGCAGAGAATCATGCTTCACGTCACCCAAAACTGGAACAGTCCATTGTCAGATATTTAGGCCCCGGCACACAGACAGAGGAGAGAGGTCCCATAGCAGAGAATCAGGCTTCATGTCAGCAGAGAATCAGGCTTCATGTCATAGCAGAGAATCAGGCTTCACGTCAGCCAAAACTGGAACAGTCCATTGTCAGATATTTAGGCCCCGGCACCCAGACAGAGGAGAGAGGTCCCATAGCAGGGATTCAGGCTTCATGTCATAGCAGAGAATCATGCTTCACGTCACCCAAAACTGGAACAGTCCATTGTCAGATATTTTGGCCCCGGCACCCAGACAGAGGAAGAGGTCCCATAGCAGAGATTCAGGCTTCATGTCATAGCAGAGAATCATGCTTCATGTCATAGCAGAGAATCAGGCTTCACGTCACCCACCACTGGAACAGGCCATTGTCAGATATTTAGGCCCCGGCACCCAGACAGAGGAGAGAGGTCCCATAGCAGAGATTCAGGCTTCATGTCAGCAGAGAATCAGGCTTCATGTCATAGCAGAGAATCAGGCTTCACGTCAGCCAAAACTGGAACAGTCCATTGTCAGATATTTAGACCCCGGCACCCTGACAGAGGAGAGAGGTTCCATAGCAGAGATTCAGGCTTCATGTCATAGCAGAGAATCATGCTTCACGTCACCCAAAACTGGAACAGTCCATTGTCAGATATTTAGGCCCCGGCACCCAGACAGAGGAGAGAGGTCCCATAGCAGAGAATCAGGCTTCATGTCAGCAGAGAATCAGGCTTCATGTCATAGCAGAGAATCAGGCTTCACGTCAGCCAAAACTGGAACAGTCCATTGTCAGATATTTAGGCCCCGGCACCCAGACAGAGGAGAGAGGTCCCATAGCAGAGATTCAGGCTTCATGTCATAGCAGAGAATCATGCTTCACGTCACCCAAAACTGGAACAGTCCATTGTCAGATATTTTGGCCCCGGCACCCAGACAGAGGAGAGAGGTCCCATAGCAGAGATTCAGGCTTCATGTCATAGCAGAGAATCATGCTTCATGTCACCCAACACTGGAACAGGCCAGTGTCAGATATTTTTAGGCCTTGGGACCCAGACAGAGGAGAGGTTCATTTAACTTTGGGTTGCCCCGCAATATAATGGTAAAATGAAAATAAAAATAGGATTGAATGAGGAAGTGCCCTGGAGTACAATAATATATGGTTAAGGGGAGGTAGTTAATGTCTAATCTGCACAAGGGATGGACAGGTCCTGTGGGATCCATGCCTGGTTCATTTTTATGAACGTCAGCTTGTCCACATTGGCTGTAGACAGGCGGCTGCGTTTGTCTGTAATGACGCCCCCTGCCGTGCTGAATACACGTTCAGACAAAACGCTGGCTGCCGGGCAGGCCAGCACCTCCAAGGCATAAAAGGCTAGCTCTGGCCACGTGGACAATTTAGAGACCCAGAAGTTGAATGGGGCCGAACCATCAGTCAGTACGTGGAGGGGTGTGCACACGTACTGTTCCACCATGTTAGTGAAATGTTGCCTCCTGCTAACACGTTGCGTATCAGGTGGTGGTGCAGTTAGCTGTGGCGTGTTGACAAAACTTTTCCACATCTCTGCCATGCTAACCCTCCCCTCAGAGGAGCTGGCCGTGACACAGCTGCGTTGGCGACCTCTTGCTCCTCCTCTGCCTTCGCCTTGGGCTTCCACTTGTTCCCCTGTGACATTTGGGAATGCTCTCAGTAGAGCGTCTACCAATATGCGCTTGTACTCGCGCATCTTCCTATCACGCTCCAGTGCAGGAAGTAAGGTGGGCACATTGTCTTTGTACCGTGGATCCAGCAGGGTGGCAACCCAGTAGTCCGCACACGTTAAAATGTGGGCAACTCTGCTGTCGTTGCGCAGGCACTGCAGCATGTAGTCGCTCATGTGTGCCAGGCTGCCCAGAGGTAAGGACAATCTGTCCTCTGTGGGAGGCGTATCGTCATCGTCCTGCGTTTCCCCCCAGCCACACACCAGTGATGGGCCTGAGCTGCGTTGGGTGCCACCCCGCTGTGACCATGCTTCATCCTCATCCTCCTCCACCTCCTCCTCATCCTCGTCCTCCTCGTCCTCCAGTAGTGGGCCCTGGCTGGCCACATTTGTACCTGGCCTCTGCTGTTGCAAAAAACCTCCCTCTGAGTCACTTCTAAGAGACTGGCCTGAAAGTGCTAAAAATGACCCCTCTTCCTCCTCCTCCTGAGCCACCTCCTCTTCCATCATCGTCCTAAGTGTTTTCTCAAGGAGATATAGAAGTGATATTGTAATGCGGATAACGGCGTTATCGCCACTGGCCATGTTGGTGGAGTACTCGAAACAGCGCAACAGGGCACACAGGTCTCGCATGGAGGCCCAGTCATTGGTGGTGAAGTGGTGCTGTTCTGTAGTGCGACTGACCCGTGCGTGCTGCAGCTGAAACTCCACTATGGCCTGCTGCTGCTCGCACAGTCTGTCCAGCATGTGCAAGGTGGAGTTCCACCTGGGCACCTGGTGGGTACGTCGCATATGAGGTGGTGAGTGGTACCCTGACATGTCAGGGTAGTTGTGAATGAACTTCTGCACCACCAAATTCAGCACATGCGCCAGGCAAGGGATGTGCGTCAAACCGGCTAGTCCCAGAGATGCAACGAGATTTCGCCCATTATCGCACACCACCAGGCCGGGCTTGAGGCTCACCGGCAGCAACCACTCGTCGGTCTGTTGTTCTATACCCTGCCACAACTCATGTGCGGTGTGGGGCCTGTCCCCCAAACATATGAGTTTCAGAAGGGCCTGTGTAGTGTCCCACTAGGTAGGAGTGGGCACTCCACAAGGGTCAATTGGGTAACGTGTTACTTCTGCTCACAAGGGACAGTGATATTGTATTTATCTATGCATTTAATGTATTTTCCAATGTGTATTACATATTTTGGTTCCCCCTGTTATATGCTTATCAGGCCTAGTTAGGTGTAATTATACATTCCAGACACTAGAGGGAGATAGGGAGCCCCTAGTATAAATGTCCAGGCCCAGACAGGGAGTGGTTAGGTCATAGTCAGGAGTCTGTGAAGACAGAAGTGAGAAGGCACCAGCCCAGGATATGCTGAGGGCCTCCTCCTGACATGCAGCTGAATAGTCCTGGTTTCTAGCTGCACTAGGAGGCTAGGAAGAGTACAGCCTGCCTGGAGACCAGTAATCCAACCAACACAGATGAGACACCCCAGTAGTAGGAGAGCACCTCCTGGGAGCAACCTGCAGTATCCCTCACAGCAAGGACGATACCACAAGTAACCTAAGTAACCTGATGGGCAGAAGTGTTTAATATAGAGCAAGTGCCAATACTGGAGGAAGGATTATATATACCAAGGATTTAAGCCAGCAATTAGGCATCCGGGCCTTGGGATCCAGCCAGCTAGAATAGCTGAGGGGATAGAGCAGCATTGTACTGCAAAGCAATAACTGTTTGCCCTCCAAGTATCTTGCAAGATTATACCTGCCAGATTGTGATATAAACCTGCTGTGCACTTGTACTAGAAAGGACTGCATTATTTTCACCTACTGCAACTGTATGTATAAAGTTGGATTGTTTCCTAAAGTAAAGCAACGTTTGGTTTACCAACTGCGTACTCTATTAATCCTCCTACAAATCGGTGTGTGCCACCGTTACAGGCACTGGCGTCACGATCCTTAACCCCTTAAGGACATAGGACGTACCGGTACGCCCTATTTCCCGAGTCCTAAAGGACCAAGGACGTACCGGTACGTCCTATCTTTAAATCGGCATTCCGGCGCCCCAGGGGTTGATCTGAACAGGATGCCGGCTGAAATCATTCAGCCGGCATCCTGTCAAAACGCCAGGGGGGGTCATGTGACCCCCCCGTGTCGGTGATCACAGCAAACCGCAGGCCAATTCAGACCTGCGGTTTGCTGCGCTTTTTGCAGTTTCTGATCCCCGCGGTCCCTGACCGCGGGGATCAGAAACTTCAGAGTGCCTAAAATCAAGATTTTGCACCCCCCCCCCGCACGATTTGATGGCGGCGGGTAGTGCAGGGGGGGTGTCGCAGGCGGTGGGGGCGGTGCGGGAGGCGGGCGGTGTGGCAGGCGGGATCGCGATCCCCCGCCCGCCTCCCCTTGAATAATCGTTGGCGTCTAGTGGGTTATACCAGGGTGCCATACGGACCGCTGTATGGAAAAGGTTAACAGCGCAGGGAGCTCCCTCCCTCTCCGATCGGGGGGCTGCTGTGCCTTTGCAGCCACCCCGATGGAGAGGGAGAGAGCCCTCCGAAGCCCCGTCCTCACCCTTCCCCGTCTGCGAAGTTGTGGCAGACGGGGAAGGTTCCCATGACAACAGGACGCCTGCTCAGGTGTCCTGCTGTCCATGGTGCTGAACAGATCTATGCTAAAAGCATAGATCTGTTCAGTGTAAGTAAAATACAGTACAGAACCCTATATAGGTTCTGTACTGTATTATACAGACATCAGACCCACTGGATCTTCAAGAACCATGTGGGTCTGGGTCCATTTTTTTTTTTAAAAAAGTGAAAAAAGTTAAGATAAAAAAACAAAACATTTATCACTAAATAAAAATGTAAAAAATAAAATACACTACACATATTAGGTATCGCCGCTTCCGTAACGACCTTATCTATAAAACGGTGATGTTACTTTCCCTGCACGGTGAACGCCATAAAAATTAAAAAATAAAAACTATGAGAAAATTACAATTTTGCCCACCTTACTTCCCAAAAAAGGTAATAAAAGTGATCAAAAAAGTCGCATGTACGCCAAAATAGTACCAATCAAGCCGTCATCTCATCCCGCAAAAAATGAGACCCTACTCAAGATAATCGCCCAAAAAAAAAACTATGGCTCTTAGACTATGGAAACACTAAAACATTATTTTTTTTTGTCTCAAAAATAAAATCATTGTGTAAAACTTACATAAATAAAAATAAAGTATACATATTAGGTATCTCCGCGTCCGTATCAACCAGATCTATAAAAATATCACATGACCTAACCCCTCAGGTGACCACCGTAAAAAAAAAAAAAAAAACGGTGTAAAAAAAGCTATTTTTTGCCATCTTATGTCACAAAAAGTGTAATAGCAAGCGATAAAAAAGTCATATGCACCCCAAAATAGTGCCAATCAAACCGTCATCTCATCCCGCAAAAAATGAGACCCTACTCAAGATAATCGCCCAAAAACTGAAAAAACTATGACTCTTAGACTATGGAGACACTAAACAATTTTTTGGTTTTAAAAATGAAGTTATTGTATAAAACTTACATAAATAAAAAAAATTGTATACATATTAGGTATAGCCGCGTCCGTGACAACCTGCTCTATAAAATTACCACATGATCTAACCTGTCAGATAAATGTTGTAAATAACAAAAAAAAAACGTGCCAAAAAAGCTATTTCTTGTTACCTTGCCGCACAAAAAGTGTAATATAGAACAACCAAAAATCATATGTACCCTAAACTAGTACCAAAAATACTGCCACCCTATTCCGTACTTTCTAAAATGGGGTCACTTTTTTGGAGTTTCTACTCTAGGGGTGCATCAGGGGGGCTTCAAATGGGACATGGTGTCAAAAAAAACAGTCCAGCAAAATCTGCCTGCCAAAAACCGTATGGCATTCCTTTCCTTCTGCGCCCTGCCGTGTGCCCGTACAGCAGTTTACGACCACATATGGGGTGTTTCTGTAAACTACAGAATCAGGGCCATAAATAATAAGTTTTGTTTGGCTGTTAACCCTTGCTTTGTAACTGGAAAAAAAATATTAAAATGGAAAATCTGCCAAAAAAGTTAAATTTTGAAATTGTATCTCTATTTTCCATTAAATCTTGTGCAACACCTAAAGGGTTAACAAAGTTTGTAAAATCAGTTTTGAATACCTTGAGGGGTGTAGTTTCTTAGATGGGGTCACTTTTATGGAGTTTCTACTCTAGGGGTGCATCAGGGGGCTTCAAATGGGACATGGTGTCAAAAAAACTGTCCAGCAAAATCTGGCTTCCAAAAACCATACGGTGCACCTTTCACTCTACGCCCCACTGTGTGGCCGTACAGTAGTTTACGGCCACATTTGGGGTGTTTCTGTAAACAGCAGAGTCAGGGCAATAAAGATACAGTCTTGTTTGGCTGTTAATCCTTGCTTTGTTAGTGGAAAAAATGGGTTAAAATGGAAAATTAGGCAAAAAAATGAAATTCTCAAATTTCATCCCCATTTGCCAATAACTCTTGTGGGTTAACGAAGTTTGTAAAATCAGTTTTGAATACCTTGAGGGGTGTAGTTTATAGAATGGGGTCATTTTTGGGCGGTTTCTATTATGTAAGCCTCGCAAAGTGACTTCAGAGCTGTAGTGGTCCCTAAAAATTGTTTTTTTTGTAAATTTCAGAAAAATTTCAAGATTTGCTTCTAAACTTCTAAGCCTTGTAACATCCCAAAAAAATAAAATATAATTCCCAAAATAATTCAAATATGGAGTAGACATATGGGGAATGTTAAGTCATCACAATTTTTGGGGGTATTACTATGTATTACAGAAGTAGAGAAACTGAAACTTAGAAATTTGCTAATTTTTCCAAATTTTGGGTAAATTAGGTATTTTATTATGCAAAAAAATTAATTTTTTTGACTTTATTTTACCAGTGTCATGAAGTACAATATGTGACGAAAAAACATCTCAGAATGGCCTGGATAAGTCAAAGTGTTTTAAAGTTATCAGCACTTAAAGTGACACTGGTCAGATTTGCAAAAAATGGCCTGGTCCTTAAGGTGAAAATGAGCCTGGTCCTTAAGGGGTTAAAGGGACCTTACCTAAGGCACTCAAAACACCTATAACATCCAGGGCACCTCACACACCATCAGGCCTGGTCCCTACATACAGAGTGTGCCCCAGAGGAACTTGTGTCTACCTCTCTTTCACTGTTGCATGCCTGCCCAGGGTTCTCTTCAGAAAAGTGAGTAACCCTCGATTGCCCATACCGTGACCTCACTGTCGCTATACCCTGCAGGTCTGGCGTGCTGCACCTGCTGACGTTTACCCCGGGCTGTGCTGAAGTTGGTGGTGAAGGTGTGTGGCTGACTGGATGAGCAGGTGGAAGAAGAGGAGGAGGAAGCCGAGTAGGAGGAGGAGGCAACAGGAGGCAAAGAATGTTGCCCTGTGATCCTTGGCGGCGGAAGGACGTGCGCCAAACATCTCTCCGCCTGGGGCCCAGCTGCCACTACATTTACCCAGTGTGCAGTTAGGGAGATATAGCGTCCCTGGCCGTGCTTACTGTTCCACGTATCTGTGGTTAGGTGGACCTTGCCACAGATGGCGTTGCGCAGTGCACACTTGATTTTATCGGATACTTGGTTGTGCAGGGAAGGCACGGCTCTCTTGGAGAAGTTGTGGCGGCTGGGAACAACATACTGTGGGACAGCAAGCGACATGAGCTGTTTAAAGCTGTCTGTGTCCACCAGCCTGAATGACAGGATTTCATAGGCCAGTAGTTTAGAAATGCTGGCATTCAGGGCCAGGGATCGAGGGTGGCTAGGTGGGAATTTACGCTTTCTCTCAAATGTTTGTGAGATGGAGAGCTGAACGCTGCCGTGTGACATGGTTGAGATACTTGGTGACGGAGGTAGTGGTGTTGGTGGTACATCCCCTGTTTGCTGGGCGGCAGGTGCCAACGTTCCTCCAGAGGCGTAGGAAGAGGCCGAGGCGGCAGCAGCAGAAGAGGTAGCAGGGGGAGCCTGAGTGAGTTCCTTGTTTTTAAGGTGTTTACTCCACTGCAGTTCATGCTTTGCATGCAGGTGCCTGGTCATGCAGGTTGTGCTAAGGTTTAGAACGTTAATGCCTCGCTTCAGGCTCTGATGGCACAGCGTGCAAACCACTCGGGTCTTGTCGTCAGCACATTGTTTGAAGAAGTGCCATGCCAGGGAACTCCTTGAAGCTGCCTTTGGGGTGCTCGGTCCCAGATGGCGGCGGTCAGTAGCAGGCGAAGTCTCTTGGCGGCGGATGTTCTGCTTTTGCCCACTGCTCCCTCCTTTGCTACGCTGTTGGCTCGGTCTCACCACTGCCTCTTCCTCCGAACTCTGAAAGTCAGTGGCACGACTTTCATTCCATGTGGGGTCTAGGACCTCATCGTCCCCTGCATCGTCTTCCACCTAGTCTTCCTCCCTGACCTCCTGTTCAGTCTGCACACTGCAGAAAGACGCAACAGTTGGCACCTGTGTTTCGTCATCATCAGAGACGTGCTGAGGTGGTATTCCCATGTCCTCATCATCAGGAAACATAAGTGGTTGTGCGTCAGTGCATTCTATGTCTTCCACCGCTGGGGAAGGGCTAGGTAGATGCCCTTGGGAAACCCTGCCAGCAGAGTCTTCAAACAGCATAAGAGACTGCTGCATAACTTGAGGCTCAGACAGTTTACCTAATATGCATGGGGGTGATGTGACAGACTGATGGGCTTGGTTTTCAGGCGCCATCTGTGCGCTTTCTGCAGAAGCCTGGGTGGGAGATAATGTGAACGTGCTGGATCCACTGTCGGCCACCCAATTGACTAATGCCTGTACCTGCTCAGGCCTTACCATCCTTAGAACGGCATTGGGCCCCACCAAATATCGCTGTAAATTCTGGCGGCTACTGGGACCTGAGGTAGTTGGTTCACTACAACATGTGGCTGTGGCAGAACGGCCACGTCCTCTCCCAGCACCAGAGGGTCCACTAACACCACCACGACCATGTCCGCGTCCCTTACTAGATGTTTTCCTCATTTTTACTGTTCACCACAATAAGAAAAAATTATTTGGCCCAATGTATTGAATTCAAATTCAGGCCTTTTTTTACAGACACCTAAAACTATCTGGCTATCTATTTAGGTACCGTATTACACTAATACAGGCACAGCAGTAACGACAGATTTAGCTGAATATAAATTGTAGGCCTAGTATTTAGGCGCTGGATGACAGGTATACGTTTACGGACAGAATTAGACTTGGAAATGCACGGTAGCGTGTGTGTGAAGTTATTGAGGATGAAACTATCCGCACCTTCAATCTAATATACCCTTTTATGGATAGATTTAAAGTAGGCCTGATACAGCAGAAACAACTAATTTAGGGAATTGCTAAGTTGGGAATTGTATTTCAACCCAGAACAAAAACTGTGCTTTGACGGACACCAAATAACTTGACCAGCCACAGCAATAATGACAGATTTAGCTGAATATAAATTGTAGGCCTAGTATTTAGGCCCTGGATGACAGGTATACGTTTACGGACAGAATTAGACTTGGGAATGCACGGTAGCGTGTGAAGTTATTGAGGATGACCCTATCCGCACCTTCAATCTAATATACCCTTTTACTTTCAATAAGTTTTTATTGTCAGAGATTGTGTTTAAATTCGTGGTATACAATTTATAAGTACAACGGTATATACAAACACATGTCTCCAATGTTTTTTCACAAAATCCAAATGATATAACACAAATCATTGTATTCTAGAATGCTCATACAGCAAGTAATGTATAACAAAATCAAATCAAATCAAATTAAAGTCATGTCTACAACATGTCAGTTCAGTGTTAATATGTTTTAAGAAATCTTTTGAGATTTGCTTAGATCATCTCAGATATTGCGGATGTATCCCTCCCTCCATTACACTCATATGACCCTCAGTTTAACCCCAGTCTTTCCGGAATCGTTGGATTCAGACCCCTCCAGTCCCCCCATGATTGAAGATGGTGATTCACTCGGAACCATTGATGTGCTAGCATATATTCATAGGATTTAGTTGTGTCTACTGACCTGACTATTTCCTGTATATCAGGGATATTTTCACTTTTCCATTTTCTTGTTATTGCTAATTTGGTGGCTAACAATAAATGGGCTATAATAACCCTAAACCTAACAGGTAATTTGTCAAGATCTATCAGTAATAAGGCCAGGGCAGGGTCTGGAGTGATCAAATATCTAACGATCCCAGATATCACAGTAAACATCAGGCTCCAAAGGGAACAAACCCTCGGACATGACCAAAGAATGTGATATAGTGTCCCACGCTCGCCACATCCTCTCCAACATTGTACGCTGGTACTGGGGAAAAACACACGTAACCTGTCTGGGGTATAATACCACCTAAGTGTAGTTTTAATGTATGCTTCTAAGTGAGAGGAACATCTAAAGGTGGAGGTTGCTACCTTGTGTGCGGATATCCACTGCGCCAAAGTGAATGACAATAAAATAGCAAGCAAAACCAAGCACCTGATGTAGGATATAGCAAAAAAAAACACACACTATTGATGGTTAAATGGACTTTGTGGCAGCTTGTGCTGGCTCACCACAAGACACAAAATGGCTGCCGATCACCCCAGAAAAAAGTGACATAAAAACGCTCTGGGCAGCCTAAAAACAGTGAGCAATTAAAAAGCAGCAGTTCAATGATCCACAGTTGTAGATCGATCACTGAATTAAATGTTTTTGCTGAGTTAATCACTACCTAATCTCGCCCTAACAGCAGCTGCATCCTCTTCCTACACTGATCAGAGCAGAGTGACGTGCGGCGCTACGTGACTCCAGCTTAAATAGAGGCTGGGTCACATGCTGCACTGGCCAATCACAGCAATGCCAATAGTAGGCATGGCTGTGATGGCCTCTTGGGGCAAGTAGTATGACGCTTGTTGATTGGCTGCTTTGCAGCTTTTCAAAAAGTGCCAAGAAAGCGACGAACACCGAACCCAAACCCGGACTTTTACGAAAATGTTCGGGTTCGGGTCCATGTCACGGACACCCCAAAATTCGGTACGAACCCGAACTATACAGTTTGGGTTCGCTCATCCCTACTGCTGACATTTTTACTTTTTTATATTAATCGAAATTTACCGATTTTTTTTAAAAAAAAAGACATTTTTCACTTTCGGTTGTAATTTTTTTTTTTTAAACTACATTTCTATATAAATTTTTCTCTAAATTTATTGTTCTACATATCTTTGATAAAAAAAAATGCAATAAGTTTATATTTATTGGTTTGCGCAAAAGTTATAGCGTTTACAAACTATGGTACAAAAATGCGAATTTCCGCATTTTGAAGCAGCTCTGACTTTCTGAGCACCTGTCATGTTTCCTGAGGTTCTACAATGCCCAGACAGTAGAAAACCCCCACAAATGACCCCATTTCAGAAAGTAGACACCCTAAGGTATTCGGGCATAGTGAGTTCATAGAAGTTTTTATTTTTTGTCACAAGTTAGCTGAATATGATGATTTTTTTTTTCTTACAAGTCTCATATTCCACTAACTTGTGACAAAAAATTAAAACTTCCATGAACTCACTATGCCCATTACAAAATACCTTGGGGTGTCTTCTTTCCAAAATTGGGTCACTTGTGGGGTAGTTATACTGCCCTGGCATTTTAGGGGCCCTAATGCGTGAGAAGTAGTTTGAAATCCAAATGTGTCAAAAATGCCCTGTGAAATCCTAAAGGTGCTCTTTAGAATTTGGGCCCATTTGCCCACCTAGGCTGCAAAATAGGGTCACACATGTGGTATCGCCGTACTCAGAAGAAGTAGGGCAATGTGTTTTGAGGTGTATTTTTACATATACCCATGCTGGGTGAGAGAAATATCTCTCTTAAAGTCAACTTTTCCCATTTTTTTATACAAAGTTGTAATTTTAGAGAGATATTTCTCTCACCCAGCATGGGTATATGTAAAAAGACACCCCAAAACACATTGTCCAACTTCTCATGAGTACGGCGATACCTTATGTGTGACACTTTTTTGCAGCCTAGGTGGGCAAAGGGGCCCTAATTCTAAAGAGCACCTTTAGGATTTCACAGGGCATTTTTGACACATTTGGATTTCAAACTATTTCTCACGCATTAGGGCCCCTAAAATGCCAGGGCAGTATAAATACCCCATAAGTGACCCCATTTTGGAAATAAGACACCCCAAGGTATTCCATGAGGGGCATGGCGAGTTCCTAGAATTTTTTTTTTTTGGCACAAGTTAGCGGAAAATGATTTTTTTCTTTTTTTTTCTTACAAAGTCTCATATTCCACTAACTTGTGACAAAAAATTAAATTTTACATGAACTCGCCATGCCCCTCACAAAATACCTTGGGGTGTCTTCTTTCAAAAATGGGGTCACTTGTGGGGTATTTATACTGCTCTGGCATTTTAGTGGCCCTAATGCGTGAAAAGCAGTTTGAAATCCAAATGTGTCAAAAATTCCCTGTGAAATCCTAAAGGTGCTGTTTAGAATTTGGGCCCCTTTGCCCACCTAGGCTGCAAAATAAGGTCACAAGTGTGGTATCGCCGTACTCAGAAAAAGTAGGGCAATGTGTTTTGGGGTGTATTTTTACATATACCCATGCTGGGTGAGAGAAATATCTCTCTAAAAGTCAACTTTTCCCATTTTTTTTATACAAAGTTGTCATTTGACAGAGATATTTCTCTCACCCAGCATGGGTATATGTAAAAAGACACCCCAAAACACATTTTCCAACTACTCCTGAGTACGGCGATACCACATGTGTGACACTTTTTTGCAGCCTAGGTGCGCAAAAGAGCCCAAATTCCAATGAGTACCTTTTAGGAGGGCATTTTTAGGCATTTGGATTCCAGACTTCTTCTCAGGCATTAGGACCCCTAAAATGCCAGGGCAGTATAAATACCCCACATATGACCCCATTTTGGAAAGAAGACACCCCAAGGTATTCCGTGAGGGGCATGGCGAGTTCCTAGAATATTTTTTTTTGGGCACAAGTTAGCGGAAAATGATTTTGTAAGAGAAAAAAAAGAAACATTTTCCGCTAACTTGTGCCAAAAAAATAAATATTCCAGGAACTCACCATGCCCCTCACGGAATACCTTGGGTTGTCTTCTTTCCAAAATGGGGTCACTTGTGGGGTATTTATACTCCCCTGGCATTTTAGGGGCCCTAAAGCGTGAGAAGAAGTCTGGAATCCAAATGCCTAAAAATGCCCTCCTAAAAAGTACTCATTGGAATTTGCGCTCCTTTGCGTACCTAGGCTGTAAAAAAGTGTCACACATGTGGTATCGCCGTACTCAGAAGAAGTAGGGCAATGTATTTTGGGGTGTATTTTTACATATACCCATGCTGGGTGAGAGAAATATCTCTCTAAAAGACAACTTTTCCAAATTTTTTATACAAAGTTGTCATTTGACAGAGATATTTCTCTCACCCAGCATGGGTATATGTAAAAATACACCCCAAAACACATTGCCCAACTTCTCCCGAGTACTACGATACCACATGTGTGACACGTTTTTGCAGGCTAGGTGCGCAAAGGGGCCCAAATTCCAATGAGTACCTTTTTGGAGGGCATTTTTAGGCATTTGGATTCCAGACTTCTTCTCACGCTTTAGGGCCCCTAAAATGCAAGGGCAGTATAAATACCCCACATGTGACACCATTTTGGAAAGAAGACGACCCAAGGTATTCTGTGAGGGGCATGGCAAGTTAATAGAATATATATATTTTTGGGGCACAAGTTAGCGGAAAATGATTTTGTAAGAGAAAAAAATAAAAAAATAAATTCCGCTAACTTGTGCCAAAAAAAGTATATATATTCTAGGAATTCCCATGCCCCTCAAGGAATACCTTGGGGTGTCTTCTTTCCAAAATGGGGTCACATGTGGGGTATTTATACTGCCCTGGCATTTTAGGAGCCCTAAAGCGTGAGAAGAAGTCTGGAATATAAATGTCTAAAAAATTTCGCGCATTTGGATTCCGTGAGGGGTATGGTATGTGAGATTTTATTTTTTGTCACAAGTTAGTGGAATATGAGACTTTGTAAGAAAAAAAAATAAAAATCTATTTCCGCTAACTTGTGCCAAAAAAAAAAAATTCTTCTATGAATTCGCCATGCCCCTCAAAAGTGATCTTTACTCGCCATGCCCCGCCGCAGCGATTTTTCGGTGTTTTTGCAGTGATCATAAAAAAAAAAAAACACATACGGACGTCTGAATGGAGCCTTACAGGGGTGTGATCAATGACAGGGGGGTGATCAGGGAGTCTATATGGGGTGATCACCCCCCTGTCATTGATCACCCCCCTTTAAGGCTCCATTCAGACGTCCGCATGTGTTTTGCGGATCCGCGAATTCGCAAAACACATACGGATGTCTGAATGGAGCCTTACAGGGGGGTGATCAATGACGGGGGTGATCAGGGAGTCTATATGGGTTTATCACCCCCCTGTAATTGATCACCCCCCTGCAAGGCTACATTCAGAAATCCGTATGTGTTTTGCGGATCCGTGGATCCGCAAAACACATACGGACGTCTGAATAGAGCCTTACAGGGGGGTGATCAATGACAGGGGGGTGATCAGGGAGTCTATATGGGGTGATCAGGGGTTAATAAGGGGTTAATAAGTGACAGGGGGGTAGGGGGTGTAGTGTAGTGGTGTTTGGTGCTACTTACAGAGCTGCCTGTGTCCTCTGGTGGTCGATCCAAGCAAAAGGGACCACCAGAGGACCAGGTAGCAGGTATATCAGACGCGTCTGATATACCTTTCAAGAGTTAAAAAAAATCGCATCTACAGCCTGCCAGTGAACGATCGCCGCTGGCAGGCTGTAGATGCACTCGTTTACCTACCGATCCTGTGAACGTGTGCGCCTGTGTGCGTGCGTTCACAGGAAATCTCGCGTCTCGCGAGTTGACGCGCCGGCACGTCAAGGAGGAATGAATCGACCGCCTCCGGAACGCAATCCTGCGTTAGGCGGTCCGGAGGCAGTTAAGTAGAAAAAGGACAACATCACATATGTAGTCCTGAAATTCCAAGCTGAAATCAGCATAAGTATTCAGGAACCATCGTAATGAGGCAATCGCTGAATGGTGAGGAATGACCATGTATAGAGATGTAACATCCGCAGTTATCCAGATATACTCTGGCTTCCAAGAAAATTCATGAAAGGACTGGAGTACAGTTCTAATATATAAGAGGAAGCCTGGAACAGTCTGGACAAGTGGCTGCAGCAAATTGTCAACCCACGCAGACAGACGCTCCATAAATGAGCCTATCCCAGCCACAATAGGCCGCATAGATGGGGGAAAGCCCGACTTGTGGATCTTGGTTAAAGAGTGGAAAATGGGAGTATTAGGATGTAAAACATATGTGAAATCAGCTTGTTTTTTATCCATAAAACCACTCTTAACCCCCAAGGACAACAAGGAAAGCAGATTACTTTGAAACTGGGGGGTGGGGTCATGTGACATCTCCAGATATGTGTCCGAATCTCCTAACATGAGAAGATTTTGGGAAGCATATATATGGAGCGGTCCATGACCACAACCGATCCACCCTTCTCCGCCTGTTTGAATATAACATCTTTCATATTTTCAAGCTCTTTTACAGCCGTTTTCCAGCAGTGGACAAGTTACAATTGGTATTAAATTTAAACACGAACTGGCAAGAATCCCTCAATGCAACCAAATCTCGCTCCAATGATTCCTGAAAATGATCAAGAGCTAGATAGTGAGACTGTATAGGATAAAAATCACGATTGTGAGTTGCAAAATTATGAGAGAAATCAGAGACAGACAGAGAACTAGAAACATCCCGACATTGGTGAAGGTGAGAGATGTGAACAAGTTCCTGGAAGAACTTGCTTGTCTGGCTTGGAGAGTTCATGACAGGAGAAATACGGGCAGGAACCATACTGACAGGAGGGAATTCTCCTGTATCGTTGTGAGCAAAATGTTTCTTCAAAGTAAGGTACCGAGCTAGTTTGTTCACATCCAGTAAGGTCTTGTAGATGTCAAAATGGAACGTTGGTGAGAAAGATAGTCCTTTAGATAGAACTTGAATCTGTGGTTGGGAGAGTATCATAGAGGAAATGTTGATCACTTGAGAATAAACTAAGTTTTTCTCTGACGCGAAGGATAACGCTCACCTTTTCTTGTGTCTACGCCCTGCTCTGCGTTTTTTGCTGGTTTCACAGAGCAGGTGGTATCCTCTGCGGTAACATGAGGTGTAAATAATGCACTAGGACGTGCGAGTCAGAAGAGTCGATGTCTGTGGAACTGAAGCTGACTTTAGGAGATTTTGATTTCTTTCCTCGGTATGTTTTCCTCATAATGGAGCAAGGAGTGTTGGTTCTAGCATCAGACCAATTGTAGACATTATTGGTTTTGTGGTCTTGCTTATCTTTGCCGAATTTATCCTGCTTAATAGCAATCAGACTATCCTCCATTTTGTTTAAATTCAGTTGGACTTTCTCATCCAAATCAATGAATATGGACGAGTCCGCCAGAGGTGCAATGAAATTTTGGGTGACTCTTATTTCTTCCCGGAGGTTAACCAGGGTCTCTTCCTCATAGGAAATAATCAGTGGTGGTGTCCATAAAAATATTTAGCACTAGGTATAAACAGCAGGCACCAGGAGCACTCAAACAGTTCCTGAGTGAAGGTAATCCAAGAAAAAGCAATAGTCGAGGCTCACCTGGTCCCAGTTTGAAGTGAAGGCACGGATATTCGCCAGGAACTCAGCGATGGTACAAATATAATTGAAAAAGGAGATCCAGCTTCCAATCAACCATATAAATGCTTAAATGAAAAACGTGCTAAAATCCAGACATGTACATCAGGTCTACGCATTTCAGATCAACAAATTCAGATCCTTACTCATGACAACCAGGGCCGTCTTTACCAAGGGGCAAAAGGGGCAGCTGCCCCGGGCCCAGTTGCTCCTGGGGGGCCCAAAGCAGCTGCCTCTTGAGCCCTGCTAGCCACTGCCCCGAGTGTCAGGCTGTCAGCTGCACAGGGGGGTGCTGCCATGCCATGCCTGCCGGCACTGAGTCCAGGCATCGTACTGTGTTAGAGCTGTGATCTAGGACCTTAGACCTTAGATGACATCATCACCAGTGTGACCAGTAACCTAGCAATATTACTGGTCACATGGCTATGAGGTCATCACAGGTCCTACCAGGAGTGTTGTAGGAGAAGTTTGCCTTAACTGTGGAGCTTTTTTGTTTGTAAAGATTACATCAGAAAAAGGTGACAGGGGCTGTTATGCTAATATACTGTAAACTACTGTATAGTGGGGTGCTGTATACTGTGTGGGGGCCTGTATACTGTGTGGGCCTGTATACTGTGGGGGGCTGTATACTGTGGGGGGCCTGTATAGTGTGGGGGGGGGCTGTATAGTGTGGGGGGGCCTGTATACTGTGAGGGGGGGCCTGTATACTGTGGGGGGGCTGTATACTGTGGGGGGCTGAATACTGTGGGAGGCCTGTAGACTGTGGGGGGCCTGTATACTGTGTGGGGGGCTGTATACTGTTTCAGGGGGCCTGTATACTGTGTGGGGGGCTGTATACTGTGGGGGGGGGGGGGCTGTATAGTGTGTGGGGCCTGTATAGTGTGGGGGGCTGTATACTGTGTGGGGGCCTGTATAGTGTGGGGGCCTGTATAGTGTGGGGGGCCTGTATACTGTGGGGGGTTGTAAACTGTATACTGTGGGTGCTGTATAGTGTGGAGTGCTATACTGCTGTACTGTATAGTGTGGGGGGCTGTATCGTGTATAGTTTTGGGTGCTGTATACGGTGAGGTGCAATACTGCTCTACTGTATACTGTGAGGTGTTGTATACTGTGGGGTGCTGTATACTGTGGGCTGCTATACTGCTCTACTATATACTGTGGGGTACTGTATAGTGTGGGGTGCTATACTGCATCACTGCAAAAACACCGTAAAATGGCAGCTGCGCTATAAAGATCACTTTTGAGGGGCATGGCAAGTTCATAGAAGATTTTTTTTTTTTGGGCACAAGTTAGTGGAATTTTTTTTTTTTTTTTCGTTTTTTCTTACAAGGTCTTATATTCCACTAACTTGTGACAAAAAATAAAATCTCACATGAACTCACCATACCCCTCACGGAATCCAAATGCGTAAAACTTTTTAGACATTTATATTCCAGACTTCTTCTCACGCTTTAGGGCCCCTAAAATGCCAGGGCAGTATAAATACCCCACAAATGACCCCATTTCGGAAAAGTATACACCCCAAGGTATTCGCTGAGGGGCATATTGACTACATAGCAGATTGAACTTTTTGTCACAAGTTAGCGGAAAGGGAGACTTTGTGAGAAAAAAACATTTTCCGCTCACTTGTGCCCCAAAAAAAATCTACTATGAACTCGCCATGCCCCTCACGGAATACCTTGGGGTGTCTTCTTTCCAAAATGGGGTCACATGTGGGGTATTTATACTGCCCTGGCATTTTAGGGGCCCTAAAGCAAGAGAAGAAGTCTGGAATCCAAATGCCTAAAAATGCCCTCCTAAAAGGTACTCATTGGAATTTGGCCCCCTTTGCGCACCTAGGCTGCACAAAAGTGTCACACATGTGGTATCGCCGTACTCAGGAGAAGTAGGGCAATGTGTTTTGGGGTGTATTTTTACATATACCCATGCTGGGTGAGAGAAATATCTCTGTCAAATGACAACTTTGTATAAAAAAAATGGGAAAAGTTGTCTTTTAGGGGGATATTTCTCTCACCCAGCATGGGTATATGTAAAAAGACACCCCAAAACACATTGCCCTACTTCTCCTGAGTACGACAATACTTCTCAAACTTTAGGGCCCCTAAAATGCAAGGGCAGTATAAATACCCCACATGTGACCCCATTTTGGAAAGAAGACACCCCAAGGTATTCCGTGAGGGGTATGGTGAGTTCATGTAAAAATGTATTTTTTGTCACAAGTTAGTGGAATATGAGACTTTGTAAGGAAAAAAAAACAATCAATTTCCGCTAACTTATGCCCAAAAAAATATATATTCTAGGAACTCGCCATGCCCTTCACGGAATACCTTGGGGTGTCAAAATGGGGTCACATGTGGGGTATTTATACTGCCCTGGTATTTTAGAGGCCCTAAAGCGTGAGAATCCAAATGCCTAAAATGCCCTCCTAAAAGATACTCATTGGAATTTGGGCCCCTTTGCGCACCTAGGCTGCAAAAAAGTGTCACACATGTGGTATCACCGTACTCAGGATAAGTTGGGCAATGTGTTTTGGGGTGTATTTTTACATATACCCATGCTGGGTGCGAGAAATATCTCTGTCAAATGACAACTTTGTATAAAAAAATGGGAAACAGAGCACACAGATGGCACACAGAGCTTTGAGATCCAAGCCCAAACCGTCAGAGCCGCCTAGAGATATCATCTGTAGGCTGCTCAATTATCAGGTCAAGACGGCAGTGCTGGAAGCCGCAAGAAACCTTACAGATCTGATGTATGAAGAGGTCCCTATATCCATTTACCAAGACCTGGCTCTACCTTAAAGAAACAAAGGAATCTGAAGCCCTTGACCGACTGGCTCAGAGCTAAGAAGACACCATACCGATGGACTTTCCCATTTGGAATCTCGTTCTTCTATGAGGGGCGCCGTCTCACCGTCACTTCATTCGCCGATTTAAACGGAGTGTACGATCATCTCCAGATAGCTCCGTTAGAGATCTAAAATTGGGAACTATACCAGGACCTGACGGACTTACCTGAAGTACCGAAGACCTCACCCTTTGAGCCACCACGCACTCCGAAGTCTCAGAGGTTCAAGCGGAAGACCGCACAGATGACACAGTAGAATCTGGTTTCAATGCTGTACCCTAACGTCAGAAATGATCTGATAACTTACGAACTCCATTCCTTATCTTTTCCTGCGACTTTCCTTTCTCCCACTATCCACCTAAACCCTCTGTACTCCATTGATTCTTCAAAGATGATTGCTATTTACCCTCGCTCACTTTATCCTGTTATTCCTCATATACCCCTCCCCCTCCCTCCATTAATAATTTCTTATCAGTCTGTCGATATGCCTCACTGCTGAGGCTTCCTCTAGTGCTGTGAGGGTCACAATAGGGTTGATAAACCATTTCCCCCCTTGCGATCCTTACTCTAACTTTCAGAATGACCCATGTTAATGGGTTTTGTTACTCAAAAGTTTATTTTTTAGTTACTAGTGTTGAGCGCGAATATTCGAATATCGAATTTTTTTCGCGAATATCGGCACTTCGCTAATTCTCGAATATTTCGAATATAGTGATATAAATTCGATATTTCGAATATTCTTTTTTTTTTTTTTTTTTTTTTTTATATATTTTTTTCTTTCCCACTTCCCTAAGGTTGTTCTTACCTGTCCTTTGGATTCCTGGCTTCCTGGCTGCTCCAGTCAGTGCCCGTTGCCGCTTCTGCCGACTTGCTTGCTCATGGAGCGTCCCCATCACCATGGGAACGTCTCCATATACTAGAATGGACTGTCGGATTTGAGAATTACATTGAAATCGCAATTCGATTATTTCAAGTTATAATAATCGAATTTCGATTTTAACTTAAAGGCTACTCTCCTATCGAAATAGCAATGCGATTATTTCAAGTTATAATAATCGAATTTCGATTTTAACTTAGCACTGCTATATTCCATATTCGTTAATTCTAGCCTAATATGGAATATAGCAGTGCTAAGTTAAAATCGAAATTCAATTATTATAACTTGAATTAATCGAATTGCGATTTCAACTTGGACCTGGTTTACTATGGTTGGCTTGGTAGAATTAGCGAATATGACGAATATATTCGTTATATTCCACAAAACGAATATGGCGAATGTATTCGTTATATTCCACAAAACGAAGATAACGAAATATTCTCCATCTTCGTTTTAGCTACCTATTCATCAACTTCGCTAATTCTAGCAATCATATAGGAAAGTTTACTATAGAGACAGCTAAGTTTAATTCGCTATGCGATTATATGACTGCTTTTAAAAAAAAAAACAAATGGAATAATCATAATACCTGATAATTATTATAATTATTCTATTTATAAAAAAAAAAGCTAAGTAATATAATCGCATAGCGAATTAAACTTAGCTGTCTCTATAGTAAACTTTCCTATATGATTGCTAGAATTAGCGAAGTTGATGAATAGGTAGCTAAAACGAAGATGCAGAATACTTCGTTATCTTCGTTTTGTGGAATATGACGAATATATTCGTCATATTCGCTAATTCTACCAAGCCATTGAAGCCAACCAGAGCTTGGACATAATATCGCTATCATAACTACTGCTCTGCACGCAGCCAAATCGGCAGAGTGAGACAAAAATTTGCAAAGAAAGATAGCCTAATCCCTAATTAAATAATTAAAAATGCATACAGTACAAATATATATTACTGCATATGGTGTTACTTTACTTTATGAATAAAAATGAATAATTTATATACATGTGTATGTGCGTGTATATAAATATATATTATAATTATTATTATTTATATTATAATATAACTTGTAATATATTTTTATATTTGTAAAAAATGCATTGCTAGTTATCAATAATATCAGTATTTACATTTCTATGCAGTCATGCATTGCGATTGGTAGTGGAACTATGTATATACACAATATACTGCTGCACTGGATATAAATATAACATAAAAAACTTCTGGGGACTTAACCTTATATTAGCAAATGTATATCAAATGAACTTTACTGAGGCTCTGAATAAGGTTGCACCCCATCCCCCTCCCCTACAGGCAGTCTGTGAATGAGATCGCACGCTATCTTTCTACACACTGATGCCCTGCCCTCCCATTCACTGAAAGCCGGTAGACAAAAGGAACTCCCTGTTTGGGGGAAGGGGGGTATTGTCTGCAGGCTGAAAGTGCAGGTTATTTTCTGGCTGGAGACCCTTTCACTGCGCTTCTGGTGGAGTATGTGTTTATTAACTAAAATCAGGACAATAGCTAAAATAATGACCAGCAATAAAAAATAGCAATACATATAAATAAGTGATAGATCCAGGAGCATACACAAACAAATAAATGAATATCCCATAAATACTGTAGGTCCTTCACTAACTGCCTGCTGTCTCTGTTATATGGCAAATTCCATTAAAAGGTCGAAGCGCTGACATTGATAGTTACTTACCAACTACTGACACCTTGTCTATACTGCAACAAATTGCTGTGAACTTTGATACATATATATATCTATATATATATATATATATATATATATATATATATATATATATCTTCTCTATTCTCCTATTCTATGCTGCTACAATTATATTAGAATATGGAAGTGTCTTATTCCCCTCTGTGAATTGGAACACTATCTAACTCTGCTACATAAACTATGATATTTATGGGATATTAATTTATTTGTTTGTGTATGCTCCTGGATCCATCACTATTTTAAATTTATTGCTATTTTTTATTCATTGCTATATTTTATTGCTGGTCATTATTTTAGCTGCTATATTGATTTATTATATGTAAATATATTTTATATATTTATATTATATATACATTTACATATAGTATAATTAGTGTAATATTGTATAATTATTTTTTTAATACAGAGGTTATCTATATATGTCCATTACACTGTACAATACATTATATCTAAGTCACCATACCTCATATGGATCATGGAATAAATAATTATACAATATTACACTAATTATACTATATGTAAATTTACATATAATATAAATACTGTATTAACATTCAGCCACTATAGGAACATAGTTAAGAAATACACTGTATCCACTACTTCAGAGAAAAACAAATTAATAAAAATAAATATGGAAAACTCCATCAAGATGCAAAACAATATACACTTGAAGGATAAAAAAAACCAGATACATGCAATAATATTGATTGTGTATCTGACATACTTGAAGCAAACTATCTTATTACTTGAAATTGGGACATTCTCTAATAACTTTCTTATCCCCTAAACACTGAAGGTATTTACATGCAAATCGCGATTCATATGCTAATGCCACCCTTCATTAAGGTTGCAAGTACATACAAAAGGATGGACTAATGGTGTACATTGCAGTATTATACCTCAGTATCGCTGACTACACTGCCTGCGCCTGACTGGAAGCAAACTATCTTATTACTTGAAATTGTGACATTCTCTAATAACTTTCCTACCCCCCACTCTCAGTATGGCTACAATAGGATCTAAGGCCCCTTTCACACGGGCGAGGAGGGGCTGGAAGGGTTAAAAATAGGGCTCATGGGGTTAAGAATAAATAAAAAATAATAAACTACTGTACAATGGACTAACTATACATTCATATATTTATGTACTGAATCACAATTATGATTCAGTACATCTAGAATATTAGACTATATATTTGCATATGCAGCTCTATAATATATCTGTATACACCGCTCCATTATGTCTTTAGATCTGTGATACAAGTGGATTAGATTTGGATAACACCTGGTGATACATTGTACCGGATTTTGTGCGGTCTACTGCATACAGATATATAATAGAGCAGGTGTGTACAGATATATAACGAAGTGTTGTATACAGATATGTAATGGAGCAGTGAACAGTATACAGATATATAATGTAGTGGATACAGAGTGTATTTATTAGCTATGTTCCTATAGTGGCTGAATGTTATTACAGTATCGAAAAACAACATGTACAGTATGGATACATTTGTATTTAGCAAAGCCTTTTGAACATTTCCTCCTTGACGGCAGCCCCCCCCCCCCCCCCCCTTCTGCCAGGACAATTCCCACACCTATTCTTGCTATTCTTAATGTTGGATCTCTTTCTCCACAATTGCGCAATGGAAACCTAATATGAATTATGATGTTAACACTGACACCATTAAAACAAATAATATTGTTACATGAAAAACAAAAATAAATAAATTAATACAGCTCCAGCGCTGGGTAAGTTTTAAAATACACCAAAAGTTTACAGGCAAAAATAGACCAATATATACAGCGTTGCTGCTATATTGATTTATTATATATAAATATATTTTATATATTTATATTATATATAAATTTACATATAGTATAATTAGTGTAATATTGTATAATTATTTTTTAATACAGAGGTTATCTATCTTACTATCTATCTATATCTATATATGTCCATTATACTGTACAATACACTATATCTAAATCACCATACCTCATATTATACTATATGTAAATTTATATATAATATAAATACTGTATTAACATTCAGCCACTATAGAACATAGCTAATAAATACACTCTGTATCCACTACTTCAGAGAAAAACAAATAAATAAAAATAAATATGGAAAACTCCATCAAGATACAAACCAATATACACTTAAAGGATAAAAAAACAGATGAATGCAATAATATTGATTGTGTATCTGACATACTTGAAGCAAACTATCTCATTACTTGAAATTGGGACATTCTCTAATAACTTTCCTACCCCCCACTCTCAGTATGGCTACAATAGGATCTAAGGCCCCTTTCACATGGGTGAGAAGGGGCTGGAGGGGTTAAAAATAGGCTGGAGGGGTTAATAAGGGGTATAATACTCAAGTATGTCTGATACACAATCAATATTATTGTATTCATCTGTTCCCCCCCCCCCCCACTCTCAGTATGGCTACAATAGAATCTAAAGCCCCTTTCACACGGAGGAGGAGGGGATGGAGGGGTTAAAAATAAATTTAAAAAAATAATTTAACTCACCTTAATCCACTTGTTCGCGCAGCCCGTCTTCTCTTCTGTCTTCAGGACCTGGGTGAAAGGCCTGATAATAATATTGATTGTGTATCTGACATACTTGAAGCAAACTATCTTATTATCTTACTATCTATTAAAAATAGGGCTGGAGGGTTAAAAATAGGGCTGGAGGGGTTAATAAGGGGTATAATACTCAAGTATGTCTGATACACAATCAATATTATTGTATTCATCTGTTTCCTACCCCCACTCTCAGTATGGCTACAATAGGATCTAAGGCCCCTTTCACACGGGCGAGGAGGGGCTGGATGGGTTAAAAATTAATAAAAAATAATTTAACTCACCTTAATCCACTTGTTCGCGCAGCCCGTCTTCTCTTCTGTCTTCTTTCTTGAGGAGCTGGGTAAAAGACCAGTGGTGACATCACTACGCTCATCACATGGTCCGTCACATGATCTATCACCATGGTGATAAGCGCAGTGACGTAACCACAGGTCTTTTACCCAGGTCCTGAAGAAAGAAGACAGAAGAGAAGACGGGCTGCGCGAACAAGTGGATTAAGGTGAGTTAAATTATTTTTAATTAATTTTTAACCCATCCAGCCCCTCCTCGCCCGTGTGAAAGGGGCCTTAGATCCTATTGTAGCCATACTGAGAGTGGGGGTAGGAAAGTTATTAGAGAATGTCACAATTTCAAGTAATGAGATAGTTTGCTTCAAGTATGTCAGATACACAATCTATATTATTGCATTCATCTGTTTTTTTTATCCTTTAAGTGTATATTGTTTTGTATCTTGATGGAGTTTTCCATATTTATTTTTATTTATTTGTTTTTCTCTGAAGTAGTGGATACAGAGTGTATTTATTAGTTATGTTCCTATAGAGGCTGAATGTTAATACAGTATTTATATTATATATAAATTTACATATAGTATAATTAGTGTAATATTGTATAATCCATGATCCATATGAGGTATGGTGATTTAGATATAATGTATTGTACAGTATAATGGACATATATAGATAACCTCTGTATTAAAAAATAATTATACAATATTACACTAATTATACTATATGTAAATTTATATATAATATAAATATATAAAATATATTTATATATAATAAATCAATATAGCAGCAACGCTGTATATATTGGTCTATTTTTGCCTGTAAACTTTTGGTGTATTTTAAAACTCACCCAGCGCTGGAGCTGTATTAATTAATTTATTTTTGTTTTTCATGTAACAATATTATTTGTTTTAATGGTGTCAGTGTTAACATCATAATTCATATTAGGTTTCCATTGCGCAATTGTGGAGAAAGAGATCCAACATTAAGAATAGCAAGAATAGGTGTGGGAATTGTCCTGGCAGAAGGGGGGGGGGGGGGGGGGCTGCCGTCAAGGAGGAAATGTTCAAAAGGCTTTGCTAAATACAAATGTATCCATACTGTACATGTTGTTTTTCGATACTGTAATAACATTCAGCCACTATAGGAACATAGCTAATAAATACACTCTGTATCCACTACATTATATATCTGTATACTGTTCACTGCTCCATTACATATCTGTATACAACACTTCGTTATATATCTGTACACACTGCTCTATTATATATCTGTATGCAGTAGACCGCACAAAATCCGGTACAATGTATCACCAGGTGTTATCCAAATCTAATCCACTTGTATCACAGATCTAAAGACATAATGGAGCGGTGTATACAGATATATTATAGAGCTGCATATGCAAATATATAGTCTAATATTCTAGATGTACTGAATCATAATTGTGATTCAGTACATAAATATATGAATGTATAGTTAGTCCATTGTACAGTAGTTTATTATTTTTTATTTATTCTTAACCCCATGAGCCCTATTTTTAACCCTTCCAGCCCCTCCTCGCCGTGTGAAAGGGGCCTTAGATCCTATTGTAGCCATACTGAGAGTGGGGGGTAGGAAAGTTATTAGAGAATGTCACAATTTCAAGTAATAAGATAGTTTGCTTCCAGTCAGGCGCAGGCAGTGTAGTCAGCGATACTGAGGTATAATACTGCAATGTACACCATTAGTCGATCCTTTTGTATGTACTTGCAACCTTAATGAAGGGCGGCATTAGCATATGAATCGCGATTTGCATGTAAATACCTTCAGTGTTTAGGGGATAAGAAAGTTATTAGAGAATGTCCCAATTTCAAGTAATAAGATAGTTTGCTTCAAGTATGTCAGATACACAATCAATATTATTGCATTCATCTGTTTTTTTTTATCCTTCAAGTGTTTTTCTCTGAAGTAGTGGATACAGTGTATTTATTAACTATGTTCCTATAGTGGCTGAATGTTAATACAGTATTTATATTATATGTAAATTTACATATAGTATAATTAGTGTAATATTGTATAATTATTTATTCCATGATCCATATGAGGTATGGTGATTTAGATATAATGTATTGTACAGTATAATGGACATATATAGATAACCTCTGTATTAAAAAAATAATTATACAATATTACACTAATTATACTATATGTAAATGTATATATAATATAAATATATAAAATATATTTACATATAATAAATCAATATAGCAGCTAAAATAATGACCAGCAATAAAATATAGCAATGAATAAAAAATAGCAATACATTTAAAATAGTGATAGATCCAGGAGCATACACAAACAAATAAATTAATATCCCATAAATATCATAGTTTATGTAGCAGAGTTAGATAGTGTTCCAATTCACAGAGGGGAATAAGACACTTCCATATTCTAATATAATTGTAGCAGCATAGAATAGGAGAATAGAGAATATATATATATATATATATATATATATATATATATATATGTATCAAAGTTCACAGCAATTTGTTGCAGTATAGACAAGGTGTCAGTAGTTGGTAAGTAACTATCAATGTCAGCGCTTCGACCTTTTAATGGAATTTGCCATATAACAGAGACAGCAGGCAGTTAGTGAAGGACCTACAGTATTTATGGGATATTAATTTATTTGTTTGTGTATGCTCCTGGATCTATCACTTATTTATATGTATTGCTATTTTTTATTGCTGGTCATTATTTTAGCTATTGTCCTGATTTTAGTTAATAAACACGTACTCCACCAGAAGCGCAGTGAAAGGGTCTCCAGCCAGAAAATAACCTGCACTTTCAGCCTGCAGACAATACCCCCCCTTCCCCCAAACAGGGAGTTCCTTTTGTCTACCGGCTTTCAGTGAATGGGAGGGCAGGGCATCAGTGTGTAGAAAGATAGCGTGCGATCTCATTCACAGACTGCCTGTAGGGAGAGGGGGGATGGGGTGCAACCTTATTCAGAGCCTCAGTAAAGTTCATTTGATATACATTTGCTAATATAAGCTTAAGTCCCCAGAAGTTTTTTATGTTATATTTATATCCAGTGCAGCAGTATATTGTGTATATACATAGTTCCACTACCAATCGCAATGCATGACTGCATAGAAATGTAAATACTGATATTATTGATAACTAGCAATGCATTTTTTACAAATATAAAAATATATTACAAGTTATATTATAATATAAATAATAATAATTATAATATATATTTATATACACGCACATATACATGTATATAAATTATTCATTTTTATTCATAAAGTAAAGTAACACCATATGCAGTAATATATATTTGTACTGTATGTATTTTTATTTATTTAATTAGGGATTAGGCTATCTTTCTATGCAAATTTTTGTCTCACTCTGCCGATTTGGCTGCGTGCAGAGCAGTAGTTATGATAGCGATATTATGTCCAAGCTCTCCCCCCCCCCCCTCCACCCTGGTGTAACAATCTGAATATACAACTGGGACATAATATCGCAATCATAACTACTGCTCTGCACACAGCCGAATCGGCAGAGTGAGACGTGGAGCCGGACACTGCGCTGCAGTATGTGCCGGTAGTATATAAGTCTTTGTCTTTGCTGTGGATAGTAGGGTTAGGAGGGGGAGGTGACTTGGATTGACAGCCTGGGGAAGCAGCCCTATGCTGGATGAAGGAGTGTGAGAGCGGAGGAATGTAATTACCTAGTTGAAATCGCCATGCGATTACTTCGAGTTATATTAATCGCATGGCGATTTCAACTTGGACCTGGTTTACTATGGTTGGCTTCAATGGCTTGGTAGAATTAGCGAATATGACGAATATATTCGTTATATTCCACAAAACGAAGATAACGAATGTATTCGTCATATTCCACAAAACGAAGATAACGAAGTATTCTGCATCTTCGTTTTAGCTACCTATTCATCAACTTCGCTAATTCTAGCAATCATATAGGAAAGTTTACTATAGAGACAGCTAAGTTTAATTCGCTATGCGATTATATTACTTTGCTTTTTTTTTATAAATAGAATAATTATAATAATTATCAGGTATTATAATTATTCCATTTGTTTTTTTTTAAAAAGCAGTCATATAATCGCATAGCGAATTAAACTTAGCTGTCTCTATAGTAAACTTTCCTATATGATTGCTAGAATTAGCGAAGTTGATGAATAGGTAGCTAAAACGAAGATGGAGAATATTTCGTTATCTTCGTTTTGTGGAATATAACGAATACATTCGCCATATTCGTTTTGTGGAATATAACGAATATATTCGTCATATTCGCTAATTCTACCAAGCCAACCATAGTAAACCAGGTCCAAGTTGAAATCGCAATTCGATTAATTCAAGTTATAATAATCGAATTTCGATTTTAACTTAGCACTGCTATATTCCATATTAGGCTAGAATTAACGAATATGGAATATAGCAGTGCTAAGTTAAAATCGAAATTCGATTATTATAACTTGAAATAATCGCATTGCTATTTCAATATGAGAGTAGCCTTTAAGTTAAAATCGAAATTTGATTATTTAAATCGCATATTAATCGCGATAACAAGAATAATGACGAATATTCGATTTTGACAAATATAAAACGAATATTCTATCGAATATTCGCGAATTTCGTCGAAATCGAATATGGCACCTGCCGCTCATCACTATTAGTTACATGTTCTTTTGTTTGCTTTATGTTTAAGGTACTAGTCTTCTCCATTCCTATGCAAATGACAACACTAAGAACACCTCTGGCTCCTACCTCACCTTCCCAGATTTCTCAAAGCGGATACATTCAAAAACGGATTTCCTGGAGGGGGACCTGGCTTCAACAAGGTTATCCCCTTTACAACAGACGACATGGCTGATCTATCATTTGCGTCTTACAATGTTAAGGGCTTTAACTCCCCTTCTAAGACGAGCCAGGTCTTCACATTGCTACGCAAATCTGGGGCCAGTGTCCTTCTCCTCCAGGAAACACACTTCAAATTTAATCAGTATCCCAACTTATCCTTCTCCAACTACCCCAGTGGTATCATTGTGGAGGTGACTCTGCTGCATCTGGAGAGGTGAGTATTGGATTCCAGAGGAAGGTTCCTTTTCAGTACATCTCTCACCTACAAGACCCAGAAGGGAAATACCTATTAATCAAAGGCTCTATTGGCCCTCAAACTTATACAATAATTAACTTATACGCCCCTAATATAAGACAACATGTATGGTTTTCAAAAATCTTTCCCATCATAGAATCTTTTGCTGAAGGCTTGATGGTTGTAGGAGGTGACCTGAATGCCACTTTAAACCCACAGCTTGACTCATCAACCCGTAAATCAGCTTTAACCCACAGTACTTTACGTTTCATAAGAGAGGGCTTTTGGAATTTGCACCTTATTGACTTATGGCGCACATTAAATCCTGACACAATTGACTATACGTTCTACTCCCATCCCCACAAAACATTGCATCGCTTGGATTACCTTTTTGTGTCCAAGGAACATCTCCAGCTCTGTCACGGGTCAAAAATAGGTTCCATCCTCTTATCAGACCATGCCCCTATCTTTCTCTCGATCTCTGCACCTGTCCCCAGCCCAAACAAATTTAAATGGCGCTTAAATGAGTCCCTGTTAGACAACCAAAATATCAAGGAAAAGATTTCAGAGCCCCTCAAGGAATATTTCTCCCTAAATAAACAGCCAGAGATATCAGATCAATCCCTTTGGGATGCCCATAAACCCTTCATCAGAGGACACTTCATAAGCCTCGGAGCCTTTCTAAAAAAAGAAAGGAATAAAAAGATTGACTCCTTAAGTAGTAGGATATACTCTTTAGAATCCTCACATAAACAATCCGTCTCAGAGTTACAGTTTTTGGCATTATCAAACCTTAAAGCAGAACTGAAATACCTTTTGCAACACTCTACAGCCAAATATTTCCTGAATTCGCAACACAAATTCTTTGCACATGGAGACAAAGCATCTAAGTTTGTGATGCGTAGGGTTAGGAACAGACGATCAACAAATTATATTCATCAATTAGATTCCCCCCAGGGTAACCCCCTTTATTCCTCAAAACTAATAGGTACTCAATTCCGTACGTTCTATGAATCATTATAAAACCTTCCTCCAACATTGAACCCAGAAGCCCACTCAGCTCTCCTAGCGTCATTCCTGGATTCAATTACATTACCAAATATCTCACCCAACCAAAAACTTAAACTGGCATCCCAGTTTACGCTAGAAGAATTGACTACGGCCTTAAAGCAATCCCCTCATGGCAAGAGTCCAGGTCCGGATGGACTACCAGTATACTATTACAAAACTTACCAACAAATTGTCCTACCTCATCTGCTCTCAGTTTGTTATCTGGCTTTACAGGGGAAGCAGCTTTCCAGAGATATGACGATGGCTCATATAACCCTGATTCCCAAGGAAGGGAAAAATCCCAAGCAATGTGCAAGTTATAGACCCATCTCACTCCTCAACATAGACCTCAAATTATTAGCAAAAATGCTAGCAAACCACCTTGCAGCCCTTCTCCCCTCGCTTGTGCATGGGGATCAGGTAGGCTTCGTAAGAGGAAGAGAAGGCAGAGACAACACGTCCAGGGTCCTAAATGTAATATACCATTCTAACTTCCGCTCTAAACCATTGCTCCTTTTGAGTACGGATGCGGAAAAAGCATTCGATAGTATCAATTGGACGTACCTGAAGCAAATCCTATTTGGGTTTGGCCTGCCTGGTCCCTTTGTACAAGCCACCTTCGCAATGTACACTCAAGCATCAGCCTCAGTATTAATTAATGGGGACCTATCTGATACATTTCGCATACAGAATGGCACCCACCAGGGATGTCCCCTTTCCCCCCTGCTATTCATCCTAGCTCTGGAACCTCTTCTTATCAGACTGAGAGCAGATCCGGAAATCCAAGGAATGGTGCTGGGAGGTCATGACCACAAGATTGCAGCCTTTGCTGATGATATTATGATCATGACCTCTAATCCGAAAAATTAACTTTCTATAATTCAAAAATATATTGATACCTATGGCTTTCTATCCAATTTTAAAATTAACAAACAAAAATCCCTAGTTCTATGTATAAAGATATCTCAACATACCCAACAAAGCCTTAAGGAAAATTCTCCATTTGATTGGTCATCTCCTTATCTAACTTATTTAGGAATCAAAATAAGCCCCAACCCGTTTGAACTCTTTGCACTTAACTACTCACCCTTATTGCAATCCATCACAGCTGACATAAATAGACTGGACATTCCTACCTTATCTTGATTTGGACGTAAAAACCTATTAATGTCACTGATATTACCTTGCCTTACTTACCTTCAAGTCTTGCCCATCCATATCCCTAAATCTTATTATGACTCCCTCTAGAAACTATTCAGATCGTTCATTTGGAACCAAAAGAAACCTAGATTATCTTACTCCTTACTCTCACACCCTAAACACACAGGAGGAATAGCCTTACCAGACCCTGAATTAAACGGTAGGGCAGTTCTGTTATCAAGAGCAGTTGAATGGCTTAGAACCCCTAACCCCAAATCCTTTGTCAGAATTAGTGGGTTTTTGTTTGTCCACCCGCCTCTTGAGGATTGACCACAAGTTCTCAATGGGATTAAGATCTGGGGAGTTTCCAGGCCATGGACCCAAAATGTCAATGTTTTGGTCCCCGAGCCACTTAGTTATCACTTTTGCCTTATGGCACAGTGCTCCATCATGCTGGAAAATGCATTGTTCTTCACCAAACTGTTGTTGGATTGTTGGAAGAAGTTGCTGTTGGAGGGTGTTTTGGTACCATTCTTTTTTCATGGCTGTGTTTTTGGGCATAATTGTGAGTGAGCCCACTCCCTTGGATGAGAAGCAACCCCACACATGAATGGTCTCAGGATGCTTTACGGTTGGCATGACACAGGACTGATGGTAGCACTCACCTTTTCTTCTCTGGACAAGCCTTTTTCCTGATGCCCCAAACAATCGGAAAGAGGCTTCATCGGAGAATATGACTTTGCCCCAGTCCTCAGCAGTCCATTCACCATATTTTCTGCAGAAGATCAATCTATCCCTGATGGGTTTTTTTGGAGAGAAGTGGCTTCTTTGCTGCCCTTCTTGACACCAGGTCATCTTCCAAAAGTCTTCGCCTCACTGTGTGTGCAGATGCGCTCAAACCTGCCTGCTGCCATTCCTGAGAAAGCTCTGCCCTGGTGTCACTCCGATCCCGCAGCTGAATCCTCTTTAGGAGACGGTCCTGGCGCTTGCTGGACTTTCTTGGACGCCCTGAAGCCTTCTTAACAAGAATTGAACCTCTTTCCTTGAAGTTCTTGATGATCCTATAAATTGTTGATTGAGGTGCAATCTTAGTAGCCACAATATCCTTGCCTGTGAAGCCATTTTTATGCAACGCAATGATGGCTGCACGCATTTCTTTGCAGGTCACCATGGTAAACAATGGAAGAACAATGATTTCAAGCATCACCCTCCTTTTAACAGGTCAAGTCTGCCATTTTAACCCAATCAGCCTGACATAATGATCTCCAGCCTTGTGCTCGTCAACATTCTCACCTGAGTTAACAAGACTATTACTGAAATGATCTCAGCAGGTCCTTTAATGACAGCAATGAAATGCAGTGGAAAGTTTTTTGGGGGATTAAGTTAATTTTCATGGCAAAGAAGGACTATGCAATTCATCTGATCACTCTTCATAAGATTCTGAAGTATATGCAAATTGCTATTATAAAAACTTAAGCAGCAACTTTTCCAATTTCCAATATTTATGTAATTCTCAAAACTTTTGGCCATGACTGTAGTAGCTATTGGTTTCGGCCACTAGTTTGGTTTGAATCACTTATAACTAACCCTAACTCCCCAAAAAAGCTAATCTCACAATTATATAAAAGACTGAACAATCCCTCTATACTCATTAAACCAGCATTCATTAGACAATGGGAAAAAGATCTAGGCCAAGACTTTTCATTATCTACTTTACCAGATATACTCTTATCACCCCATAGATCATCCCGCTGCGGACGTATGCAGGAGAACAGTTACAAAATTTTAACTAGGTGGTACAAAACGCCAGATGTAACCTCTCTGTATTCGGATACAGCAACAGATAAATGTTGGAGATGCCTCGAAGATAAAGGAACATTCCTTCACATATGGTGGATGTGCACTATAATTAATAATTGGTGGAAAAAAATATTTGATGTAAGCAACCAAATTTGTCACACTAAAGTGCAGTTGTCCCCTCTGATAGCACTACTTAATCTAGATGACCATATGGAGCTACCCTCTCCTCCCTTCCTTTTCAAGCACCTACTGATAGCAGCCCGCCTTCTAGTGCCAAAATATTGGTTATTAACTTCACCCCCCCCCTTGAACAGTGGAAATAAAAAATTGACCAATTGTACAGATTTAAAGAACTTTCCTCTTGGGAAGCCCGCACCCATAACAAATTCCAAAAACAACGGCGTTTATGGCACGAATTTAGACACCCTGATTAATATATAGAGGAACTCGCATCATCTTTGATAGCTAGGATGACCTAGAAATCTACTCTGATGCATTTTACAATATCAGATGTATAAACAATGTGTGACCAGGAACACAATTATATTGAACCACTGTATATGCCTACATATGTCATTAGTGTCTATTTTAGTATGGAATGAATCATATAATGTACAACCTCAACGTCATGCTAGACGTTCAAGATACCTATGTATGTACCTTGTTACGTTATGTTCTTTAAATAAAAATTTCTAATAGAAAAAAAAGAGTAGTATTGATCGCAAATTCTCGTATTTCAAATTTTTTATCGTAAATTTTTATTGTGAATTTTCCGATTGCCGATTTTTGCACTCAAGAAAATAATGACTGGAGATCTCGCATTTGCAAATATATAACGAATATTCATCCAAATATACACGAAATATCGCAAATTCGAATATTGCCCCTGCCGCTCAACACTGGTAATAAACCTTGTGTCACAGGAAATATGGCTTTCAGCCAGAACCTCAGCCTGATGACCACACAAATATGCCTAATAATTGGACCAAGTGGTATTCACCCATTCAGTGATAGTCTTATGTCCTACAGTCTGCAGACTATTATCATTTTCCTCATGGACAGCGCCATCTATTGGATATATAGTCTTATGTCCTGTAGAGATGGGAAGTTCGGATTTTTCACATGAGAAGATTTTGGGAAGCATATATGGAGCGGTCCATGACCACAACCGACCCCCCTTTATCCGCCTGTTTGAATATAGCATCTTTCATATTTTCAAGCTCTTTTACAGCCGTTTTTTCCAGCTGTGGACAAGTTACAATTGGTATTAAATTTAAACACGAACTGGCAAGAATCCCTAATGCAACCAAATCTCGCTCCACTGATTCCGGAAAATGATCAAGAGCCAGATAGTGAGACTGTATAGGATAAAAATCACGATTGTGAGTTGCAAAATTATGAGAGAAATCAGAGACAGACAGAGAACTAGAAACGTCCCAACATTGGTGAAGGTGAGAGATGTTAACAAGTTCCTGGAAGAACTTGCTTGTCTGGCTTGGAGAGTTCATGACAGGAGAAATACGGGCAGGAACCATACTGACAGGAGGGAATTCTCCTGTATCATTGTGAGCAAAATGTTTCTTTAAAGTAAGGTCCCGAGCTAGTTTGTTCACATCCAGAAAGGTCTTGTAGATGTCAAAATGGCACGTTGGTGAGAAAGATAGTCCTTTAGATAGAACTTGAATCTGTGGTTGGGAGAGTATCATAGAGGAAATGTTGATCACTTGAGAATAAACAAAGTTTTTCTCTGAAGCGAAGGATAACGCCCACCTTTTCTTGTGTCTACGCCCTGCTTGGCGTTTTTTGCTGGTTTCCCAGAGCAGGTGGTATCCTCTGCGGTAACATGAGGTGTAAATAATGCACTAGGACGTGCGAGTCAGAAGAGTCGATGTCTGTGGAACTGAAGCTGACTTTAGGAGATTTTGATTTCTTTCCTCGGTATGTTTTCCTCATAATGGAGCAAGGAGTGTTGGTTCTAGCATCAGACCAATTGTAGACATTATTGGTTTTGTGGTCTTGCATATCTCTGCCGAATTTGTCCTGCTTAATAGCAATCAGACTATCCTCCATTTTGTTTAAATTCAGTTGGAGTTTCTCATCCAAATTAATGAATATGGACGAGTCCGCCAGAGGTGCAATGAAATTTTGGGTGACTCTTATTTCTTCCCGGAGGTTAACCAGGGTCTCTTCCTCATAGGAAATAATCAGTCCCATTAATTTGATGGAGCAGTCCAACAAAATAGTTTGCCATTTGGTGGTGAAATCCTCAGAATATGTGATTGTAGGTTTCTTGTGCAGCCTCAGGCCGCGAGGAATCATTCCTCTATCCACATACTTCTGTAATGAGGTTAAAGGGGTTGTCCGGGTTCAGAGCTGAACCCGGACATACCCTTATTTTCACCCCGGCAGCCCTCCTGAGCCTGGCATCGGAGCATCTCATGCTCCGATGCGCTCCCGTGCCCTGCGCTGGATCGCGCAGGGCACAGGCTCTTGTGTTTACAATAACACACTGCCGGGCGGTAACTTCCGCCCAGCAGTGTGTTCGGTGACGTCACCGGCTCTGAGGGGCGGGCTTTAGCTCTGCCCTAGCCGTTTTACTGGCTAGGGCAGAGCCAAATCCCGCCCATCAGTGCCGGTGACGTCACCGGGGTTCCTGTCAGCCCCATAGAGAGCCCCGGTACGTCACCGGAACTCAGAAAAATGCCTTTGCCCTGCGCGATTTAGCGCAGGGCAAAGGAGAGCATCGGAGCATGAACTGCTCCGATGCTCATGTCAGGGGGGCTGCCGGGGTGAAAATGGAGGGATGTCCAGGTTCAGCTCTGAACCTGGACAACCCCTTTAAGTCCCACCAGGTGCGCATTTCACGTGTGAGCAGCTTTTCAAGAGAACTCATGTGAATTTTAAGATCCAAGACATTGCGTGAATCCTCATCTTCTATATTGAATATAGCATTGATTTTTTTTAATCTTTCATCACAATTATCGATGACTCTAAGGAGGTATGAGACACGTTGGTGGTGTCCATAAAAATATTTAGCACTGGGTATAAACAGCAGGCACCAGGAGCACTCAAACAGTTCCTGAGTGAAGGTAATCCAAGAAAAAGCAATAGTCGAGGCTCAGCTAGTCCCAGTTTGAAGTGGATATTCGCCAGGAACTCAGCGATAGTAGAAATATAAGTGAAAAAGGAGATCCAGCTTCCAATTAACCATATAAATGCTTTAATGAAAAACGTTCTAAAATCCAGACATGTACATCAGGTCTACGCGTTTCAGATCAACAAATTCAGATCCTTACTCATGACAACATGATGATATGAGACACTGGCCTTAAATAAGGGACAGGTCAAACATATCAGGTGGACACAATCAACACATGTGTGCTCGGCGTCTTCAGGGGATAACATGCAGGTATTGCTTGTGGGGGTGGGAACCAAGCTTTAAATCCTCGGTTTCAGCAGGTGGGATCAATCCGTCCAATCACCATATCTCTTCAAGTGATGAACAACATCTCGACCAATGGGTTACGAGTACAGCGCGCACTCTTACCTCGTCACTAACGTAGCAACGTTAGCAATCCCTTTTTTCACATAACGAAAGCAACGATTCGCGATGCTAACCTGCAATTCATAACAAAGCCAGTAGATGGCAGCATATCAGAGGCAGGAACACCCTCTCATGAGGTTCAGCAGCTCCAGCAGCGATGAGGAGCTGGACACCTATCTGTAAAAGGTGTCCTCTAAAAGGTGTCCTCTATAAAGAAAAGCAAAAATAATAATCAGTGACATTTGGGAGCCACTCCATGGACTGGTTTCCTGACGGGTAAGGACCTGTTGGCAGTTTTTGTGTGTTTTAACTTTTTGTTTCAGGTTGCCGGTTTTGTCCTCATCCTGATGGTCCTGCCAGTTAGGACTCCCCCCATCAGCACTTAGCCCCCTCATGTCCAAGTTCAATGTTTTATCCCCCTTCTCAGGTTACTTGATTTTAACCCTTACTTTTAACCCTGTGGAATACAAATTGACTTTTATCAGTTTCCAGAGGATTCTACAACTTTAAACACTTCCAGGAAACCGGACTCAAGTTATTGTTGAGCCTATCCTTGTATTAAAAAATAATAATAATTTTGCACTATTTTATAACATGTTTTATTGCAACGTAAATGTCTGCACCCAAAGAAAGGACTCAAACGTGATACCTGAGCTCTTTGTGATTTCATGCTATTTAATAATTTTGCACTATTGTACCAGTTTACAAATTTTGCAACATTTAACCACTTGCCGCCGCGCTAATGCCGAAAGGCGTCATTGCGGCGCCTCTCCCAGGCTACGCTAACGCTAATAGGCGTCATCTCGCGTGAGCCGAGATTTCCTGTGAACGCGCGCACACAGGCGCGCGCGCTCACAGGAACGGAAGGTAAGCGAGTGGATCTCCAGCCAGCCAGCGGCGATCGCTCGCTGGCAGGCTGGAGATGTGATTTTTTTAACCCCTAACAGGTATATTAGACGCTGTTTTGATAACAACGTCTAATATACCTGCTACCTGGTCCTCTGGTGGTCCCTTTTGTTTGGATCGACCACCAGAGGACACAGGTAGCTCAGTAAAGTAGCACCAAACACCACTACACTACACTACACCCCCCTGTCACTTATTAACCCTTTATGAACCACTGATCAGCCCATATAGACTCCCTGATCACCCCCCTGTCATTGATCACCCCCCTGTAAGGCTCCATTCAGAGGTCCGTATGATTTTTACGGATCCACGGATACATGGATCGGATCCGCAAAACGCATACGGACGTCTGAATGGAGCCTTACAGGGGGGTGATCAATGACAAGGGGTTGATCACGCATATAGACTTCCTGATCACTTCCCTGTCATTGATCACCCCCCTGTCATTGATCACCCCCTGTAAGGCTCCATTCAGACGTCCGTATGATTTTTACGGATCCACTGATACATGGATCGGATCCGCAAAACACATGCGGACGTCTTAATGGAGCCTTACAGGGGGGTGATCAATGACAGAGGAGTGATCACCCATATAGACTCCCTGATCACCTCCGTCATTGATCACCCCCCTGTAAGGCTCCATTCAGACGTCCGTATGATTTTTACGGATCCACGGATACATGGATCGGATCCGCAAAACACATACGGACGTCTGAATGAAGCCTTACAGGGGGGTGATCAATGACTGGGGGGGTGATCACCCATATAGACTTCCTGATCACCCCCCTGTCATTGATCACCCCCCTGTCATTGATCACCCCCCTGTAAGGCTCCATTCAGACGTCCGTATGATTTTTACGGATCCACGGATACATGGATCGGATCCGCAAAACACATACGGACGTCTAAATGGAGCCTTACAGGGGGTGATCAGGGACAGGGGGGTGATCACCCCATATACACTCCCTGATCACTCCCCTGTCATTGATCACCCCCCTGTAAGGCTCTATTCAGATGTCCGTATGTGTTTTACGGATCCACGCATCTATGGATCGGATCCGCAAAACACATACGGACGTCTGAATGGAGCCTTACAGGGGGGTGATCAATGACAAGGGAGTGATCACGCATATAGACTTCCTGATCACCCCCCTGTCATTGATCACCCCCCTGTCATTGATCACCCCCCTGTAAGGCTCCATTCAGACGCCCGTATGTGTTTTACGGATCCACGCATCCATGGATCGGATCCGTAAAACGCATACGGACGTCTGAATGGAGCCTTACAGGGGGGTGATCAGGGAGTCTATATGGGATGATCACCCCCCTGTAAGGCTCCATTCAGACGTCTGCATGTGTTTTACGGATCCACGCATCCATGGATCGGATCTGCAAAACGCATACGGACGTCTGAATGGAGCCTTACAGGGGGGTGATCAGGGAGTCTATATGGGATGATCACCCCCCTGTAAGGCTCCATTCAGACGTCTGCATGTGTTTTACGGATCCACGCATCCATGGATCGGATCCGCAAAACGCATACGGACGTCTGAATGGAGCCTTACAGGGGGGTGATCACTTCATATACACTCCCTGATCACCCCCTGTCATTGATCACCCCCCTGTCATTGATCACCCCCCTGTCATTGATCACCCCCCTTTAAGGCTCCATTCAGATGCCCATATGTGTTTTACGGATCCACGCATCCATGGATCGGATCCGCAAAACGCATACGGACGTCTGAATGGAGCCTTACAGGGGGTGATCAATGACAGGGGGGTGATCACCCCATATACACTCCCTGATCACCCCCCTGTCATTGATCACCCCCATGTAAGGCTCCATTCAGACGTCCGTATGTGTTTTGCGGTTCCGATCTATGTATCCGTGGATCCGTTAAAAACGTATGGACGTCTGAATGGAGCCTTTCAGAGGGGTGATCAGTGACAGGGGGGTGATCACCCCATATACACTCCCTGATCACCCCCCTGTCATTGATCGCCCCCCTGTAAGGCTCCATTCAGAATTTTTTTTGGCCCAAGTTAGCGGAAATATATATATATTTTTTTCTTACAAAGTCTCATATTCCACTAACTTGTGTCAAAAAATAAAATCTCACATGAACTCACCATACCCCTCACGGAATCCAAATGCGTAACATTTTTTAGACATTTATATTCCAGACTTCTTCTCACTCTTTAGGGCTCCTAAAATGCCAGGGCAGTATAAATGCCCCACATGTGACCCCATTTCGGAAAGAAGACACCCCAAGGTATTCCGTGAGGGGCATATTGAGTCCATGAAAGATTGACATTTTTGTCCCAAGTTAGCGGAAAGGGAGACTTTGTGAGAAAATAAATAAATAAATACATTTCCGCTAACTTGTGCCCCAAAAAAAAATTTCTATGAACTCGCCATGCCCCTCATTGAATACCTTGGGGTGTCTTCTTTCCAAAATTGGGTCACATGTGGGGTTTTTATACTGCCCTGGCATTTTAAGGGGGCCGAAACCGTGAGAAGAAGTCTGGGATCCAAATGTCTAAAAATGCCCCCTAAAAGGAATTTGGGCCCCTTTGCCCACCTAGGCTGCAAAAAAGTGTCACATCTGGTATCGCCGTACTCAGGAGAAGTTGGGAAATGTGTTTTGGGGTGTCATTTTACATATACCCATGCTGGGTGAGATAAATATCTTGGTCAAATGCCAACTTTGTATAAAAAAATGGGAAAAGTTGTCTTTTGCCAAGATATTTCTCTCACCCAGCATGGGTATATGTAAAATGACACCCCAAAACACATTCCCCAACTTCTCCTGAGTACGGCGATACCAGATGTGTGTCACTTTTTTGCCGCCTAGGTGGGCAAAGGGGCCCACATTCCAAAGTGCACCTTTCGGATTTCACAGGCCATTTTTTACACATTTTGATTTCAAACTACTAACCACACATTAGGGGCCCTAGAATGCCAGGGCAGTATAACGTCCCCACAAGTGACCCCATTTTGGAAAGAAGACACCCCAAGGTATTTCGTGATGGGCATAGTGAGTTCATGGAAGTTTTTATTTTTTGTCACAAGTTAGTGGAATATGAGACTTTGTAAGAAAAAAATAAAAAATAAAAAATAAATCATCATTTTCCGCTAACTTGTGACAAAAAATAAAAAGTTCTATGAACTCACTATGCCCATCAGCGAATACCTTAGAGTGTCTACTTTCCGAAATGGGGTCATTTGTGGGGGTTTTCTACTGTCTGGGCATTGTAGAACCTCAGGAAACATGACAGGTGCTCAGAAAGTCAGAGCTGCTTCAAAAAGCGGAAATTCCCATTTTTGTACCATAGTTTGTAAACGCTATAACTTTTACCCAAACCATTTTTTTTTTACCCAAACATTTTTTTTTAATCAAAGACATGTAGAACAATAAATTTAGCGAAAAATTTATATATGGATGTCGTTTTTTTTGCAAAATTTTACAACTGAAAGTGAAAAATGTCATTTGTTTTGCAAAAAAATCGTTAAATTTCGATTAATAACAAAAAAAGTTAAAATGTCAGCAGCAATGAAATACCACCAAATGAAAGCTCTATTAGTGAGAAGAAAAGGAGGTAAAATTAATTTGGGTGGTAAGTTGCATGACCGAGCAATAAACCGCTAAAGTTGTGGAGTGCCGATTTGTAAAAAAGGGCCTAGTCACTAGGGGGTATAAACCTGTGGTCCTTAAGTGGTTAAGATAACCTGCCCATTGTGTGTATTCTCTGTCTAGGTGCCACAATGTGAATTTATGCACTGTTTATCATGATTGCACTTAACCATTGCGCTTAACAAAAATTGTAGCAACTTACTTAAAGTCTGCCTTTTTACAGCTCTTGTTCTCTCCCCCCTTATACGGACTGTCATCATAGGGATGTTGTATACTAATGGCCTACACCCGGGTAGGACCAAGTGGTAAGTCCAGGCAGATCCAGTTACTTCACAGGTACCTCTTCTGCTTCGGGAATCTTTAGAAGCCCTAGGCTGCTCCTTCCCGCTTGTTTTATTTTTAAGATTGTTCCCATCCTGAGGTGTTAAAGGCCCTCCTCCTGTGACATTGCCAGAAGATACGGAGACGATAAATACCTCCCTTTCTGAGCATTTTGCTTAAGGTAAGGCGCCTCAAGCCTTAGAGCCATACCTCAGCTTCCTCTTAGTCATCATAGTGATCGTGCTGCAAGCAAAATGTCTTCAGGCTATGGTGCAGGGAAGGGAATACAGGATAAAGCCACCCTTCTATTTGCTGGATTTGCATTACACAATGGTGGTATTACGGAGTAAAGACACCCCCATACTTTCTTTGTTATTGGTGGACAATATACAAAGTCAGTCAGTAATGTTTGCTTTGTGCAGTATTAGGTTACCTGGTTATACCAAGAGAAGGAAACTGTGTGTTGGACACCTTACTCCAGCGGGCAGGAACCTCGAGAAAGCCGTTATATGTTTTGTCTATGTATGTCATTATATGTAACTCACGCAGCACTTTGTATTTTATTGGGTACCCAGAGCTGATTCCTTTCTCACCCTCCTAGCGTAAGCCGAGGATGGCTTAACTTAAAGTAAGCGTGTATGTAACATCCCAGAGTATGTCACTAAACTCTGTCTCTCTGCTACAACATGTCAGGTGTATATTTATTGTCATCTTGTGTAATCTAACATTGCATTTCCCTGTATATATAATTTTCTATGCTTGTTTCATATATCATGCTGTAATTTCCCTGTCCACCAGCAGGTGGCGGCAATGTGTGATCAGGTATTTAGCCAGTTTAGTATACCTAGACTGGAATATTTCATTCCAATCTAGTCTCCCCTGTATGAGCAGAAGTGGGCTGATCCCATGTCCTGTCTCATGAGGAGGAGAAGGAAGTTAGTTAGTGTACCAGCCACCCCTGCTGGGGGTAGGTTGTGTTAGTAGGAGCTCCCAGTTACAGGGATCCCAACCTAGGATCCAGCCTCGGCTGAGGCCAAGGATCACTTTTCCCAGCCTGAGTCATCTACCTCAGCTGGTGACAACCAAGCAACACCTCGAGAACTACAGATCTATAGGAAGACATCATTCCCTGCGAGCAGTCCTGTGAGTACTTATCCAGAGTCCAGGAGAAGCCAAATCAGCTAGTCAGGCCCACATCAAGCAGAAGACAGACAGAGCAGAAGATAGATACCTGCCAGATTCTCTAGGCATATGACAAGAAGCAGAATATATATAGATTCCTGCCCATATTGCTAATACCTGCTGGGACCCAAGACTATTGCTGTAACTCGTATGGATTTCTGTTGCTATTCAGTAAATAAAAGTTGGATTATATCTCCTGTCTGTATCTCAATCATTCCTCAATTACTCCTATAAACAACACTCAATTTATTGCAAGTCAGCCAGGATCCAGGAGTCCAGCCGTACCAAGGTAAGAGACACCGTTGACACTACTATACCTACTACACTGAGATATTATCCCCCTCTGGCATTCCTCACCTGGTACGTGAGTTATAACATCTCAAAGGGCCCTGCTACAGTACCTGCGCAAGCTGCAATTGGCGTCACAAACTTCCCCACATATATATTGACCCACTGCATAGCTGACCCACTGTACCAGTGTCCTGCTCATTGCACTTATATGCCCTAATAGAAGATCAAGATAACAGGGGAAGACGAAACAATATCAGGTTAAAGGGGGTCCCTGAGTCAGTCAAGCAAGACTCCCTGAAACAAGAGGCGGAAGCTTTCTTTTCCCGCCTTGTCCCGGACTGCCCGCCTGAGCTCCTGGAAATGGACAGGATTCACAGGGCTCTGAGACCAGTGCTGAAACCACAAGAACCCCCAGGAGATGTCATCTGCCATATGACAAAGTTCTCGATAAAGGAACAAATTCTGGAGGTGGGCACGCAACAATAAAACGGCTGATATTGAAGGGTCCATTATAGTATTATATCAAAACCTATCACCTATGACCCTAAAGAAGCGTTGACATCTGAAACCATTTTTAGAAGTCCTGCAGCGGAAAAAAATGACATATAGATGGCTTCACCCCTTTGGACCGCTAATCAATGCACCACTTCGGAAGCTAGTCATCCGTTCGAATGCAGACCTTTTGAGAGTCTGCGAGTCTGGACATTCAGGATCTCGATATATCAGACTAGTGCCCTGCTCCGAACTTGGCATCTCTGCCTTCTCTACCCGCACGAAGTGACTGGCAGCAGAAGTCCCCCAGGAAGCAAGAATCTAAGAGGATTCCCGGCCGAACTCCCACAAGCTGAACAGAACACAAAGATGTGATATGCATATAGCTAACAATATCTCTTTCTTTTGACCTACTAGTAGGGAATAATTACGATTACTTATTCATCCTCCTAATGTTCTCTCTAGCCTGATACCAACCTCTTTTAATACCTGTCATATCAGCTATACCCTTTAACACTTTCCTCTCTTTCATAATTTTTTCTGTTTCACTCCTCGCTCCTTCCTTCAGCAAAAGAAGACATAACTGTACTTGTATGGTTGCACTAGGTGTCGCTGAGCTAGCCGAGAATATTTTGTTTTTTGGCGAGCTAGCGCCATCTAGTGGGCGGCTAAATTGTCTTTAGAATAGGTCTACTTTTTCTCAGTTCTCATCCCGCAGTCCTAAATTCTCTTTCTCTTGTTATCTGTCTTTCATCTCTCAGACTATAAAATTCTATGGTATATGTCTCTCTGGAATAAGGAATATTTCTAACTTAGCCATTTAAATATGTATCCCAAAATAGCTTTCTCATAGGGGTCTACGGACACGTTTGATAGACAACCCCCCCATCCCTATGTGCATGTTATGGAATTTTTTGTTAAATGTTATGTTATTTGCATTTGTACCTACCGTTTTTACACCCTTCTTCTCTTTTTCGTTCCTCCACCTTGCTCCTCCTTTTTCCTTCTCCTCGCCCCGCTGTTCACAACACGAGTCCTGGAATCGGGTAAGGGCAGTAATTTTCCAGAGAAGTACCTATCTAAATGGCTAAGTTAGGAATATGCACTTACAATGTTAGGGGCCTAAACGCCCCCTCAAAACGGAGCCAAATATTCCAGCATTTACACAAGAAGAAAGTGCAAATAGCGATGTTACAAGAAACACACTTCAGGAAAAACCATATCCCAAAACTGTCGCACATGCTGTATAATCAGTGGTTTCACAGCCCCTCCCCACTATCTGCCTCGAAAGGGGTCAGCATAGCCATTCATAAAAGTGCCCCCTTTATACTCCAGGATACATTAAGGGATATGGAAGGAAGATTTATTTTTGTAAAGGGTATGCTAGGTCCCCAATTATTCACGCTGTGTAATATCTATGCACCAAACACAGCTCAGACCCCCTGGCTACTAGAAACTATTGATAAGTTGGAAAACTTTGCTGAAGGCGTCATTGTTCTAGGAGGCGATTTCAATGTGACCTTAATCCCCAGTCTTGACTCCTCCACTGGAAATTCGACAATGTCAAAAAAAGCGTTGAAAAGAATTAAAATAGCACTTTCAGGCCGAGGACTCATAGACGTATGGAGGGCAATGCACTCCAATGATAAAGATTATACCTACTTCTCTTCTGCCCACTGCTCATATCAGAGACTGGACTACATTTTCGTAGCTGTAAGTTCCCTTTAGCATTGTGTTTCTGCGCAAATAGGGAATATACTTTTCTCAGACCACGCCCCGGTGTTTCTAACTCTCCTAGTCCCTAACATGCCTAAATCTGAATTCAGATGGAGACTTAACGAAACACTACTATCAACCTCCACTATCCCAAAAGTGGCGAATTTGAAAGAAGAGTACTTCTAAATGAATGAGACAGAAGATTTGCCCCAAGCAATAATTTGGGATGCTCACAAATCTGTCATCAGAAGCCAGCTAATCGCCCTGGGCACCTATGTTAAAAAGCAAAAACAAAAGAAAGTAGAACTTACCCTAAAAATCTCCAAATTGGAGAATCAACACAGGAGAACATTGAAGGTAGACACTTTGGCACATCTGGATACCCTGAGGTCAGAATAAAAAAATATATTAAACACTAATACGGCGAAAATATTCCTGTCCACCCAATATAAATATTATGTGCATGAAAATAAAGCCACGAAAGTGCTTTTGTCCCAAGTTAAAAAGAGGAAAGAGGCGTCCTATATCTCCCATATAAATTCCCAGGACTCACAAGTTGTCCGGAAAACAGAATTAATAGCAGAACACTTTTGCAAATACTACAGCCAATTATATAATCTCCAAGAGGCATCAACCTCACCACAAGTCATTTAAAAAAAATAATTGACACAGAACTGGATGGATACCTTGAACCTCCCCTCACTAACCAAGACACAAGCAGACAAGTTAAGCTCCCCATTTACTCTAACCGAACTACAAGCAGCTTTGAAAGAGTCTCCTCCTGACAAAAGTCCAGGTCCAGATGGACTCCCCATTTTTCATTACTCCGTGTTTAAAGAAATATTACTGCCCCGCCTATTGACAGTTTGTAATGAAGCCCAGGAGGGTAAGCCATTCACTAGGGACATGTTAATGGCTCAGATTTCTATTATCCCCAAGCCAGGAAAAGACCATTCACTCTGTTCAAATTATAGGCCAATTTCGCTTCTCAACAACGACCTTAAACTCTACGCAAAAATGCTTGCTAACAGACTGAAACATTACTTACCAGAACTCATATCAGCAGAACAAGTAGGCTTCCTTACCTGGTAGAGAAGGGAAGAACAATAAAGTCAGAGTTATAAATCTAATACAGTTAGCTAAAAATACCAAAATTCCATTAGCCATACTAAGTATGGATGCAGAAAAAGCCTTTGACAGAGTGGATTGGCATTATATGGCTCAAACTTTGTCCAAATCCGGGATCCTGAATACTTTTATAGAAAGTGTTATGGCAATGTACCATGCGCCAACGGCACGCATCCTAGTGAATGGCACCCTCTCTCTGATGTACAAAATATCAAATGGCACTCGTCAGGGCTGTCCCCTCTCCCCGTTACTCTTTATACTAGTTATATAAACACTCCTGCAGTCCTTCAGACAAAACAAGGACATCAAGGGATTGACGATAGGATCCACAACTCATCAAACAGCTGCCTTTGCAGATTACGTTTTAGTGTTCATTACGAACCCAAAATCGGCCTTCCCAGAAATTATGTCAACACTCCAGAACTTCCACCTTATGTCAAATTTTTCTGTAAACCTATCAAAATCCATTGTTCTAAATGTGTCCCTAAGCCCCATTAACGTAACCAATCTGCAGAAAACCACTCCCTTTAAGTGGACTAGTCAGTTGATAGTATTTCTGGGCATAGTAATTACACCCGAATTCTCACACCTGTTCCGTGAAAACTTCCAAGCACTGCCGAAGCGAATGAAGGATTTGATAAGCTCATGGGATATCCCATTTGTGTCATGGTTTGGTCATAGGACTCTTATTAAAACAATACTCCTCCCTATAATCCTGTATTATCTCCAGGCCTTACCCATCCCAATTCCCAAAACATACTATAAAAACTGCAAGGTATCCACACGAAATTCATATGGAGTGGTAGAAGACCTAGATTACCCCTCAAAATTACAACACAACATTCTAGAGATGGAGGACTTGGTATCCCTGAACTATATGTCTATCATAAAGCGTTTATATGTCTCAGATGTCTGGAGTGGTTACGCCCAAACTCGCAGCGATTAGACCTAATAGTTGAAGAGAACATGTCAAATATCCCTTTGCATTCTTTAATTTTCCTAGGAAAACACTGGAAAAGTGATGCTCTACATACACATAGCCAGATCACCAAATATACATTGAGAATATGGCAGAACTCCAACTGGGCAGATCTATTCCTGCCAAATCGCCTTGCTCTGATGCAAGTACAAGATGTGCTTTATCAATCCTCTGCTCATTTCAGAGCTACTTTACCTGCAAAACTCTTTCTACTCCCATCTTGGCCATATGCCCAAATAACGACATCCCTACCCTTAATGAATTAAAAATACACCCCATGCTGATAGGCCTCTCCACATTCCACATGTTGCATATTATACATTTCACAAAGGTACACCTGAAAAACCTTGCTGATATAAATGAACATTCAGCTTTTGAAAAACTGGCCCTACAAATCAAAGACCCAAAGGGAAAGATATCAAAACTCTACACCAACTTAAAGTCCCTTGCACGCCCAGATAAATATATGCTTATCTTAAAATGGGAATCGGATCTCAATATCCAGTTCACAGCAAAAGAAATGAGAAGCATCTTGACAGCTCCCTTTAGGGTGTCCAGGTGTGTCAAACTACAGGAGAGTAGTTATAAAGTTATGACCCAATGGTATTATACTCCGCAACACCTTCATCTCATGTTCCCTGACTGTAGCCCAATGTGCTGGAGATGTAACGCTGACATAGGCACTCAGAGTCACATATGGTGGACCTGCCCCAAGATAAGACTCTACTGGAGAGAAATATGTAGAACATTGTCCAGTATAGTGAAGTTGAAGGTACCGGTTTCACCAAAGTTGTGTCTTTTTGGGGTGTTCAGGGATCTCAAATGCCCTGCGGCCACACAAATCCTTAGCAAAATCCTGCTGGCTTCTTCCAGACTGCTTATAGCGGTTTACTGGAAGAAAGCAGAAACACCACCGATTCAGCAATGGGTTCAAAGAGGGGATCAATTGTACCGTATAGAGCAGATAGCGCACTGGGACTCCCGTACACCTCAACGATTCGAAGCTATCTGGACTCCTTGAACAACTTTTAGGGATTTCCACGCCTGACGACAGATTAGATTGTCGCACTATTAAAACAAAGAACCCTGATTATCACAGTTAGTCATGGGGCATGCTACGAACAACTTCTTTGCAGAAGAAAGAATCCAATTCATTAACTTCAGTCCTTCCTCTAATACAGGATAAGTAAGTGACAGCACCCCCCTCCCCCCCACACCCATTTATTCCTTTTTTCTTCCTTTCTCCCCCTCTTCCCTTTACATTCCCTGTATTTGTCCCCCCCCCCTTATTTTTACACTGTGTCTGTTTCCGGCATCGCATGATGGGGTATTCTCTTCTTAGTGCATTAACTCACTTATCACCGTATATCTGATGCACATATCTTCTTCGCAGCATTCCGCTTTTTGCTGTGAAGTGAATACCATACACTGTCTACACGTTGGAATGTTTACAATAATATTTGTACCGCCTGCCAACTATGTATAGTTTGTTACAGTCGGGAATTGTACCTCACTGCTCCATTATTTGTTGTACTACAAAATAAATAAAAACTGTTCTTAAAACAAAACAAAGCAAAGGCTAGTGCTGTGCCCTTAGCCATGTACGAGGGTAGGCAAATAAAGGGGGCAAAAAGCATGAGAGTAGGTATAGTTTATTGAAACAATCTCTTACAAGACCAGAGTGGAAAAAGCTCTGGCGATCTCAATTTTGGGATGCGGAATATAACGCGAGAAGCATGACGACTGCCAGCGTCCCATCTTGCAGATGATGTGAGCTGGAACCCCGTGCTTGGAAGCGGCGGAGGCGGCTCCAATTCTAAAGGAATGGCCTGAGATGACCCTGGGGTTGTACCCAAGCCCTGCCGCAAGGCTACGCATGTGCTTGACAAACTGTGTGGATGAAAGCGGAAATGACGGGAAGGGAAGTAAGGTGCTATCTGGATCCCGGACACCTAGAGTGGCTAATAGTTTATTGAAGACTGCCACCGCACACCATGGGTTGCTGGTCGGGAAATACTCTACCAGCACGGGGGGCCCTAACTGCGAGGTCTTGGATATGGGTAAAATATAGATGAAATGACCTTGTTTGTGGACGAGCTGGTTAAATACTGGACCTGAATGGTGAGGGGAGGAGCTAGTGAATTCCCCGGGTCTGAGAAAGCCATAGAAACTTAGGTAGAGGGTGGCCTTGAGAATGGTGCTTTTGAGTGGCCTGAAAGGGGGGCCGTCTAAGGAGGAAGATATTTTCCTAAATAGTTCCCCGGAAATGGGCTGCCTGACGTGTTCTGATTTTGTGGAGCTTTTTTGAATGCAGCGTGACGTGGCTTTTATGGCTTGAGAGGAGAAAATGGAGCCGCTGCTGGGATGATTAATCATGAGGTGATGTTGCACCCCTGTCAAATACAACCTAATGTTGTATGATAGGTGGCGGTCTTTGTGGCAGTAAGCCAGAAAAGCCATGATGAAGGTGACTTGGTCCGTGTTGCCCCTGGGATGAAGAAGAAAGAAAACTTTGAATACTTTCCAACCTGCTTGATCATTTCTAGCTGAGTTTGTGGAAAGGGACTTGCAGATGAGTGCCTGAGCCACTGATATGTGCCTGTCTAATCCAAAATCAGTGACTCGAACTTCGGGGGGCGGGTGATTCCGATCTTTTCGGCTTGTGGCATGACCTGAAAGAAAATGGTGAAATTTAAGCGGGACAACGCATCTGCTTCTAGATTCTTGATGCCCTAAATGTGGGTGTATGAGATGTGGAAGTTGTGTTTTAAGGCCAGCCATGTCAGCTTGGTCACAAAGCGCATGACCTTAGGCGAACTGGACCTGCCTTTGGTGAGGATGCCAACTACTGTGAGGCTATCGGTAATGAAAGAGACTGGAATGTTACTCCAGTCTCTGCCCCAAACTTGGGCAGCAGCCACGATGGGGTAGAACTCCAGTAGTGGGGAAGATTTGATGGCCTGGAGGTCGGAATATATTTGGGGCGGCCAAGAATCCGCGAACCATTGCCTTCCGAATATGACACCGAACCCAAATGATGCAGCTGCATCGGAGTATATGGTCGGGAAGGTCTCTTTCCATTGAGGAACGAAAAGGGAAATACCGTTCCACTCGGACAAGAACACCTTCCACTTGGCTAAGTCAGTCAGGGCTTCCCGATCCAGATGGATAAGAGAATCCTGGTCCGTGGCTGCGGGAAACAATTGGAGGAGTCTTGATGTGAAGGAACAACCCTGTGGCATGATTTTGGTAGCGAAGTTGAGTGAGCCCAGTAAAGACTGTAAATTGACTTTTGTCATGGTCCTAGATCCTACATGGCTGGCAATGGATGTTTTGAGCCTGGCTAATTTATCTTCCGGGAGCCTGGCCTCCATCTTGTTTGTATCTAAGGAGATACCCAAGAAGGTGATGACCGTAGAGGGGCCCTCCACTTTTGATGGGGCCACTGGTACACGCAATTCTGCAAAAATGCTGAGCACGTTTTCCAACCTGTCAGGCAGGTGGTTGGGGCTCTCGACCAATAGGAAGTCGTCCAGGTAATGAATTACCCTGGGACAATTGCCGTGATTTACCAGAATCCAATGGAGGGTCTGGGAAAACTGGTCGAAGAGCCAAGGACTGCTCTTGGACCCGAACGTCAGATGGGTAGCAAAATAGTACTGGTCCCTCCATTTGATTCCGTAAAATTTCCATAAATGCGGCTGGATCGGCAGCGACTTAAATGCGTCAGAAATATCGACTTTTGACAACCACGCACTGACCCCCTACTTGCTAAATCAATTGGATGGCTTCGTCCAAGGAAGAGTATTGCATTGAATACTCTTCTGATGGTATCAAGGAATTGAGGCTTGGTATACTGGAAGCATGAGGAGCTGACAAGTCGTAGATCAACCTCTTTTTATTAGAAAATGTTTTGGTGACCAGACCAATAGGACTTACTCTATAGGTATTGAAGGGAGGAGCTGGAAAGGGACCGATGATGAAGCCTTTTTGCAGTTCGGCCTGCAGTAGAAGATCCACAGAACTTGGATCTTCCACGGCTGACACCAGGTTGGGTGCTTCCCATGAGACTAGGGGCATTGTATGAAAGTATGAAAGCCTTCTGTGAATCCTGATTCCAGAAATTTTACAAATGCAGGGTTGTGGTGATCTTTAAGAAGAGAGACTAGGGCGGTAAATTTAATGTCGGCTAGTCGGGAGCTTTTCCCTGAACATTGGGAACAGGAAGATTGTGGATGGGCCCGGAAGCAAATGGAGCAGATATGGAGCGCTTTGCATTTATTGTAGCTTCAGAAGGTGAGGTTGTAATTATTGCAGATTAGATTTTTTTCCAGGAACGCTATGGGTCGGCCTAATTTGTCCAGGTGCGGACGTGTCTTTTGGGGATCTGACGTGCTGGGCTGTTGCTTTGCCTGGGAGGTGAGAATTAAGCTGGGGCACCAGTCAGAAGCATGCAATACTGATTGGCAATAGGTGCAAGTGGGGGCTTTAAGTCCTGCAAAGTGCCTGCAGAAGAGCTCCATGTCTAGGAGAACCCAGTTTGTGTACTGAAACTGGGCGAGTGCAGCCGCCGCCTTTGCCGAGAATGATCTATGATAGTCATTGAAAGCAAATCCTCCATACTTATACCCCAACTCCGTGACTCTATATGAATAAGCATCTAGCTCCTCCCTCCTGGCAGGCTGTGCAGAACAAACGATGTCCCGATACAAACTGAATGCTAGTACAAATTCTGGAATAGTAAGTTTTTTGTTGAGCCTCGCATCCTTTGAATTCAGAACCACTGACACGTCGCCGCTGGCAATGGTCCTACTTTTGATGTTATCATGGGTGGAAATAAGGATAGCCGCTAAATTGACATCCTTGCCCGCCAGGATGTCTTTGCGTATGTTCTCCGGGACAAAAAAGGATGGTGCAATCTCGGGAGCACCGGAAACCCTACCTGGTGACGAAGGCCGAGAAGTGGAAGGACCTGGGCTGGAGGCGACTGGTGAAGTAGGTGTCGCGCCCCTGTTTTTAACTGCCTGTAATCTGGCACTGATGTCAAACAGGGAGCTGGACAAGCTGTTAATGGTGGCATGCAGCTGAGTCAGTGACAACTGGATAGTGGACATTGAGCCTTCCAGGTGCACTGGAAGGCTCGGAAAACAACAGGCGATACTATGTTCAATTCCGAAATCAGTTTTGGAACCGTCCAACTTCAGTAGGATGAATGGCTGGCTTGTTCCGACACCGCAGATTCTACGGTTGACAGATAATCCTCAATATCAGAACCGTGAGACATGATGTGCTGAAAATGAAGGGAATATGGTATAGCCTTGCCAGCAATACAAGTGGATAGAAGGGGGGGACCTGTCATTATGTGAAGAGCATGGGCTGTGGAATGGGGAGGCCAGTGACGACATTGTAGCAACGTGAAGGCCCTCAACCTACCCAAGGTGACGGTGATGGTAGAAGTGGAAGCGTGACCCGGTAGCTGGGCTTGGTGACCCCTAATGAGATGAGTGAAAGTGGTAAAATACCTACCTGGAGACGTCGTATCTACTCATACTAAGCCTAATGAAGTGTCACCTGAAAGGAAATGGCAGATTTTGCCGCAATTGGCTATGCGAGGAGCCCGGAATGCCAAAGCGAACCTTTTTCACTTACCTGGAAATCAACGACTGAATCTTTAAGGGTACCCGCGGGGTAGCTTAGCACCTAAAAGAATAAGATCATAGACTTCTAAGTATGGAAGGGCGACCTCGAGACCAAATCCTGCCTGGCATATGACAAGAACTAACACAGGAGGCGAATGCATGAGTGAGGAAGGCAACCACGGGGGGTGTCCTGAACACCCCAAACAAGATCAAACAATTAAGACTGACAGAAGAAAGAAATGACCGAGTGTCTGACGAACCGACAGAGTTCCAGCGCCTGGGTGTACCGTATGTGGCGGCACGGGCTGTGTGAGCCCAAAAGGGGACAGACGTGGAAACATTGAAACAGAGGAGATGAAGACAGAAACTAGATGAAACGGGAAAGCTGGAAACTGAGTTTCAGGCCAGCCCAAGATAGACATGATAGAACTGAAGTGAGACAGGAATAGAATCCATGAGAACCAAAGGCCAGGGCGCACCTGGTGAGAACAAGAACGTTGAGGAAAAAAGATGATGCCTGGGCGTACCAAGCAATGAGACGTGGTTTGTGTGGCCCGAAAGAAGACAAACGAGAGAGAGAGAGAGACATGAAACATGCGGCTAGGATACCAAAAAGAATTACCAGAAAACCAGACTCATGAAAGAGACAAGAAGCCAGGGCGCACCTGGCGAGGACAAGAATGTGTGGGACATGGTGCCTGGGTGTACCAAGCAAGGAGACACAGGTTGCGCGACCCGGGAGGAGACAAACGTGGGAGAGACATGAAACATGCGGCTAGGACACCGGAAAGAATACCAGAAAACCAAAGACTCATGAAGAAACACGAAGCCGGGGCGTGCCTGGCGAGGACAAGAATGTGTGGGACATGGTGCCTGGGCGTACCAAGCAAGGAGACATGGGTTGCGTGACCCAGGAGAAGACAAATGTGGGCGAGACATGAGTCAAACTCACAACTGCCGGGGACCATAGAAAACTAGAAGACCATAATATGCGTGCTGTGCTTTCGTCGACAGCCTCCCACGGCAGCGAGTGAATATGGCGGTGCAACCATGAGGAACTGCCGGCGAAGCCACAACGTGCGTGCCCCCTCTTCTCCAGTTGATAAGAGGAGACGTGCAATAGCGCATAACCGTCTTGGCAGTTCGTGACCTCCTGCCCCGGCCAGAAGGCAGATGAGCAGGACGTGACGATTGACACCCCAAAATGTGTCGGCTGCCCAGCCCCAGTGCAGGTAACAATAGCTGGATGGTACTTCCAGCCAGGAGACCTCAAACCTGCCCTCCGCCGGTGGGGGGCGCCATGCCACAAACAACCTGTAATAGAGCGGAGATGCCTGCCCTGGTACCCGAGGCCCGTCCAGCACCTGATGCTGCACACAGAGGGACCTACGGGTCCAGGGCAGACCGGGACTCCGACTCCCGTGGCCATGTATAACAACAAAGATGCACGGAGGAAGGGGCACGGAAACCGACCATCCCATGTCTGTGCAGGGGTGCGAGCTAGCCCACCCCCGATGAGACCGCAAGAGAAACCACTTGCGCCTGCCGCGGTCAGGAAGATGCCGGAAGGAGACGGGTAGCGAGGCAAGGCCCCGGCCGCTCGTGCACTTACAGGAGCCCTCACGCTGCCTGTCTTAGTCCTGAGGTGCCGCTGACCATGAACCGGAAGCGGAAGTGGCCAGTATCAAAAAATTGCGCGCCCGGTTGACTGAGTGGCAGTGTTTTTAAAGCCCTTCACCCCTCCCACAAATGCAGGCTGAGATTCAGCCTGCTGAATTTATAATCCTATTTTGACTTTGAGCGTTCCTGACCCTAAAATTGTGGCCAGTGAGGAGGTGCCTAATATGTTATCTATCTTGCAGGCTAATCATGTCAATCCCTGCAATCCTGTTTTCTCTAACAAGTGATCCTATCGTATCAACGTCCGGCTCTTTGATAAGTGTAGGTGGAGACGCTTTGCAGGTAAAAGTTACAGCATGGTTGGAAATTAAAATTAGCAAGAAGACAATTAGACACCCTACACTGATTGTAGACCTTCCATATGATCGGCTGATCATATGAATTGACCTTCTGAAAAGGTTGCGTTCTATAATAGACTTCATTAATGAAGCAGTTTGGACTCAGGTGAAGGCACCCATTGCCTATGATTACTCTTGGAATGCACAAACCCAACGTGGTTGTCATGTGATTGAAGAGAGGCCTAACTCTGTTGAAGTTCATTTTAGGAACAGTCAAACGCCGGATGTCACGATCCTGAAAAATGGTAAGGCCGAGGAAGCTGTCAACGGTGACGCTCATATAATTACCATCCAGAAGGACAAAATCGAAAAGATAACCTTGGATGAGGATGTATTAACTATTTCTCTTGAAAGGGGAAATCACAAAGTCGCGGACCTGGCCAAGTATACTCAATCCATGGTACGGATTGAAGAGGTCAATGACAATTTATTCATTCCCATAAAGGTGAACAATATAGCCCGGGTGAAATATGCCAAGTTGGAACTGAAATCAGAAGCCAGCTACATAAGCCTAGGACTCTTAAAACAGGTCACCAATCCTAAAATGATTAAATGTTCCTCTCCACAGGACCATTGGGTTTATGATCTGGATGAAGATTCCCAGAGTCATAATGTGGTTGCAAGATGTCTTTTGTCTATCTCCATAGGAAGTAAGACTACAGAACACGTTTTCGTCACGTTGAATGAACCACGGCATCAGATGTATATAGGTAACGACCTTCTAAACCGATTTACCATGCAAATTGATCTGGTCAATAATAATCTATGGTCCAGATTACTGGGAGGCCCAGAGGGGTTCCAGGATGCAGAGCAAGCCTTATGATGGGAACAACAGATGCCCTATGCCGTGAGTATCATGGTTGCTGATAAAGTTAAAATCCCTGAAGGATGCAAACCATTTATTCTTCCCATTCAAGTGAAGAAGGGACAAAATTTGAAGAACACTGATGCTTTGATCTGTTTGTCCAACTGGATGCAGCAACTCGGCCTAAAGGTAAAACCCACTCCTATAATAAACATCCGTCAGGATCCATTGCACATGATAATTCATAACATGGTTCCCCATAGCATATCCCTGCAAACGGACACCGTAATTGGTCTAGCTATGGATTCGGTAGAAGATAAGCTAGACCAAGAAAGTCCAGCAGGTTTGTGGACGACAAAGGGCGCAGAGTCACAACCATGCATGATATTGATCTTGTTTTATTTATAGACGACGTGTTTCGGGATAATAACACATATGCGCAACGGAGGCCTGTATTGGTCAAAAGCGGTTGTACATGTATGTGCTGCTTGCATGCAGCTATATCGGAGAATATGCACCTATGTGTAAGGCCCCTTTCACACGAGCGAGTTTTTCGCGCGGGTGCAATGCATGACGTGAATGCATAGCACCCGCACTAAATCCTGACCCATTCATTTCAATGGGTCTGTGTACATGAGCGTTTTTTTTCACTCATCAGTTCTGCGTTACGAGAAAAACGCAGCATGTTCTATATTCTGCGTTTTTCACGCAGCCCTGGCCCCATAGAAGTGAATGGGGATTCAGTGAAAAACATCCGGAAGCAAGTGCGGATGTAATGCATTTTCACTGATGGTTGCTAGGAGATGTTGTTTGTAAACCTTCAGTTTTTTATCACACGCGTGAAAAATGCATTGCACCCACGAGAAAAAAAACTGAACTGAAAGCAATCGCAGACAAAACTGACAAAACTTGCTTGCAAAATTGGGTGAGTTTCACTGAATGCACCCTGAGCAAGACAAGATCAATATCACGCCTGGTTGTGACTCTGCGCCCTTTGTCGTCCACAAGCCTGCTGGACCTTCTTGGTCTAGCTTATCTTCTACCCAATACTCACCTGACCGGCGACTTGGCTCTCGCCCCAGGTCATTGGATGAGTTCGGCTGCACCAACCAACAATTCTCTTGTTTGGCCTTAACTGTGGTGTGCCACCCAAAAAAGTGAGCACACTACCATCACCACAAAAGAGCACTGCTAACTGACATACTCACCCTATGAGAGCCTTCTCTCCCTTTCTGCCTTTTTTTTAGCTACGGATTTGGAATATTATACTTTTGGATTCGACAATGACGTCATTGGACTTATTCCTGATGAATAAATAACAGAAGAACAGGTAGTGGAACAACGTTTTTCCTCAACACCTAAGGGGTTATTCAATATCTACTCTGTTTATCCTTTCTGTTCTGAAGAAGGTACATGCTACATCGAAGAGTCATCATTGGTTTTCAACCATGAGATCGATGAAAAGAAATATGAGTCATGCCAACAAGGAAAGGATAAGGTACGCTACACCCAAAGTGATTTAACTAGTGAGCTTGAAGAAACTTACGAGTTAAGTCAACCTGAGATCTTTCCAGAATTTCAGGAGAAGGCGGAAGAACAAATCTCTATAGCTAACGCATGCTCCAATGAGTCAGAGCGTCAACAGCTAAAGGAGCTCTTCACAGAATTCCAGGACATGTTTTGCCAAGGATTCTTACGACTGTGGAGAAACAGACCTACATGTTGCAAGAATCCAGACAGATCCCGATGCACCCCTCTTTGTCAAACAATACCGACTTCCGCTGGTGGCTTACGAGTCACTATCGGAAATCGTAAAAAATCTGGAGAGGAGGGGCATCATCCGTCCGATACATAGCTCGTTCAACCATCCTATACTTGGAGTCCTCAAACCCAACGGTCAATTTCGTCTCTGCTCGGACCTAAGGCAATTAAACAAACGTGTATACATGTCCGGATGGCCCGTGCCATATACTGACCAATGTTTGGCACAAATTCAAGGATCCAAAATTTTCACCGCCCTTGACTGTGCACAAGGATATTGGACGATTTAGGTGGACGAAAGGAATCAGTACAAACTGGCCTTCACATTTGGAAAGCAACAATATGCATGGACCCGACTACCCTTCGAGTACGTAAATGCGGCCCGTGAATTTGCTGTGTTCATGCATAAGGCAATGCCCGATGCCACTGAACGAGGTACATTATCCTATGTGGATGACATCCTAATCAAAAGCACGACTTTTGAGGAACACATTGCAGAACTGAGGCATGTACTAACCCAACTGAGAAAAGCTGGTGTGAAACTTTCTTTGCAGAAGGCTCAATAGTGTCATGCCAAGGTTAATTTCCTAGATCACGAAATCACTGCTGATGGAATCAACAGAAGAATAAGGTGGAGGAAGTGATCAACACAAAGTCACCTACAAACGTTAAGGAATTGAGATCTTTCTTGGGCATGATGAACTATTCCCGTAAGTTCATAGATAATTATGCCGCAATTACAAAACTTTTTTTGCAGTTGCAGAAAAAAGGAGTGAAATGGGAATGGAGTGAGCATCATGAGCAAGCTGTGAATGAACTCAAGGCCAAGCTTGACCAGGCCCATGCCTTGCCTATCGAGAGGGTGGAAAACCTTTCTTCATGGAAACAGGTTTCATCGACAAAAGCGTGAGTGCAGTCCTTCTCCAGAAAAAGAAAAACCCGAACAAGATCATCGCCTATGCCAGCAAATCCTTATCACCGGTTGAGGTAAAATTCAATAATTGTGAGAAAGCATTATTGTCAACAGTGTGGGCTTTGCAATATTTCAGGAGCTTTATTCAAGGTGAAAAGATCATTGTGGAAACTGCACATCAACCACTACAATATTTGCAAAGTGATAGGATCAAGGATAGAAATCTGTCAAACAGCAGGATAATCACTTGGACGATGTCCTTAATGGGATGGCCGTTGGAGATCAGGTATAAACAAAATAATAAGAACCCAGTTGCTCAAGGATTAGCTGAACTTCATGATTGTACCAATGCAGAACATAAAGGTAAGTCACCAGAAAATGATTTCCTGGAAGAGCAATCTTCATCTCCAAATAAATCTTATGAAGAGGAGTACTGCAAATCATTTCCATATGTATATGTAGACGGCTGTTCTTTCCATACGGATATGGGAACTGAGCGTACACTGGTTGCAGTTGTCAGAATTGTATGGAATAATATATTCCTGGATATGTCCATCAGATACGAAATCGGTCCCAAAAGTAACCAGGTCACAGAGCTTACCGCTGTGTACAAAGCCGTACTAACGGCTATCGAATATGATATTAAAGAGTTTTCCATAATTACAGATTCTGATTATATTCGTAATAGCTTTGTGGAGTATTTCCCAGAATGGAAAAGATCCAACATGATGAGCCGCAATAACAAGCCAGTCAAGCATAGTAGGATGTTTTGTAAGATCAACGAGATGTTTATTACCCACAGTTTTTCCATTTACTGGAAAAGGTAAGGGGTCAATCAAAATATCCAGGTATGGATAAGGTAGGAAATGATCTAGCAGACTGCCTCGCTAAACAAGCAGTCATCCATGGAGAAGTTTTGGACATGGATGACCTCATGGGAACTGTCCAGGTGGAGGCAACAACAAGAAGCCAGGCCCAAAAGGGAACTGAAGCCAATGTGTTAGAATGGAGCCAAGATTCACCTAGTGAGGATCTCATCGCAAGCCAAAAGGGGGATCCAGTTATTGGTACCTTCTAAAAACACATTGAAGATCCACAGAATTGTCCCATAAATGCAAAGAGGAGTTACAGATTTTGATGAAGGGTAAGCCCCAATTCTCGATACAGGATGGGTTGTTGATTAGGACCTCGAAGAATAGTATCACGCAATGGGTAGTACCCGCAGCATATCGAGGGTTGATGTTAAAACACGCCCATGATGCACCAACAGCTGGGCATCGAGGTGAAAAGTTGACGTACGAATTGTTACGGGATTACACTTATTGGCCACATATGTTGCAAGACATTCACACATATTATCAAGGATGTCTAAACTGCCCTCAATTCCAGCCACAGGCACCCACTCATCGGGCACCACTGATGAAAAGGGGGATGTCCATGCCATGGTCGGACATCCAAATTGACTTCATCGGACCAGTAACAACCTCATCAAAAGACAACGGATACATGTTAACCGTGACTTGCTGTTTCACAAAATTGGTGGAATGTTTGCCTTGTAAAACAGGCAGTTCAAGCGTATGTACATCTCTTCTGATTACCAAATATTTTCCAGGTTTGGTCTTCCCCAACGCATCAAGTCCAATCGTGGAAGTCATTTCACTAGTGAGGTGATGACAAAGATGTGGGGAGATACTGGGGGTAAAAAGGAAGCTGCATATAGCTTAGCAGCCAGCCTCTAGTGGTGGAGTGGAATGCTACAACCAATCCATTGTGAGCATTTTAAAAAAGTTTGTCAATAAATCCGGTAAGGACTGGGATGTCAAGTTGTCTTTGGTTCTTATGGCCACCAGAGTCATCCCAAGTGCAGCAATCAAACTTTCTCCCTTCAAAATGATCACAGGCAGGAAGATGGTGTTACCCCAGCATTTACTCTACCGGACGACAGACCACAATTTAATAAATGATACAACATCTCATCAATATGTGGAAAATCGACGCAAGCACCTTCAGCGTGCTTTTGCGTTTGCCCAGAAGAATATAGAGAAAGTGGCAATAAGTGCTAAGACATACTACAATTTGAAGACTACACAGAAGGAGTATCAAATTTCTGATCAGGTTTATCTCTATAACTTCGCTCGGGATCAAGTGAAGGAGAGAACGTTCTTACCTTCCTGGAAAGGACCTTATGTCATCACTGACAAGTTGTCACCAGTGGTCTACAAAATAAAAATCTCTAAGGGGGATGAAGTTGTAGAAAAATGGGTGCACATTAACCAATTACATGTTTGTCATCCTAGCTCCCGACTTCGCGAGATAGAAGGAGTTGTATAAAGAGAGGTGAAGAGATATCAAGGTTCCAGCTAAAGACGGAAACCAGGATTGGTATCGTATGAACAAATATGTGTACTAACCCATCCTCACTTGTGTTTTCTCCGTAACTAAACATCCCTTAACTTACCTCTAAAACTTCTTGCAGGATAAAAAGTGAAAGATGTATGTACTCATATGTGTCATGCAATATTTTATAGATGCAAGATGCCACCACAGATTATTGCCATTGTGTACGTCATCCTAATCTTGGTGAAGGAGTTCCACGCCAAGCCGATTGCTGTACTAGGTCATTTATCCGGACTCAAGCTGCAGGACACCGCGGGGTTCATACTGACGAACAAGAGGATTCTATCCTAGAAGATCTACATCAGCCTTGATCCATGCATCTTCGTCGACAGACAATTCAACGTGTCCGAGATCCTGTTGCATGAGATCCAATCCTGGTTTCAGATGCACATCAGATTTTCCCAAGAACGGATTTTGCAGATCCTGGAACAGGCGAGAAAGAACCTCAGCAAAGAACAATTTTCTACAAACCAAAGACCAAAGCGATTCCTTTCTGCAATCGTAGCCGCCATAATCGTTGGCGTAGTGGGCGCTGTTATTGCTACAGGTGTAACAGTTGCCAATTCCATCTCTATCAAAACATTAGAACTTGAGATCGGTTCACTGAAAAGGAACCTACTAAATATTTATGCAGAGATGGAGAATCGAAACAAACATTTATCGGACTTATATTCTGTTATGCAGGATCTATGGGATGGTTGAGTATCTTGACCATCCAAAGTCATGCGATAGATAAGGTTCTCCAGAATGACTTTAACTAAGCTCTGGTTGGAACACTATAAACCAAGTCTACACATTGAAGAAGGTGTATGAAAAGCCCTTTTGGACATTCCAATACATTCACATTTATAACAATGGAATATATTGTAATAAAGGGGGATTTGTAGTGCATTTTCATTAGTGTACAGTATTATCTAATGATATTATATTCAAAATTGATGCTCATGGCCTTTAAGAGTGAAATCAGCTTGAACCAATGTTCTGTTATGTGGCTGAAGAGGCCAAGATGAGTTCATGACAAGTTCAGTTTGTATAAGAGTCATAGTTAGGGTTGAGTGAACTTTAGGATTTTTGGACCCCGGACTTGAACCCGAACATTTCAGTAAGTTCGGGTTCGGTGTTTGGCACTTTCTTGGCGCTTTTTGAAAGGCTCAGAGCAGTTACTCAACAAGCGTTTAACTGTGTGACCTTGGAAGCCATCACAGCTATGCCTACTAATAGCATGGCTGTGATTGGCCAGTGCAGCATGTGACCCAGCCTCTATCTAAGCTGGAGTCACATAGTGCTGCACATCACTCTGCTGTGCTTAGTGTAGGGAGAGGATGCTGCTGGTGCTTTGAGGGAGAGAATAGGACAGAATCTGTGATCTGAACCCTAATTGAACTCAGCAATCTACAGTCGTGGCCAAAAGTTTTGAGAATGACACAAATATTAGTTTTCACAAAGTTTGCTGCGAAACTGCTTTTAGATCTTTGTTTCAGTTGTTTCTGTGATGTAGTGAAATATAATTACACGCACTTCATACGTTTCAAAGGCTTTTATTGACAATTACATGACATTTATGCAAAGAGTCAGTATTTGCAGTGTTGGCCCTTCTTTTTCAGGACCTCTGCAATTCGACTGGGCTTGCTCTCAATCAACTTCTGGGTCAATTCCTGACTGATAGCAACCCATTCATTCATAATCATTTCTTGGAGTTTGTCAGAATTAGTGGGTTTTTGTTTGTCCACCCGCCTCTTGAGGATTGACCACAAGTTCTCAATGGGATTAAGATCTGGGGAGTTTAAAGGCCATGGACCCAAAATGTCAACGTTTTCGTCCCTGAGCCACTTAGTTATCACTTTTGCCTTATGGCACGGTGCTCCATCGTGCTGGAAAATGCATTGTTCTTTACCAAACTGTTGTTGGATTGTTGGAAGAAGTTGCTGTTGGAGGGTGTTTTGGTACCATTCTTTATTCATGGCTGTGTTTTTGGGCAAAATTGTGAGTGAGCCCACTCCCTTGGATGAGAAGCAACCCCACACATGAATGGTCTCAGGATGCTTTACTGTTGGCATGACACAGGACTGATGGTAGCACTCACCTTTTCTTCTCCAGACAAGCCTTTTTCCTGATGCCCCAAACAATCGGAAAGAGGCTTCATCAGAGAATATGACTTTGCCCCAGTCCATTCACCATATTTTCTGCAGAAGATCAATCTGTCCCTGGTGTTTTTTTGGAGAAAAGTGGCTTCTTTGCTGCCCTTCTTGACACCAGGCCATCTTCCAAAAGTCTTCGCCTCACTGTGCATGCAGATGCGCTCACACCTGCCTGCTGCCATTCCTGAGCAAGCTCTGCACTGGTGGCACTCCGATCCCCCAGCTGAATCCTCTTTATGAGACGATCCTGGCACTTGCTAGACTTTCTAGGACACCCTGAAGCCTTCTTAACAAGAATTGAACCTCTTTCCTTAAAGTTCTTGATGATACTATAAATTGTTGATGGAGGTGCAATCTTAGTAGCCACAATATCCTTGCCTGTGAAGCCATTGTTATGCAACGCAATGATGGCTGCATGCATTTCTTTGCAGGTAACCATGGTTAACAATAGAAGAACAATGATTTCAAGCATCACCCTCCTTTTAACAGGTCAAGTCTGCCATTTTAACCCAATCAGCCTCACCTGAGTTAACAAGACGATTACTGAAATGATCTCAGGAGGTCCTTTAATGACAGCAATGAAATGCAGTGGAAAGTTTTTTTGGGGGATTAAATTAATTTTCATGGCAAAGAAGGACTATGCAATTCATCTGATCACTCTTCATAACATTCTGGAGTATATGCAAATTGCTATTATAAAAACTTAAGCAGCAACTTTTCCAAATTCCAATATTTATGTAATTCTCAAAACTTTTGGCCACGACTGTACATAGATTTAGTTGTATGGGTGCAGTGCACAATTTTTTTTACCTTGCCCTGAGCCCAGTGACAGAGAAAAAGGACTTTATTATTATTTGTTATTTAGGTGGGCGGCGGCGGCGGCGGCCATTTTATGCAAGCTCAGTGCACCAGCACCAGCACTGCATCTGAGCTTTTGTGACATTCAAATCCAAGCTTGAAATACTGCACTAATTATCTTGTTTAAAAAAAAATACCCTTTTTTGGCAATATACAACATCTGGTGCATTTGTAGGATTAGTCAGTGTGCAATTTAAGATGGAAATACAGCCATAATTTTCTGGGTATTTACAAACAATTTTTTTTGGCAAAATACACAATTTTACAGCCCTTGATGCATATGCACGTGTGAAATTTAAGCATTATATACAGCTTTCATATTCTGTTAGTAAAAAAAAACACACTTTTTGGGCAATATCCAACATCTGGTGCATTTGCAGGAATAGTCTATGCAATTTAAGCTTGAAATACAGCCATAATTTTCTGGGTTTTTAAAAACACCCTTTTTGTGCAAAATACAGCAGCCATAGCTGCATCTGCACATGTGAAATTCAATCGTTATATACAGCTTTTATATTCTGTTATTAAAAAAACAACATTTTTCTTGCAAAATACTTTATATTGCAGCCCTTGCTGCATCTGTGATTATTAAAAACAAGTTTTATTTTTTTTAAATAATTTTCTGGCTTTGAAAAAACACAAATTTTTGGCAATATCCAACATCTGGTGCCTTTGCAGGATTAGTCAGTGTGCAATTTAAGCTATAAATACAGCCATAATTTTCTGGGTTTTTAAAAACACCCTTTTATTGGCAAAATGCATCATTTTTCAGCCCTTGCAGCATCAGCACGTCTGAAATGTAAGGGTTATGTACTGCTGTCATATTCAGTTATTAAACAAACACCCATTTTGGGCAAAAAAAATTAATTGCGGCTTAGTCTGGATAAGTCTGTGTGGGATACACACTTTAGATATTGTGGTTTTATTCTTCTATTAATAAAACACCCTTTTTGGGCAAAATACACAATTTTACAGCCCTTGAAATTACAGCGTGTGAAATTCAAGGGTTATATACTGCTGTTATATTCTGTTATTAAAAAAACACCCATTTTGGGCATTGCGGCCTAGTCTGGATCAGGAGGTGTGAGATACACCCTTTACATGCTGTAGTTCTATTCAGTTATTTGAAAAACAGCCATTTTGTGCAAAAAACTTTAATTCCGGCCTAGTCTAGATCAGTACGTGTGAGATACACCCTTTAGATACTGTGGTTCTATTCAGTTATTTGAAAAACAACCATTTTGGGCAAAAAACTTTAATTGCAGCATAGTCTGCATCTGTACGTTTGAGATACAACCTTTACATACTGTCGTTCTATTCTGCTATTAATTAAACACACATTTAGGACAAGATCCTAAATTTGAGAAATATGAGGAGAGTGTCAAATAAGGGATGTGGCCCAGGTCATGGTGCTGCTGGTGGAGCTCCTGTTGCAGGGAGAGGACGTGGTCGATCTGTGCCAGCTACACACATAAATGAAACCCCTTCCTCAGGTGCAAGTAGGCGACAGAACCTGCAGCGGTATTTGGTCGGGCCTAATGTGGCTCTATGAATGGTGAGGCCTGAATAAGTACAGGCGATAGTACATTGGGTTGCTGACAGTGCCTTCAGTTCCTTCACATTGTCTCCCACCCAGTCTCTTGCTGAAAGATCAGAGTTGGCACCTGCAGCCGATGTCCATCAGTCTTTCACCTCACCCTCTTGCAAATCAGCCAAGCAGTCTGAGCCCCAAGTCATGCAGCAGTCTCTTCTGCTTTTTGATGACTCTGTTAACAGGGTTTCCCAAGGCCATCCACCTAGCCATGCCCCAGAAGTGGAAGAGATTAAGTGAACTGATGCCCAACCACTTATGTTTCAAGATGAGTACATGGGAGGACCATCGCAGCACGTCTCGGATGATGACGAAACACAGGGGCCAATTGATGGGGCTTTCAAAAGTGTGCAGACTGACAAGGAGGGCAGGGGTGAAGACTGGGTGGAATATGATGTGGAGGATGATGAGGTCCTGGACCCCACATGGAATCAAGGTCATGCGAGTGACCTATGTAGTTCGGAGGAAGAGGCGGTGGTCGCACAGAGCCACCAGCACAGCAGAAGAGGGAGCAGGGTGCAAAAGTGGAACGGCTGTCCCCTAGACAGTATGCCTGCTACTGCCCATCAAGGGACCGAGCACACCAAAGCCAGCTCCAAGGAGTTCCCTGGTGTGGCAGTTCTTCTGACAATGTGCTGATGACAAGACACGAGTGGTTTGCACACTGTGCAATCAGAGCCTGAAGCGAGGCATAAACGTTCTCAACCTGAGCACAACCTGCATGACCATTCATTTAAGTGCAAAGCACGAGCTGCAGTGGAGTAGACACCTCAAAAACCAAGAAAGGTCTCTGGCTCCTCCTGCTTCCTCTTTTTGTGCAGTCTTGGCCTCTTCATCCACCCCTGGAGTTACAGTGTCACCTGCCACCCTGAAAACAGAGGATCTGCCAGCAACACCACCACCTGCGTCACCAAGCATCTCCACAATGTCCCACGGAAGCGTTCAGCTCTCCATCTCCCAAACACTGGAGCGGAAGAGGAAGTACCCCTCCTGGCTAACGTTTCAAAATCCAAAATACCACAGTGACATTCCCTATATTTTTTTATTATTCATTCAAATAACAGGGCATCTTAAGAGTCCTGTATTGTTATTTATCGTCACTACCTCACCGAGTCAGCAGTGGGTAATTGCCGCGCGCCCCCTTCTTAACTAGGAAGCTTATGCTTCAATACTTTGTCCCACATTTCCGCTCATTTAATTTCATCCATTGACCTCCCTTGGATGTAGTATCGCTTTCTCAGGCTCCCTCTCTGGCCTGTGACCCTGAATCCATGCCACCCGTGATCACCATGGTAGGCGCATGAAAGAACATAGAAAGTTGATAGAGAAGATATCCAATTGGATCTTGGACATCACGGGGACGTGCGACATGGTGAAATAGTATGTATGCACACGCCTACACGTACTGAATGATATGTCTGCCCCCTTCAACATCTGGGTCTCCAAATTGGGCACATGGCCTGAGCTTGCCCTTTACGCTTTGGAGGTGCTGGCCTGCCCTGCAGCCAGTGTATTGTCTGAACGTGTGTTTAGCACGACTGGAGGGGGTTATCACAGGTTATATTTCCCAATGTTTTGGGGTGTAACCTAATTAAAAAAATAAAAATAAAATTTGAAACCAAAAAACTGTGTAGGCTACCTCCTCCTCCATAGCCGCTTCAACCTACACCGCCACATCCACCGCCTCCTCAACCTCCTACTCCATATGGACCTCGTCCTCCCAGATCAAGATTATAATTTTTTATTTTTACGTATTTTATGTTATTTAAAGTCATTTCCCTATCCACTTTTGTTTGCAGAGCACTTGCCATGCTCTTAACCACATTTGCAGCCCTCTAGCAGTTTCCATTACATTTTTACAGCCATTTTAGTGCTCAAAAGTTCGGGTCCCCATTGACTTCAATGGGGTTCGGGGTCAAGTTCGGGTACCGAACCCAAACTTTTTAGTGAAGTTCGGCCGAACCCGTTGAACCCGAACATCCAGGTGTCCATCCAACTCTAGTCATAGTGAATATAAAGGACATTGTATTTTAAAAGTTATTGCTTAAATATATGGGTTTATCTATAGGGAGTATACTGGCTTCTCCAAACATGTCTGTTTGAAGGGAACAATGTTTGTTTGACAAGATAAGAATTTATATCCTTAAGACACATCTGGTGTGTGATGTCTATTCATATATTTATAAGTATTATATATATTCATGTGTGCATTTATTTAGCTTTTTAGTATGAACATATCAATAATTCATGTATAATATGCAATATTGATATATAGTATAACCAAATATTAATGCATACTTTATGCCGTGTATATCTCACTCAGTGGATATACAGTTGCAAGAAAAGGTATGTGAACCCTTTGGAATTTTATGGATTTCTGCACAAATTGGTTATAAAATGTGATCTGATCTTCATCTAAGTCACAGCAATAGACAATCACAGTCTGCTTAAACTAATAACACACAAATAATTAAATATCACCAAAGAAATTGCACAAAAATCTTCGCATAGTAAATATAAATAAACTTTATTGACAATGTAAAATACATACATGAAAAAAAGCAGCACAAAGGTGGAACACAAGGGAGAGGAATAGGACCCAAGGAGGGGCTGGGAGGTCAGCACACCAGGAGTCAAGGAAAAATATATTAAGATAATCAGATGCTGGTCACCAAGACACCTCAAGACAATAAGCCCCAAGTAATGGCAAATGGAGACAAATGTGAGGATAAACAGACTTGGTGATTAAGAGAAAAGGATAAGCATACCCTGAGTGGTGTGTCGATCTCTCAGCCACCTCCTGACCCAACGCCGTTTCGCCAGCCAATCTGGCTTCTTTTCATGTATGTATTTTACATTGTCAATAAAGTTTATTTATATTTACTATGCAAAGATTTTTGTGCAATTTCTTTACTGATAGTTAAGGCTCCTTGTGGATTCGCAATTCTTTGCGATTTTTTTCTGTCCGGTAATAATTTGGTAGACAAATAATTAAATGTTACCATGTTTTTATTGAACACACTATGTAAACATTCACAGTGGAGGTGAAAAAAGTATGTGAACCCCTAGACTAATGACATCTCCAAGAGCTAATTGGAGTGAGGTGTCAGACAACTGGAGTCCAATCAATGAGATGAGATTGGAGGTGTTGGTTACAGCTGCCCTGTCCTATAAAAAACACACACCAGTCCTAGGTTTGCTTTTCACAAGAAGCATTGCCTGATGTGAATGATGCCTCGCACAAAAGAGCTCTCAGAAGACCTATGATTAAGAACTGTTGACTTGCATAAAGCTAGAAAGGGTTATAAAAGTATCTCCAAAAGCCTTGCTGTTCATCAGTCCACAGTAAGACAAATTGTCTATAAATGGAGAAAGTTCAGCACTGCTGCTACTCTCCCTAGGAGTGGCCGTCCTGTAAAGATGACTGCAAGAGCACAGCGCAGACTGCTCACTGAGGTGAAGAAGAATTCTAGAGTGCCAGCTAAAGACTTAAAAAAGTCTCGGGCATATGCTAACATCCTTGTTAGCGAATCTATGATATGTAAAACACTAAACAAGAATGGATTTCATGGGAGGATACCACAGAGGAAGCCACTGCTGTCCAAAAAAAACATTGCTGCACGTTTACAGTTTGCACAAGAGCACCTGTATGTTCCACAGCAGTACTGGCAAAATATTCTGTGGACAGATAAAACTAAAGTTGAGTTGTTTGGAAGAAACACACAAAACTATGTGTGGAGAAAAAGAGGCACAGCACACCAACATCAAAACCTAATCCCAACTTTGAAGTATGTTGGTGGGGGCATCATGGTTTGGGGCTGCTTTTCTGTGTCAGGGCCTGGATGGATTGCCATCATCGAAGGAAAAATGAATTCCCAAGTTTATCAAGACATTTTGCAGGAGAACTTAAGGCCATCTGTGCACCAGCTGAAGCTCAACAGAAGATGGGTGAAGCAACAGGACAACGACCCAAAGAATGGAAGTAAATCAACAACAGAATGGCTTAAACAAAAGAAAATACGCCTTCTAGAGTCCTGACCTCAACCCGATTGGATGCTGTGGCATGACCTAAAGAAAGCGATTCATACCAGACATCCCAAGAATATTGCTGAACTGAAACAGTTCTGTAAAGAGGAATGGTCAAGAATTACTCCTGACCGTTGTGCACGTCTGATCTGCAACTACAGGAAACGTTTGGTTGAAGTTATTGCTGCCAAAGGAGGTTCAACCAGTTTTTAAATACAAGGGTTTACATACTTTTTCCACCTGCACTGTAAATATTTACATGGTGTGTTCAATAAAAACATGGTAACATTTAATTATTTGTGTATTAGTTTAAGCAGACTGTGATTGTCTATTGTTGTGACTTAGATGAAGATCAGATTACATTTTATGACCAATCTTTGCAGAAATCCATATCGTTCCAAAGGGTTCACATACTTTTTCTTGCAACTGTAGTCTTAGGACGTGTAGAAAATACTAAGGTTTTCTGCTAATGGAAGTTTCTCAGAAAATCTAATGTTATTCCAGGCATCGTTACTCAATAGCTTGGACAGTTAGATATACAAACCCACGGTGCAAGTGTAAGGCCCATTGTATTTATTATCAAACCCATAATTTCAAGTCTAGGAAAATCATGATGGTACTACTAAGTCTGGGAAAGATTACTTCAGAGTGTCAGAGAAGTATCCCTCCTCTTTGATATGTTGAGAAAGATTAAAAGGTACCTAATAAAATGATGCCATGTTATATAAAGTTTTCACTTAAAAATATGATGTTAATATGTTATATAACAGTACCATCTGGAGGCAGATGGACAATATTATATTATTTTACCATTTCTTTAATACCATGTCAAGGGTTAATATGACATCATTGTGTTATTAGCATGTGATTACACCCACATTACCTGATTGGAAATCCCTAATCCAGAAGGGGATGATTCTTAGATAAGGTAGGGAATAAGTACTTGAGTGCAGAGCATCAGAGGAAGCTCTCATCACAAACAAAAAAAAGAAAAGCTCACAAAGGAAACTGACCACAAGAAAGATATACTAAAAGAAACTTGGATTATATTTTGACTACTAGTTCTTGAGAACTGGTCCCATCTGAAACTCTGTCTATCTTTGACCCGGTAACGTATACTGTGCTTATTGTTCGTGATATTAATAAAATATTTATCTCGGTATATAGCCAAAAGTCCCCATACTGTGGGAATATATAGTGTTAGGCGCCTCCATAATGCTGATTATTCTCTTAGCAAAGATGCATATTGCTAATGGAAGATCTGGCATTATTTGAAAAGAGGACTACACCCTTGGGAAGTTATATTCCGTAGTCTGATTGCCGAGCTGGATATTTTGTCATATTAATATCATATATTTTTGATTGGTCATAGGGTATACAGAGTCAAGGGATAACATTTATTTTTCCTGCATTAGTCCATGTTTTATCATGTTATAGCCCGTTTGGTAAACAGAAGATCCTAAGTTTCTCCTGGTATATAAATCATTGGTCTGTTTGTTAAAAGTATAGCATTGGCATTTTGTCACAGGTAACTTTAAATTGTACTGTGCTGGTGAGATAGTGGTGTGTTAGCACCACCGTGTGGCATATTTTGGGTATTATTTTACAGCTTCATTGTTTGTCTTTGCAATTGTATTGATTTTATATTCTTGGTTTGTATTGTGTATAATAAATTACATATATATAGGGATGAGCGAACTCGAACTGTATAGTTCGGGTTCGTACCGAATTTTGGGGTGTCCGTGACACGGACCCGAACCCGGACATTTTCATAAAAGTCCGGGTTCGGGTTCGGTGTTCGTCGCTTTCTTGGCGCTTTTGTGACGCTTTCTTGGCGCTTTTTGAAAGGTTGCAAAGCAGCCAATCAACAAGCGTCATACTACTTGCCCCAAGAGGCCGTCACAGCCATGCCTACTATTGGCATGGCTGTGATTGGCCAGAGCACCATGTGACCCAGCCTCTATTTAAGCTGGAGTCACATAGCGCCGCCCGTCACTCTGCTCTGATTAGCGTAGGGAGAGGTTGCGGCTGCGACAGTAGGGCGAGATTAGGCAGATTAACTCCTCCAAAGGACTTGATTATTGATCGATCTGCAGCTGTGGGTCATTGAGCTGCTGATACTCAATTGCTCACTGTTTTTAGGCTGCCCAGACCGTTTGTCAGTCACTTTTTTCTGGGGTGATCGGCGGCCATTTTGTGTCTTGTGCGGTGCTGCGACCAAGTGCATCCAAGCTGCGACCAAGTGCATTTAACCCTCAATGGTGTAGTTGTTTTTTGGCTAAAGCCTACATCAGGGTGAAGCTGTCACACCAAGTGCATTTAACCAGCAATAGTCTGTTTATTTTTTGCCCATATACTACATCAGGGGCAAGCTGCGCCTGTCACCAAGTGCATTTAACCCTCAATGGTGTGGTTGTTTTTTGGCTAAAGCCTACATCAGGGTGAAGCTGTCACACCAAGTGCATTTAACCAGCAATAGTCTGTTTATTTTTTGGCCATATACTGCATCAGGGGCAAGCTGCGCCCGTCACCAAGTGCATTTAACCCTCAGTAGTGTGGTTGGTCAAGCTATCACACCAAGTGCATTTAACCAGCAATAGTCTGTTCATTTTTTGGCCATATACTAAATCAGGGGCAAGCTGCGCCCGTCACCAAGTGCATTTAACCCTCAGTAGTATGGTTGGTCAAGCTGTGACACCAAGTGCATTTAACCAGCAATAGTCTGTTCATGTTTTGGCCATATACTACATCAGGGGCAAGCTGCGCCCGTCACCAAGTGCATTTAACCCTCAGTAGTGTGGTTGGTCAAGCTGTCACACCAAGTGCATTTAACCAGCAATAGTCTGTTCATTTTTTGGCCATATACTACATCAGGGGCAAGCTGCGCCTGTCACCAAGTGCATTTAACCCTCAATGGTGTGGTTGTTTTTTGGCTAAAGCCTACATCAGGGTGAAGCTCTCACACCAAGTGCATTTAACCAGCAATCGTCTGTTCATTTTTTGGCCATATACTAAATCAGGGGCAAGCTGCGCCCGTCACCAAGTGCATTTAACCAGCAATAGTCTGTTCATTTTTTGGCCATATACTACATCAGGGGCAAGCTGCGCCTGTCACCAAGTGCATTTAACCCTCAATGGTGTGGTTGTTTTTTGGCTAAAGCCTACATCAGGGTGAAGCTGTCACACCAAGTGCATTTAACCAGCAATTGTCTGTTCATTTTTTGGCCATATATATACTACATCAGGGGCAAGCTGCGCCCGTCACCAAGTGCATTTAACCCTCAGTAGTGTGGTTGGTCAAGCTGTCACACCAAGTGCATTTAACCAGCAATAGTGTGGTTATTTTTTGGCCATATCCCAGTCTAATTCTGTCACTAAATCCATACCGGTCACCCAGCGCCTAAATACTAGGCCTCAAATTTATATCCCGCTAAATCTCTCGTTACCGCTGTACTGTTGTGGCTGGGAAAGTTATTTAGTGTCCGTCAAAGCACATTTTTTGTTCAGGGTTGAAATACAATTCCCAATTTAGCAATTTCATAATTTAGTGGTTTCTGCTATATCAGAGCTATTTGAAATCTATCCCTAAAAGGGTATATAATATTCAAGGTGCACATAGGGTCATTCAGAATAACTTCACACACACGCTACTGTGCATTTCCAAGTCTAATTCTGTTAGTAAATCCATACCGGTCACCCAGCGCCTAAATACTAGGCCTCAAATTTATATCCCGCTAAATCTCTCGTTACCGCTGTCCTGTTGTGGCTGGGAAAGTTATTTAGTGTCCGTCAAAGCACATTTTTTGTTCTGGGTTGAAATACAATTCCCAATTTAGCAATTTCATAATTTAGTGGTTTCTGCTGTATCAGAGCTATTTGAAATCTATCCCTAAAAGGGTATATAATATTCAAGGTGCACATAGGGTCATTCAGAATAACTTCACACACACGCTACTGTGCATTTCCAAGTCTAATTCTGTTAGTAAATCCATACCGGTCACCCAGCGCCTAAATACTAGGCCTCAAATTTATATCCCGCTAAATCTCTCGTTACCGCTGTCCTGTTGTGGCTGGGAAAGTTATTTAGTGTCCGTCAAAGCACATTTTTTGTTCTGGGTTGAAATACAATTCCCAATTTAGCAATTTCATAATTTAGTGGTTTCTGCTGTATCAGAGCTATTTGAAATCTATCCCTAAAAGGGTATATAATATTCAAGGTGCACATAGGGTCATTCAGAATAACTTCACACACACGCTACTGTGCATTTCCAAGTCTAATTCTGTTAGTAAATCCATACCGGTCACCCAGCGCCTAAATACTAGGCCTCAAATTTATATCCCGCTAAATCTCTCGTTACCGCTGTCCTGTTGTGGCTGGGAAAGTTATTTAGTGTCCGTCAAAGCACATTTTTTGTTCTGGGTTGAAATACAATTCCCAATTTAGCAATTTCATAATTTAGTGGTTTCTGCTATATCAGAGCTATTTGAAATCTATCCCTAAAAGGGTATATAATATTCAAGGTGCACATAGGGTCATTCAGAATAACTTCACACACACGCTACTGTGCATTTCCAAGTCTAATTCTGTTAGTAAATCCATACCGGTCACCCAGCGCCTAAATACTAGGCCTCAAATTTATATCCCGCTAAATCTGTCGTTACCGCTGTACTGTTGTGGCTGGGAAAGTTATTTAGTGTCCGTCAAAGCACATTTTTTGTTCTGGGTTGAAATACAATTCCCAATTTAGCAATTTCATAATTTAGTGGTTTCTGCTGTATCAGAGCTATTTGAAATCTATCCCTAAAAGGGTATATAATATTCAAGGTGCACATAGGGTCATTCAGAATAACTTCACACACACGCTACTGTGCATTTCCAAGTCTAATTCTGTTAGTAAATCCATACCGGTCACCCAGCGCCTAAATACTAGGCCTCAAATTTATATCCCGCTAAATCTCTCGTTACCGCTGTACTGTTGTGGCTGGGAAAGTTATTTAGTGTCCGTCAAAGCACATTTTTTGTTCTGGGTTGAAATACAATTCCCAATTTAGCAATTTCATAATTTAGTGGTTTCTGCTATATCAGAGCTATTTGAAATCTATCCCTAAAAGGGTATATAATATTCAAGGTGCACATAGGGTCATTCAGAATAACTTCACACACACGCTACTGTGCATTTCCAAGTCTAATTCTGTCACTAAATCCATACCGGTCACCCAGCGCCTAAATACTAGGCCTCAAATTTAAATCCCGCTGAATTTGAATACAATACATTGGGCCAAATAATATTTTGGTTGTTGTGGTGACGCGGACGTGGACATGGTCGTGGTGGTGTTAGTGGACCCTCTGGTGCTGGGAGAGGACGTGGCCATTCTGCCACATCCACACGTCCTAGTGTACCAACTACCTCAGGTCCCAGTAGCCGCCAGAATTTACAGCGATATATGGTGGGGCCCAATGTCGTTCTAAGGATGGTAAGGCCTGAGCAGGTACAGGCATTAGTCAATTGGGTGGCCGACAGTGGATCCAGCACGTTCACATTATCTCCCACCCAGTCTTCTGCAGAAAGCGCACAGATGGCGCCTGAAAACCAACCCCATCAGTCTGTCACATCACCCCCATGCATACCAGGGAAACTGTCTCAGCCTCAAGTTATGCAGCAGTCTCTTATGCTGTTTGAAGACTCCGCTGGCAGGGTTTCCCAAGGGCATCCACCTAGCCCTTCCCCAGCGGTGAAAGACATAGAATGCACTGACGCACAACCACTTATGTTTCCTGATGATGAGGACATGGGAATTCCACCTCAGCATGTCTCTGATGATGACGAAACACAGGTGCCAACTGCTGCGTCTTTCTGCAGTGTGCAGACTGAACAGGAGGTCAGGGATCAAGACTGGGTGGAAGACGATGCAGGGGACGATGAGGTCCTAGACCCCACATGGAATGAAGGTCGTGCCACTGACTTTCACAGTTCGGAGGAAGAGGCAGTGGTGAGACCGAGCCAACAGCGTAGCAAAAGAGGGAGCAGTGGGCAAAAGCAGAACACCCGCCGCCAAGAGACTCCGCCTGCTACTGACCGCCGCCATCTGGGACCGAGCACCCCAAAGGCAGCTTCAAGGAGTTCCCTGGCATGGCACTTCTTCAAACAATGTGCTGACGACAAGACCCGAGTGGTTTGCACGCTGTGCCATCAGAGCCTGAAGCGAGGCATTAACGTTCTGAACCTGAGCACAACCTGCATGACCAGGCACCTGCATGCAAAGCATGAACTGCAGTGGAGTAAACACCTTAAAACCAAGGAAGTCACTCAGGCTCCCCCTGCTACCTCTTCTGCTGCTGCCGCCTCGGCCTCTTCCTCTGCCTCTGGAGGAACGTTGGCACCTGCCGCCCAGCAAACAGGGGATGTACCACCAACACCACCACCACCTCCGTCACCAAGCGTTTCAACCATGTCACACGGCAGCGTTCAGCTCTCCATCTCACAAACATTTGAGAGAAAGCGTAAATTCCCACCTAGCCACCCTCGATCCCTGGCCCTGAATGCCAGCATTTCTAAACTACTGGCCTATGAAATGCTGTCATTTAGGCTGGTGGACACAGACAGCTTCAAACAGCTAATGTCGCATGCTGTCCCACAGTATGTTGTTCCCAGCCGCCACTACTTCTCCAAGAGAGCCGTGCCTTCCCTGCACAACCAAGTATCTGATAAAATAAAGTGTGCACTGCGCAACGCCATCTGTAGCAAGGTCCACCTAACCACAGATACGTGGACCAGTAAGCACGGCCAGGGACGCTATATCTCCCTAACTGCACACTGGGTAAATGTAGTGGCAGCTGGGCCCCAGGCGGAGAGCTGTTTAGCGCACGTCCTTCCGCCGCCAAGGATCGCAGGGCAACATTCTTTGCCTCCTGTTGCCACCTCCTCCTTCTCGGCTTCCTCCTCCTCTTCTTCCAACTGCTCATCCAGTCAGCCACACACCTTCACCACCAACTTCAGCACAGCCCGGGGTAAACGTCAGCAGGCCATTCTGAAACTCATATGTTTGGGGGACAGGCCCCACACCGCACAGGAGTTGTGGCGGGGTATAGAACAACAGACCGACGAGTGGTTGCTGCCGGTGAGCCTCAAGCCCGGCCTGGTGGTGTGTGATAATGGGCGAAATCTCGTTGCAGCTCTGGGACTAGCCAATTTGACGCACATCCCTTGCTTGGCGCATGTGCTGAATTTGGTGGTGCAGAAGTTCATTCACAACTACCCCGACATGTCAGAGCTGCTGCATAAAGTGCGGGCCGTCTGTTCGCGCTTCCGGCGTTCACATCCTGCTGCTGCTCGCCTGTCTGCGCTACAGCGTAACTTCGGCCTTCCCGCTCACCGCCTCATATGCGACGTGCCCACCAGGTGGAACTCCACCTTGCACATGCTGGACAGACTGTGCGAGCAGCAGCAGGCCATAGTGGAGTTTCAGCTGCAGCACGCACGGGTCAGTCGCACTACAGAACAGCACCACTTCACCACCAATGACTGGGCCTCCATGCGAGACCTGTGTGCCCTGTTGCGCTGTTTAGAGTACTCCACCAACATGGCCAGTGGGGATGACGCCGTTATCAGCATTACAATACCACTTCTATGTCTCCTTGAGAAAACACTTAGGGCGATGATGGAAGAGGAGGTGGCCCAGGAGGAGGAGGAGGAGGAGGAAGAGGGGTCATTTTTAGCACTTTCAGGCCAGTCTCTTCGAAGTGACTCAGAGGGAGGTTTTTGGCAACAGCAGAGGCCAGGTACAAATGTGGCCAGACAGGGCCCACTACTGGAGGACGAGGATGAGGAGGAGGTGGAGGAGGATGAGGATGAAGCATGGTCACAGCGGGGTGGCACCCAATGCAGCTCGGGTCCATCACTGGTGCGTGGCTGGGGGGAAAGGCAGGACAATGACGATACGCCTCCCACAGAGGACAGCTTGTCCTTACCCCTGGGCAGCCTGGCACACATGAGCGACTACATGCTGCAGTGCCTGCGCAACGACAGCAGAGTTGCCCACATTTTAACCTGTGCGGACTACTGGGTTGCCACCCTGCTGGATCCACGCTACAAAGACAATGTGCCCACCTTACTTCCTGCACTGGAGCGTGATAGGAAGATGCGCGAGTACAAGCGCACGTTGGTAGACGCGCTACTGAGAGCATTCCCAAATGTCACAGGGGAACAAGTGGAAGCCCAAGGCCAAGGCAGAGGAGGAGCAAGAGGTCGCCAAGGCAGCTGTGTCACGGCCAGCTCCTCTGAGGGCAGGGTTAGCATGGCAGAGATGTGGAAAACTTTTGTCAACACGCCACAGCTAACTGCACCACCACCTGATACGCAACGTGTTAGCAGGAGGCAACATTTCACTAACATGGTGGAACAGTACGTGTGCACACCCCTCCACGTACTGACTGATGGTTCGGCCCCATTCAACTTCTGGGTCTCTAAATTGTCCACGTGGCCAGAGCTAGCCTTTTATGCCTTGGAGGTGCTGGCCTGCCCGGCGGCCAGCGTTTTGTCTGAACGTGTATTCAGCACGGCAGGGGGCGTCATTACAGACAAATGCAGCCGCCTGTCTACAGCCAATGTGGACAAGCTGACGTTCATAAAAATGAACCAGGCATGGATCCCACAGGACCTGTCCGTCCTTTGTCCAGATTAAACATTAACTACCTCCCCTTAACCATATATTATTGGACTCCAGGGCACTTCCTCATTCAAGCCTATTTTTATTTTCATTTTACCATTATATTGCGAGGCTACCCAAAGTTGAATGAACCTCTCCTCTGTCTGGGTGCCGGGGCCTAAATATATGCCAATGGACTGTTCCAATGTTGGGTGACGTGAAGCCTGATTCTCTGCTATGACATGCAGACTAATTCTCTGCTGACATGAAGACAGATTCTCTGTTACGGGACCTCTCTCCTCTGCCTGGGTGCTGGGCCTAAATATCTGACAATGGACTGTTGCAGTGGTGGCTGACGTGAAGCCTGATTTTCTGCTATGACATGCAGACTGATTCTCTGCTGACATGAAGCCAGATCCTTTGTTACGGGACCTCTCTCCTCTGCCTGTGTGCTGGGCCTAAATATATGCCAATGGACTGTTGCAGTGGTGGCTGATGTGAAGCCTCATTCTCTGCTATGACATGCAGACTAATTCTCTGCTGACATGAAGCCAGATTGTCTGTTACGGGACCTCTCTCCTCTGCCTGGGTGCTGGGCCTAAATTTATGAAAATGGACTGTTGCAGTGGTGGGTGACGTGAAGCCTGATTCTCTGCTATGACATGAAGACTGGTTCTCTGCTGACATGAAGCCAGATCCTCTGTTACGGGACCTCTCTCCTCTGCCTGTGTGCTGGGCCTAAATATATGCCAATGGACTGTTGCAGTGGTGGCTGACGTGAAGCCTCATTCTCTGCTATGACATGCAGACTAATTCTCTGCTGACATGAAGCCAGATCCTCTGTTAAGGGACCTCTCTCCTCTGCCTGTGTGCTGGGCCTAAATATATGCCAATGGACTGTTGCACTGGTGGCTGACGTGAAGCCTGATTCTCTGCTATGATATGAAGACTGATTCTCTGCTGACATGAAGCCAGATTGTCTGTTACGGGACCTCTCTCCTCTGCCTGGGTGCTGGGCCTAAATTTATGAAAATGGACTGTTGCAGTGGTGGCTGACGTGAAGCCTGATTTTCTGCTATGACATGCAGACTGATTCTCTGCTGACATGAAGCCAGATCCTCTGTTACGGGACCTCTCTCCTCTGCCTGTGTGCTGGGCCTAAATATATGCCAATGGACTGTTGCAGTGGTGGCTGATGTGAAGCCTCATTCTCTGCTATGACATGCAGACTAATTCTCTGCTGACATGAAGCCAGATTGTCTGTGACGGGACCTCTCTCCTCTGCCTGGGTGCTGGGCCTAAATTTATGAAAATGGACTGTTGCAGTGGTGGGTGACGTGAAGCCTGATTCTCTGCTATGACATGAAGCCTGATTCTCTGCTGACATGAAGCCAGATCCTCTGTTACGGGACCTTTCTCCTCTGCCTGTGTGCTGGGCCTAAATATATGCCAATGGACTGTTGCACTGGTGGCTGACGTGAAGCCTGATTCTCTGCTATGATATGAAGACTGATTCTCTGCTGACATGAAGCCAGATTGTCTGTTACGGGACCTCTCTCCTCTGCCTGGGTGCTGGGCCTATATATATGCCAATGGACTGTTGCAGTGGTGGCTGACGTGAAGCCTGATTCTCTGCTATGACATGCAGACTAATTCTCTGCTGACATGAAGACAGATTCTCTGTTACGGGACCTCTCTCCTCTGCCTGTGTGCTGGGCTTAAATATCTGACAATGGACTGTTGCAGTGGTGGCTGACGTGAAGCCTTATTCTCTGCTATGACATGCAGACTAATTCTCTGCTGACATGAAGCCAGATCCTCTGTTACGGGACCTCTCTCCTCTGCCTGTGTGCTGGGCCTAAATATATGCCAATGGACTGTTGCACTGGTGGCTGACGTGAAGCCTGATTCTCTGCTATGATAGGAAGACTGATTCTCTGCTGACATGAAGCCAGATTGTCTGTTACGGGACCTCTCTCCTCTGCCTGGGTGCTGGGCCTAAATATATGCCAATGGACTGTTGCAGTGGTGGCTGAAGTGAAGCCTGATTCTCTGCTATGACATGCAGACTAATTCTCTGCTGACATGAAGACAGATTCTCTGTTACGGGACCTCTCTCCTCTGCCTGGGTGCTGGGCCTAAATATCTGACAATGGACTGTTGCAGTGGTGGGTGACGTGAAGCCTGATTCTCTGCTATGACATGAAGACTGATTCTCTGCTGACATGAAGCCAGATTGTCTGTTACGGGACCTCTCTCCTCTGCCTGGGTGCCGGGGCCTAAATATCTGAGAATGGACTGTTCCAGTGGTGGGTGACGGGAAGCCAGATTCTCTGCTATGGGACCTCTCTCCAATTGATTTTGGTTAATTTTTATTTATTAAATTTTTATTTTAATTCATTTCCCTATCCACATTTGTTTGCAGGGGATTTACCTACATGTTGCTGCCTTTTGCAGCCCTCTAGCCCTTTCTTGGGCTGTTTTACAGCCGTTTTAGTGCCGAAAAGTTCGGGTCCCCATTGACTTTAATGGGGTTCGGATACGGGACGAAGTTCGGATCGGGTTCGGATCCCGAACCCGAACATTTCCGGGAAGTTCGGCCGAACTTCTCGAACCCGAACATCCAGGTGTTCGCTCAACTCTACATATATATTTTTGCGCAGACAATTGTCCCTTTGTTTCACTGCTTGCACAAAACAAATTAAGATACTCGATAAAAGAACTTAGAGGCGATTATGAAGGATCATATAATTTTTGTATATTTTTTTATCCTCTCTTTTATATGAAGATTCTTTTTATATAGAAGATATAGGACATAGTTAAGTCTAGAGGAAACACAGGAACATTTCTTCACTTTCAAGAAGTAGTGATTAAGGCCCTAATTCTTCCAAACCAAGGACCACATTTCCCAGGTGAAGTCCCCCAGACAGCAAGAAAGCGAAGGACCCAAAAAAGATGCAGAGTGTGTTCAAAAATGGGGTTTAGGAAGGACGCCATTTACCACTGCAAAACCTGCCCTGAAAAACCTGGCCTGTGCATGAAGGAGTGTTTTAGAATTTACCACTCATCCATGAAATAATTTCATAATTGATGCTCCCTGTAGTTTTACCATTTTGTCCACATTGCTTACATTCACTTTTCACCAACCAATACATATTCATTTCTGTAAGACACCTGTTTGCTGAAAAGTGCCATTTCCCACCCCTTAAAATGTTTGTATGGGGGTGCTCTTTCCAAAATGGGGTCACTTCTTGGGGTTTTTAATTGCTGGGGACCTCCGGAATTTTTCAAACGAGACATGACACCTAAAATCCATGTTTGTCTATTCAGGGCTGCTTGTAAAATCCATATTTTATTGATTGCTTGCTGTGCGCCAATACAGCGAGCTACAATCACATATGGGGTGTTTCCATAATGGGGAGAAAATAGGTAACACATACTGGGGTGTATTTTCTCCTTTAACCCAGTGTGAAAGTTGAAAATGTGGGCGTAAAGTCATTTTTTCTAGAAAAAAAATGTAGTTTTTCAAATTCACAACCAATTCTATGAACTATCTTTGGGGTCAAAGTGCTCACTACAAACTTTGAAAGATTCCTTGAGGGGTGTAGTTTCCAGAATGGGGTCACTTTTTGGGGGTTCCCACTGTAGGGGTGCAACAGGGTGTGTTCAATTGCAAGATGGTGCCTGTCAATTATTCAGAAGAAATCTGCCCTCCATCTGACCCCTATGGTATGCCCATATAGCAGTATAGAAGCACATATGGGGTATTTCCATAATCAGGAGGAAATGGGCAAAAAATTATGGGGTGTATTTTCTCTAGTTTTCCCCTGTGAAAGTGGAAAATTTGAGCCTAAAGTCACTTTTGCGTGAAAACTTTTCATAGTCATGTGCTTCCTAATTCAATGAAACACCTTTGGGGCCAAAGTGCTCACAGAATGGGGTCACTTTTGGGGATTTTTTTTTACTGTAGTGGTGCATCAGGTGGTCTTCAATTGCAACATGGCACATGAAAATTATTCCTGTGAAAACTGCCCACCAAAATCCATATGTTGATGATTGCCCTCTGCGCCCTGCTGTGTGTCCATGCAACAGTTCACAACCACAAATATGGTGTTTCTATAAACCACAGAATCATGGTAATAAATATTGAATTTTGTTTAGCTGTTAACTCTTGCTGTATTGCAGGAAAATATGGATAAAAATGGATAATCTGCCCAAAAAGTTAAATTTTGATTTTCCATCTCCCTTTTCATTTAATTCTTGTGGAACACCCAAAGGGTTAACAAAGTTTGTAAAATCAGTTTTGAATAACATGAGTGGTGTAGTTTCTTAAATGGGGTCATTTATTGGCAATTTCTATTATGTAAACCCATAAAAGTGACTTAATAACTGAATTGGTCCTTTCAAAAAATGGGTTTTTGAAAGTTTCAGGAAAATCTAAAATTTGCATCAAAATTTCAAAGCCCTCTAATATCCTACAAAAATTAAATGACATTTGCAAAATGATGCCATCATAAAGTAGATATATGGGGAATGTTAAGGAATACATATTTTATGAGGTATCACTTTCTATTTTAAAAGCAGAGAAATATAATTCTTTTCATAAATAAAGGGGAAAGAAATATATTGACTCAAATTTATAACTGTCATGAAGTACAATGTGTCATGAAAAAACTATCTCAGAATGGCTTGGATAAGTAAAAATTTTCCAAAGTTATTGCCACATAAAGCATGTCAGATTTGCAAAAAATGGCCTGGGCAGGAAGGTGTAAACTGGCCCAGGGTGGAAAGGGTTAAAGGTATGTGCCGTTTCTTTGCAGATTTTCTCACTTTTTTGTGTGTCCACATATCAGAACTCTGTATAGGAATGGATTAGTTGTCTTCTACTGCACTATATCACTTAACTTGTACTAATCTGACGATACAACCTGCATTATACTTCAGAGCTGCAGCCACAATTCCGCATTGCTTCAGAGCTGAAATCTCCCAGCAGTCTATGTTTCTTCAGTGCTTGCGCATCTTATTTCCCTGATTTGATTCTGGAGAGCAGTCTTTATGCCATGCACTGTACAGTCATCTTATATAGAAAAAAATGATATAGCTCCCCTCCTGCATCATAGAAGTTCTGCTAAGGTTTTAAGGTGCCCACTCTCCTTCAATAGCAGTCAGTCAAATGACTGTTTGGCTTAAAGCTATCTCTCTTGACTCCTCCATATACTTGCCTTATCAGTGTAGCCTAGAATATACAGTGCCTTGGAAAAGAATTTACCCCCCATGACTTTTTTCGTGTTTTGTTACATTACATCCTTAAGTTCAATGTTTTGTTAATCTGAATGTTATGTGATGGATCAGAACACAATAGTCTAAGTTGGTGAAGTGAAATGAGAAAAATATATAAATAAGACTATTGTTTAGAAATAGAAAACAGAAAATTGGCATGTGTGTATGTATTCACCCTCTTTGTTAGGAAGCCCATAAAAAGCTCTGGTGTAACCAATTGCCTTCAGAAGTCACATAATTAGTGAAATAATGTCCACCTGTGTACAATCTGTGTGTCTATCTGTCATTACATATACACACCTTTTTTTGAAAGGCCCAGAGGCTGCAACACCTAAGCTAGAGGCGTCACTAACCAAACACTGCCTTGAAGACTAAGGAATTCTACAAACAAGTAAGGGATAATGTTGTTGAGAAGTACAAGTCAGGGTTACGTATAAAAAAATATCTGACTCTTTGATGATCCCCAGGAACACCATCAAATCTATAATAACCAAATGGAAAGAACATGTCACAACAGCAAACCTGCCAAGAGACGGCCGCCCACCAAAACTCACGGACCGGACAAGGAGGTCATTAATCTGAGAGGCAGCATAGAGACCTAAAATAACCCTGGAGGAGCTGCAGAGTTCCACAGCAGAGACCGGAGTATCAGGATAACAATAAGCCGTACGCTCCACAGAGTTGGGCTTTATGGCAGAGTGGCCTGAAGAAAGCCATTACTTTTGGCTAAAAACAAAAGGCACGTTGTCAGTTTGCGAAAAGGCATTTGGGAGACTCCCAAAATGTATGGAGGAAGGTGCTCTGGTCTGATGAGACTAAAATTGAACTTTTCGGCCATCAAACAAAACGCTATGTCTGGCGCAAACCCAACACATCATATCACCCAATGAATACCATCCCCACAGTGAAACATCGTGGTGGCTGCATCATGCTGTGGGGATGTTTTTCAGCAGCCGGAACTGAGAAACTGGTCAAAATTGAGGGAAAGATGGATGGTGCTAAATACAGGGATATTCTTGAGCAAAACCTGCACCACTCTGTGTGTGATTTGAGGCTAGGATGGAAGTTCTCCTTCCAGCAGGGCAATGACCCCAAACACACTGCTAAAGCAACACTTGAGTGGTTTAAGGGGAAACATGTAAATGTGTTGGAATGGCCTAGTCAAAGCCCAGATCTCTATCCAATAGAAAATCTGTGGCCAGACTTAAAGATTTCTGTTCACAAGCGCAAACCATCCAACTTGAAGGAGCTGGAGCAGTTTTGCAAGGAGGAATGGGCAAAACTCCCAGTGGTAAGATGTGGCAAGCTCATAGAGACTTATCCAAAGTGACTTGGAGCTGTGATTGCTGCAAAAGGTGGCTCTACAAAGTATTGACTTTAGGGGGGGGGGGGTGAATAGTTATGCACATTGACTTTTTCTGTTATTTCTATTTGTTGTTTGCATCACAATTTAAAAAAAAAAAACATCTTCAAAGTTGTGGGCATGTTCTGTAAATTAAATTATGCAAATCCTCAAAAATCCATGTTAATTCCAGGTTGTGAGGCACCAAAACACACAAAAAAAGTCAAGGGGGGACTTCTTTTGCAAGGCACTGTATTTCTCACTAGGAACACATACATTCTTAGAAAATGATGAAAACTGTTGAGTCTCTGTCTAGGGAAAGATGTGTTATTTTAACTAACCATCAATCACCCACTGGAGTAGCAGAGGAGGCACAGATGTCTGTGAGAGAACAAGGTTCATTGTATTATTATCTGTAAATAAATCTGAGAGTGTGAGAAACATCCAACTGGTACCTAAAAGTCTGTGCTTAATTGGTATACGTGTCAGAACTAATCCCTGGAGCTCTGATTTAAGGTGTCATATGTCATGTGTATAGAATGTGAGACAAAGTCAAACTTGGATATTTAACCCTTACTAGAATGATATTAATAGCTTAGGTAATAGTGTCACCTAGGGGTACATGAATAACAGCAGAAATGCATTTTGGGTAATACAATGACATCACTGTCATTATCATATGTACACGCCTAACCGACAATGATTGGAAAGCTCCAAGTTAGGAAGATGTGTCTAACTGATAAGTTTGTGATCATAAACCACACACATATGAGACAGAAAACAGCAACAGAAGAAAGAACAGGGGGAACAAGGAAAGCACAGACAAACAAAGAAAGCCCAGGAGTAAAAATCCCAATGACCAGAACAGACTTTGGAGCTGACTTCCCTTAGTCTCTGCACATCATCTGCATTCTCGGGTAACGTATAACTTTATTCCATGTAATGTTGATATAAATTAATTAGCCTGATATTTAGAAAACTCCCTGTTGCATGGTGGATGTATAGTGTTAAAAGTGCTATATCAATATTTCCACTATACAGTAAAGATGCATATTACTGAATAAAAGATCTAATATTGATTTCAGAGGAAACTCTCTGATTGGAATAATTTCATTCCATAGTCAATACCAGGCTTGATAATTTATAAGTTGTGTGGCAATACTACCCGATTATCTGAGATTTGTCATAGTTTGTGTAGAGCAAGGTTTCGTATCTATCGTTAAAATTATTGAGTTTTATATCTGATAATTGTGGTCGAGACAGATCGTATTCAATTTTATGTTTGAGAGGTATTGTGTATACGTTGGTCTTGGTGTTATTTTGGGTACTGCATATAACTGTGAGTTATTGCATATTATTTACTTTTATATTCATTTAAGAAGTTATTGTATAATAAATCATTTATATTTTTGCACAGATGCCTGTACCATGATTTACTGATTGTGAAGAAAAAAAGGCATGTCATAAATAAGGACTAAGATATAATTGTCCAAAACGCCTAGACCGTGGTGTCCATGTTGTGCTTTTACCGTTGAAGAAATAAAGCCTACATTTTTATGGTAAGCTGGATTTCTCCTTTTTTCTTCACATTGCCAAAAGCCAAGTCCAGGCTTCAACTAACACAGGTGAGCTCTGCAGTTGCTTTTCTTTTTCACAAAATGATTTACTGATTGCACAACATAATTAAATTAACAACAATCTCTTTTTGAGGTGTTTTATATGTCCACCTCGAGGATCAATTCCCTTTGAAATATTTCCTTTGATCCTTTCTTTTATATAAAACATTTGCTATATATCCCCGACATGCCTTCTCATTATATGACAAAAAAAGTACTCTGATAAATAAAGCGTTTATAGTGAGTTCCAACAAAATTAAAGAGAATAATCGAAAATTGATATTAGAACCCTTAAAACATAAGCATTTATTAGTATCCTTAAAATGACCCTTGGTGGTCAAATGTAACTAAATAATAAACAAAAACACCCTTATTCAAAGCAGTCAAGAGCCCAGGGGTAGGTATATGCGAGGATACAACCATGTGAGGAAAAAAACTTTTCCCTATAATGAACCTGATTGATCCTAAGCCCGGAGGCATCACCCTAGTGGTGGTGATCCTTCATCCTCGTACCTCCCCTGGATTGCCCTAAATGCCCCCTAGCAAACCAATTAGTACCCTATCACCCCGACGCATTTCCTCCAGTATTTGGGTTCATCATGGGGTAACCCATAGAGGGTGGTTAAAAAGGGCTAACCACCAGCTACAATTCTCCCCCCTCCTCCTTCACCTACAAAAAAGGAGGAGAGGAAAAGTGAAGCCAAGAGGTGGGGTTGGTTGATACCACTATAGCTGAAGTGGATATGTGATCCAATATAGAGATGGCTGGGTTCCTCATAAAACATATAAATGGAGGAGACCCCCAGTCAGTCACCCAGTCAAATGCAGCACACAATCCTAATCGAAAAAAGGAAGAAAGAACAGTACTCAAAATTTCATATGCACTGTCAAGCATCCAGCCCCACCAGAGGTACCAAGATAAAGCGGACCTGTGTTAAGGCTGCGAGCGCAGGTTAAAATAACCGTGCCAGATGCGCTCATTCATGCCAATAGCTGTGTTACTTCCGATTTCTGGTGCGTTCGAACATGGAACGCACCCCATTTCTTGTAGGCAGAACGCAGGCTGGAGCGCAAGTTATCTTACTTCCAGTTTAGCGATCCAACCGGCAGAGGGACTAAGAGCCAAACCTCCTGCCTACATAATCAAGGGAAGGAGATGGCGCAGAGCCAAGCATTGCCTCCCACAAGGTAATAAAATAGGAGGAGAAAACGTAATTAAGCTGGTACAATAAAACAAATATAAGATGTAGAAATGGAAGATAACCATAATAAAGGTCAATTAATTACCGAATAAGGCTCAAATGCTACTAACTTTAGAGAGAGACTGGAGATATATATGCAGGGCCATCTTTAATATTGATTTGATCCTGGGCAAAAATTTACTTGGGCCCCCTGGATCCCGCCTTCCCACACCTTAGCAGGCAATCACACCCTCCAACACAACACACAAAAAATCCACACATCTGGTAGAGTACAGTGAATAACTGTAAATACTTCCAGTTCTGAAGACTCCAGCGGCTCAGGATCAGTGCTCTGGGCTCAGGCTGGAAGTGGGCACCGCTCTGCAGGAAGGAGACCAGGGCTCGGCTCACCCTAGTGTTACAGTGCACCCCACAGTATGCAGTATAGCACCCCACACTATACAGTACCCCACAGTATATAGTAGAGCAGTATAGCAGTAATATTCTAAGTCCCTTTTAGAGACCCTCGGGATATTATTTGCAAATACTGAAATGGTCTGTAGGACCAAAAATCCCTTTAGGGGTCCCTAACTGATATTTAAAATCTTATCTTTATTAATTAATTTCAAGACATACACACAAAAAAGAAAAACCAATTAAAAATTTCAGTGTTCAGTGAGGTATAAGGTAGTTTTTTGTGTTACTACTGGTTGCTACTGGCAACCTACTCTTTACTCCTAAATGCCTTTGGGGTGCATAAATAGGAATATATTCCAATTGGAAAACTAGTGGTATGATCACATTTGTTCTGTGGGGACCCCTAGTTGATTAATTTCGTCCAACTTTATTCATGGGGGTGATTGTCACTATGTTTGCTGTGTTGTTAATAATCCATCAAGCCTTGTTTGAGGCTCCTCCACCTGTGTAGCGATTGTGTCAAACTGAGAGAACCGCTCCTATTTGATCCCTGTACAGAAGGTTACAATTATAGCGACAGTATTACTGTCTCTTTTTACGGTTGCTGCTGGTTGCACCATAGCTACAGGTCGACACTTAACACAGGAATCTGCATAATTTTTCTGCTGGTGGCAAAAATGGAGGCCTCTATTACACTTGATAGAGGTCAGTGTAGCAATACTCAGTAACTTTGTCCCTCACTGCGTTCCACTATAACTATCTATGCCGCTGGTAACGTCCCCTAAGCTCCTCACTTCAACTGCCTAAAATGAGACTACAGGGTGGGCCATTTTTATGGATACACCTTAATAAAATGGGAATGGTTGGTGATATTAACTTCCTGTTTGTGGCACATTAGTATGTGTGAGGGGGGAAACTTTTCAAGATGGGTGGTTTTTTAAGTCGGCCATTTTGAATCCAACTTTTGTTTTTTCAATAGGAAGAGGGTCATGTGACACATCAAACTTATTGGGAATTTCACAAGAAAAACAATGGTGTGCTTGGTTTTAACAAAACTTTATTCTTTCATGAGTTATTTACAAGTTTCTGACCACTTATAAAATGTGTTCAATGTGCTGCCCATTGTGTTGGATTGTCAATGCAACCCTCTTCTCCCACTCTTCACACACTGATAGCAACACCGCAGGAGAAATGCTAGCACAGGCTTCCAGTATCCGTAGCTTCAGGTGCTGCACATCTCGTATCTTCACAGCATATGTCATCTAAGGTCCTAGATCACATTCACAGCTCTAACAGTACGATGCCTGGACTCAGTGCCGGCAGGCATGGCATGGCAGCACCAACCTTTTGCCCCTTGGTAAAGACGGCCCTGTATATATAACAAATGATCAAGGTAGTACGGAAACACAGCCACACATATACAGAAAAAGTCAGTTCCAACACATGAAAAACTGAAAAGGACGGAATCCCAGACGATGCAGAGGGAATCATATAGAAATAAACATAATTGATAATAGCCAGGTGGCAGGATAAACATCACCCACATACACAATCGGATACTTCGCGTATCCATGGCCGCTACAGGGGGTAAAGTGCAAAAATTATTACAGTGAGCTCCCATATCCCAGACTAGCAATTGGGGTGTCCTTTTTGTTAAGGACATCATTAACATGTTCACAGATTCTCCTCCTCAACTCATGGATGGTTTTACCAACATAGTCCAATGGACAGGGACATTGGCAGATATAAACCACCCCCCTGGTTTTACAATTGACAAAATTCCTGATCGGAAAAATGCGATTCGTGATCGAAAATGTAACCATTTTAGAGGTGGAGATAAAGGTACATGCCTTACATCCTCCACATCTGAACATGCCAATAGGTCTCCTAAAAAGCCAGGTGTCCTTAGCAGGTGGAGCCAAATAGTGGCTACGAACTAGACGGTCACGAAGGCTCCTGCCCCTATGGTAAGTGATGCTAGGGTATTTCGTAATGGTGTCAGTGAGGTCAGAGTCCATTAACAAAATAGACCAATATTTTTTGAGGATCCTTCTCATTTATCAAAAGCGGAGATGAGTCGGATTGGGGACTTATTCAATTTCAGAGTTTTAGGAATAAGGAGATCACTTCTATCCCTTGCATGAGCCTCGTGAAGGGAATTCCTAAAGACCCCCTGGGGATAACCCCGATCCTGAAACCTAGTGTAGAGTCTCCTGGCCTCCCTATGGAATTCCTCTGACTTGGAACAATTTCTCCTAACCCTCAGATACTGGCCCTTCGGGATACCCCTCTTCAGGGGAGAGGGTGGCAACTCTCCCAATGTAAAATACTATTGGTAGCAGTCGGCTTTCTGAAGATAGGGTCTCCAAACAGGGGGAGAGGTTGGCAACCACTAACGTCCAAGAAGGTAATGGAATCCTCATGGATCTCATGACTAAAGCTAAGGCCAATCTCATGTACATTAAGGCTGTCAACTAACTGAGTAAATTCAATGCTATTACCATTCCACAGGATGAACACGTCATCGATGTAACGAGTCCATAGCACGATTTCCTTGTGACATCACATCTGGTAGTCAGGGAAAACAATGTTGTCCTCCCACCAGCCCAGAAATAAATTAGCATAAGTGGGGGCACATGGGCTCCCGATTGAAGTACCTGTGCTGGATGTAAAGACGTGCATTAAATAGGAAGAAATTGTTGGTAAGGACGAATCTCAGGAGATTGAGAATAAATTCATTATGGGTTCTACAGTGAGTGCCACGGGTGCGTAGATAATAATCTACCGCTCGTAATCCGCTCTCATGGGGGATATTGCTGTAGAGGGATTCTACAGATGTAGCAGGGTTAACACTCAAATTCTTAACTCAAATTTCTTAACTCATCGTGTTATCTAGAAACAAAAGCCATTGAAAAGCAATTGAAGCTGTTTGCTTAACACATTTAGTTTAGATAACACATCTCATAAAGCATGAGTGTTAACTCTACTATATCGATACTGGCCAACATGCAGGATGAGTCAAGGATGATAGGGTATTATTTGTTTGCTAGGGTGCATTTAGGGCAATCCAGGACAGAGGATCACCACCTCTAGGTGATGCCTTCAGGCTGAGGATCAACCAGAATCATTATAGGGAAAGGTTTTTTCCTCACATGGTTGTATCCTCACATATACCTACCCCTGGGCCCTTGACTGTTTTGAATAAGGGTGTTTTTGTTTATTATTTAGTTTCTTTTGACCACCAAGGGTCGTTTTAAGAATACTAATAAATGCTTATGTTTTAAGGGTTCTAATACCAATTTTCGATTATTCTCTTCTCATGATATGCCCAACAAACAATTTTCCCTCTGTTTGCTGTTCAAGTGGTAGAGATGTGGATATCATTTTTCCTCCTTGATGTGTCATATATGACATATGCTGTACTGCTGTTAGTGTGAAGCCATTACAAGATGGCGCTGGCACCTAGATGTTTGCATAGTTTACATACCAAAGTTAGTAAAACAATCCACAGTGCGCAGATGCCAAGTGTTATCTCTTTTCTTATTTTTGTATTCTAGCTATTGGAACAATGCCACGAGCCTCAGGGGGGATGTCCTCTCTGATGATATAAAAACTGCTTAACTTCCTGTAATAAATAGGAACTGTTTTGACCCTGCCTGGTGTCAGTTCTGTTTCTTCCATGCATGTAAAATCCTAGGATTAAGACAATTTGGAGCAGTAGAGCAAATACATTTGGCTCTGATTGAGAGCAGCTTTAACACCAGCTTTTCTCAGGAAAACTGACCACGCAACTCTTTTTCTGACAATCAATCTGGACCACAAATCCACGTACTTCTGCCCAAAACTCAGGACTTCGTTCTCCGCCATTTCCTTCTAAATTTCTTGCTGTAGTCTGACAAACCCGACCCACGATAAAAAGAGCTGGAATCCAGTATCAAGTCCATATAGCACCACAGGTTTCCACAATTTCTCTGTCCCTGTTCTATTAAAACACTAGTAAAAAAGACAAAATCCTTAATCCATTTCCTTATCGATCTGCGTCTGCTCTCTCCCTCGCTGTATCCTTTGTCCTTAAGTGCTACTGTCCCTCGTTAGCTCAAATATATGAACAAATTTTCTTTCCCTAATTTTTTTCATGGTCTTAGGAGCTAAATGGGAGTAAATAGGTGATAAAGTGCAAGCATAAGTATCCCTAGCCCCCATCACCTTCACCAAATTGCCTGTCTACGCTGCTTTCCCTTTTCTTCTTCTGCTCATCCCCTGTAACATCAGTAGTGTAGATACAGACAAGGACAGTGAGGCCCTGAACTGCAATCACCCACTGTCCCTAGCTACTTGAAGTACAAGCCCTAAATGGCTAGAACGCAGCTGGTCGACAGTCCCTATTCTACTAAAGTGCAGAGATGGACAAACACACAGACAGATAAACACAATACCAGAGTCGTCAGAAATGGGTCAGATCCAGATGTGCTACCAGTACCAAAATGTGACAAAGAGAGTGGTCAGAAGATAAGCCAGGGTCAGAGACACAGAAGAATCAATCAGCAATGCAGTAACAGGAAACCTAGCTAGTGAGCCAAAGACTATCACTGACAATGGTAACATGCAGTTAGGGGATTTAAATAGAGTGGCAAGTTCCTGGATCAGAACCTGATAGGTGTATTGACTCAGCGCTCCATTAGTCAGAAACGCAAGAACACAGTCATAGAGCAGTTGAGCTATCAATCAACCCACTGCTAATCTTGCCCGCTGTCGGGAAAAACAAAGAATTGCATCCTGTAGTAAGGATGCGGTTGCATCATCAGGAAGCTTGGCTCAGCAGCGCATCTCTCTCGGCGCGGTCGTACTGAGGATCAGGATCGCACTGCTGCATTGTGGACAGGTGAGTTTATTACACCCTCTTTTTCCTTCAATACTTAAGCACACTTCTTAAAGGCCTTCAACATTATATCCTGCTTGGATCCTCTCTCTTCCCCATTCGATGACTCATCTTCTGATGAATCAGGAGACAACTCACCCATGTTGACATCAGCATCAGCTTGTTCTTGTTGGGCTTCTTCAGCTCCTCTTGCCTTGTCCCTTTTACTGCTATTCTCAACTGCTCAATCCCTGGAAGAAGAATCACAAAGCAAGTATCTATTGTCTCCAAAATTCTGACTTTACTCCCAGTTGTATTACTCTTGCCGAGGCAAACCCTGTTCCCCCCTACTTCATGCTGTTTGCCTCCATTTCCCAAATGAACTGGCATGTGTGGTCTAGACAGCCCTGAAGGCCCACCTCTTGCTGGCTAAATGTACAGTTTTAGGGGCCCTGAAAAAAACATACCAGGGTTACCAAACCACCCATAACTGCTGTCGGGGGATGGACTTTGCTGCCACATCTGGACTGGCATGCCCGCATATTGCTGGAAATGGCCCCTGTTCATGATCCCCATGTTATGTGGCTGGTTGCCTCATGCAGGGTGAAGATGAACACTGGCCTCCATTTCCTGACCAACTGGAGGTGCTGTACAACACTGCAGAGAGCGGAGGCATGGATGACGGAGGAGTAGTAAAAGACTAGTGTGGCCACCAGGGGCGGATTGGCCATAGATCTTACAGGGAAATTTCTCAGTGGGCTGATGCCCAGGGGGCCGTCTGAGCCCTCCTAGCAGCCAGCCAGAGGAAGTTTTTGGGTATGTATTTTGTGCTGATGGGGGCAGTATTTTGTGATGGACTGTGGTATTTGGCTCTGTTAGAGTGGTATAATGTGCTGCAATATGGTATTGCTGGCCTTGCCTTCCATCATTTTGGACCTGACTACAAAATGGGACCACTTTTAGTATTTTTTTCCAGGGCCACTTTAAGTTCCCAGTCCGTTCCTGGTGGCCACAGTATAATTATAGGTATGGAGTTAGGAAAGGGGTTGGGAATTAGGTTTTAAATGTGGCCGTGTGCTGATTTTACCCCAGTGTCAACAGTTGAGCAGCAATTGGAGCAACTTCAGGATGGCAATGTTCAAAACAATCTGGTCTAGATGTTTAGTAGAACCACATGCAGCCTCAACTGGGCACAATTACATGTTGCCATTCATGGTTCCCTCAATGAACTGTAGCTCTCCACAGCCGGCAGCACTTGCAGCCCCAAATCATGACACTCCCACCACCATGCTTGACTGTAGGCAAGACTCACTTCACCTGGTTGCCGCCATACACGCTTGACAACCATCTGAATCAAATAAGTTTATCTTTGTCTCATTACGCCACAGGACATGGTTCCAGTAATCCATGCCCTTAGGGTCCATTGACACATCCGCAAATTGCGGATCCGCAATAAACCCGGCTGGCACCACCATAGAACTGCCAATTCTTGTCCGCAATTGCGGACAAGAATAGGACATGTTCTATTTTTTTCTGGAGCCATGGACGGGAAGATAGGGGGCGCGCTCTGGAAATGCGGACAGCACACTGTGTGCTGTCCGCATCCATTCCTGCCCCATAGAGGTGAATTGGTCCGCAATTGGCAATTTGCAGAACAGATGCAGACCCATTCTACGGATGTTTGATGCAATGTGTAACGTATGGTCTGAGCACTGACATGTTGCCCTCCCACCCCTTTAAACTCTGCAGCAATGCTGGTAGCACTCATATGTCTATTTTGAAAAGCCAACCTCTGGATATGATGCTAAGCACGTGCACTTAACTTCTTTGTTTGACCACGGAGAGGCAGGTTCTGAATGGAATATGTCTTGTTAAACCACTGTTATGGTCTTGGTGACTGTGCTGCAGCTCAGTTTCAGGGTGTTGACAATCTTCTTATAGTCTAGGCCATCTTTATGTAGAGGAACAATTCATTTTTTCAAATCCTCAGAGAGTTCTTTGCCATGAGGTGACATGTTGAACTTCCAGTGACCAGTATGAGAGAGTGTGAGAGCGATAACACCAAATGTACCACACCTGCTCCCCATTCACACCTGAGACCCTGTAACTCTAAAGAGTTACATGATACTGGGGAGGGAAAATAGCTAACTGGGCACAATTTGGCCATTTTCAATTAGGGGTGTACTCACTTTTGTTGCCAGCAGTTTAGACATTAATGGCTGTGTGTTGAGTTATTTTGAGGGCACACCAGATTTACAGTTATACAAGCTGTACACTGACTACTTTACATTGTAACAAAGTGTCAGATCTTCAGTGTTGTCCCATGAAAAGATATAATAAAATATTTAAAAAAATGTGAGGGGTGTACTCACTTTTGTCAGATACAGTTACGGCAGTTGTCATCATGTTGCCAATGGGTTAAGGGACATACTATGTTGCAGGTGCATGTGGGCTGTGTTATGTTAGAGAGCCCTCTGCCACTTAAAGGACATCTGTCATCAGATTTGTACCTATGAAACTGGCTGACCTGTTGCATGTGAGCTTGTCAGCTGAAGGCATCTGTATTGGTCCCATGTTCATATGTGCCCGCATTGCTGAGGAACATGTTGTTTTAATATATGAGCCTCTAGGAGCAACCTCCTCGAGGTACAGCTCTCTCTGAAACTGCTGCGCCCTCTGCACTTTGATTGACAGGGCCAGGCAGTGTAAATGTCTTTACTTCTGGTCCTGACTTCTCCAGGAGTAGAGAGGGTGCGGCAGTCGCAGAGAGAGCAGAGCCTCTAGGTGTAACAGCAACACCCCCGTTGCTCCTACAGACTCATTTGCATATATTAAAACAGATACCTTCAGCTGCCAAGTGCACACGCAACAGGTCAGCCAGTGTCATAGGTACAAATCTGCTGACATGCCTTTTAAGAGAACAGGAGTGTTATAAATAACATGTCATAGTTGTGGGGGCGGCTGGGCCTTATGTTATGACTGCTAATCATGTCTCTTTGATGGATATAGACAACCACGACACCAACATCTGAACTATAAATGCGGTTTAATGATGATGATACATATGGGAACATAGACAGGGTAAACAATACTCAGCAGTAATACCCTACAGAATACACTGATCCCTTCCTCCAGGGTGTCTGCAAAGCCAAAGAAGGCCAACTTATTGGCTGCCCTGAGAGATTCTGACTTATACCACCAACCAATAAAGATGAACAGAGATCTCCTGGCCTGGGTGAAGGACACATGCAACCTTCCATCAACAGATCTTTATTTAAATACAAGGTCATGGAGGAAAAAACTGTAATTTGATTGTCCAGGATTAGAAACACATGGCTGCTTTCTTCCAAACACACTACCCACAGCAGCCCAGTTCTACTAAGATGAATGGGGCTGAGTGGTAATACCATATACAGCCTGTGGAGAGATGTGGTTCTGCTTTTGGATGAAGCAGCCATGTTTTTCCAATCTTGGACAACTAATCTTTTAACAAACGTTGTATACATCAATATTACAGGTTAATATAAGAAACCTTGTGATGTATCTTTCAGAATTTTGTTTTTATTTTTCCCTCTAGTAGTTCACGCCTCCTCCCCTCGCTATAAACTCCTATTGGCAGCTATAATCTGATCCTTCAGTGAGCTGACAGTCCTTATCAGTCTCTCAAGGTGGATTTAGCAATGAATGTTGATTTAGGAGGAGAGGGAGAGAAAATGCTGAAAGTGTAGAATGAGGCATAATTTCTCTGATTAAATGCATTACAAAATTTCTTATATTCACATGTACTATTGATTGGTATCTATTGATTGAGTGTAGTAAGAAATAATCCAGTTTTTAGGGTGGCATTGTAGAATGGTTTTCTTCTGCACTACTACTTTCCCAAGTGTCAGTACACCCCTAAGGCCTCTCTCCATGTATGCATATATTTCAGTGGAGCTGCTCTGTACATTCTAAAAATAAGTGAACATTAACAGGTCTGTGTAATGAGAATATAAAAGATGATTCTCTAGACTTATCATTTGCATCTTTGGCTTGTATCTCATTTCAAGAGTAATAAGACACAGAAATTAGATCATGAAAATTGATTCCAAAGTAAAGGTGAGAAGCAGTAAAATTCTGGAGGGCGGCAGTATTCCTTAGAAGGGTACAACCACACAGTCGGGTTTCTGCTTGCAGTTTCGGAAGCCCAAACCAGAAGTGAGTTAAGAAAAAAAAAAACAGGAGAAGTTCTATTTCTCCTTTATATTTTCTCTCCTTTTTTAATCCGCTCCTGATTTTGGCTTCCAAAACTGCATGCAGAGACCTGACCGTCTGGTCGTACCCAAAGACCTCCACCATCTTCATTCTTCTACTCACAGGCCAAACACATTAGGATTCACTGAGGATTTCAGCAGATCATTTCCAGCTCTGACCAACTGATCCAAGGAGGAACCTGGGAGAATAGGAAACAAATCCCTGGTTAGAACCATCAATAGCATTAGATACGTTACAACTGACTGACAAAATCAAGCATCTCAAAAGCTGTAACTACAACAAAAATATTGTATTAAGGAGCCATTTATATGTCAGTTGAAATGTGGTTAGTATTTCAGCCACCATGGTCTACATCCACAGAAGATCTGTAGTTAGTTCTCCAAGATGATTGGAACAACCTCCTTTCTGAGTTCCTTCAAAACCTGTGTACAAACGTACCTAGGAGAACTGGTGTTGTTGGATTTAGATTTCTCTTTTGTTCTTTCATCTTGCATTTTGTTAATTGATAACAATAAACTATTAACGCTTCTAATTTTTAAAGCATTCTTACTTTGCAGCATTTTATCACACCTTCTTAAAACCTGTGCATGATACTGTACAAAAGCAGCAGAGGACTATTTGAAAAGCAGTTTTTTTTTATTATTTTAGCTGCATTGGAGCATAATAAATGGTTGCAAATGTGGGCATATGTTTTCAGAAAAAAAAAATATTATTAAATTACAGCAAGCAAGACCATATGGCTGGTGTTCCTGCAGCATGTTCTGTCTTATCTTTCACGTTTTATCCATCTTGCTGTTGGTTGCCTCTTCCTCTTACCTCTCTTGATATTTTACTACATTTTCTCTCCTACACATTTTTTTTGTTTCACCAAAATGTATGGTTGGATCTAATTTTTTAAGAATGGATATGCAGAAAAGCTAACAACTATGGGATCCAGCAGACCCTTGCCTACTGGCTGCCATGAGATGCAACCAAACAGGATACACGAGCGGTGTCAGATATTACTTTGAGAAGGAGCTTAAAGGAAACTGAAGTGGAAAAAAATTGTTAATTGCTTACTGTTATAGTTTGGTTGGGTCAACTTGGCCATCTTTATAGAGCCACACAATTTGGTGGTAAATTGTTCCATCTAAACACAAAGTAAAACAGAACAACCAGGAGTAGACTATGCTGCAGTTTAAAAGAATGGTCCAAGTGAAGTCCTTGGAAGTCAAGAAACAATGGTGAGGTCATTTTGGGAATAACCTGCTGCTGTGGGAGAATTTCTATGGTGAGGTAATATTCTATTTAGGGTACAAATCATTCCCGTGGCTGAATATAAAGCAAATATTTTGGGTGGAAGCTCCTTCCTGAGAACTTTGGACTCTATGCACCTGAAATATTCAGGAACCTACAACATTTGAAGCTAAAACACTAGGGCTCTACATTAACACGTCAGTTTTAGAAACATGTCAAATCTATTTCCAAGCTATTACCTGCTTTAGCCTTAAGCCAGGAGATGGCTTTACCTTCCAGTAATTCCCATTCCTCTCTCTGGTCCAGACAAGATGCATGGATCCAGATCACCGCCAAGACCGTAGCCCACACTGATGAGTCCATATTCTAGTGAGGAGGAAATTATAAATTAAACCGGAATATATTATCTAAGCACTTAAAGTTTCAGGTCCAAAGCCTGAGGTTGCACTACTGTGAGATCCTGGTGACACGTGCACTTATCTACATCAGGTACGGTGCTCTCACGAGGCTCTTGTGATAAGATAAGATGCTTTTATTGTCACTGTACAATACAATGTACAATACAATGAAATGTTGTTTGGAGCAATCCTAGATGCCATGGACAGAGGAACAAGAACTGACATTTAAACTAAAGCATTACACTAGAAAAAAACTAAACATTGCACTAGAAAGCATTACTATTCACAGTTCACAGTATATATATAGCAAGAGCAAAGTAGGAAGTGCTTGTGAGTATATATACACACTGATTCAGACACCACTGCAGACAAGAGGTCATCATGGGGTCATGAATGCAGCAGTCACTTTCAGTCTGTGGTAGTTTCTATCCTAAAAAGGGGCAATAATCTCCGAGCATTTAGGAGACTGATTGTTTTGGGGTAAAAGCTGTTCTTCAGCCTAGTGGTGCGGGCATGTAGGGCTCTAAGACACCTACCATAGGGTAGGGGAGTGAAAAGGCTGTGGCCGCGGTGAGTTGGATCCCCGCAGATAATTTTTGCCCTGTTGCTGCTGCGAGCAGTGAATATGTCATCCAGTGATGGTAACTGAGTACCAGTGATTCTGTAGTGTTGCTTCCTGTAACTGAACACATCACTATCTTGACACTATTCAGGACAGCGAAGTTGTAGATATTATTGTGGATGGTGAATGGTTTGAACAATAGGTTCTATACTTTTATTAAAGGTGGTATCCATCCTATGTGTAGTATTAATGTATTAGATTACCCTCAGTTTCCCCGGTAAGCATTCAGTTTGACAAGAGCCATCATTTTCTTCAATTAAATATGATATATGGAGCATTGGTACTGTATTTCACCCAGGTAGTGAGAAGCTGTCAACTGAACTGTACCAACTGTAATGTGCCACATGCCTCCCTACCCACTTTCACATTTACAGTACTGGAGACTTGGTAGAGTGGCAAAGGAGAGGCCTAAATTAGATGTCTATAGCTAGCACCCCACTGTCGCCAAATTAGTATTTGAAAATCAGGGCGCCCATTAACTGCTCTTGCACAGGAGCTCTCGGCTGTGGGCTTCTCTCCTTGAGTAATCTCTTCTGACATCACAAGTTTTTTTTCTGTCATGTAAAATCCAAAAAACATATCTGTATCATGTTAGTCGGTGGATAAAAAATATACAAATTGAGAGTTCTCAATTCTTGATACCTATTAACCCCTGTGAGATTTGCTTGAGATCGGACATATGTCTCTTTTCATCCAAATCACGCCAACAGTAAAGAATAGGTATAGGCTGACGCATGGTCAGGTTTTTTTTTAAAAAGGTTGTAAGCACAAAAACAAGACAGCAGCAAAATGATATCCTTGCTTGTCTGTCACTTCTTTTACATCACACGTCCCTGTCTGACAGCTGGAGAGCTTCTCTCTGCCAGCTTAACAAAACCACATTTCAGCAACCTGTGTGTAAGAGCTTCTGTTTCCATTGATGCCATTTTAGAGTTGCTTGGGGGACGAGTCACCGCTGCAACACACATGACCCCCGTCCATGCTGGAACTTTACAGTCAGGGACTGTCATGGTGAATGCAATAGTATAATCAAGTGACTGGAACCAAGCAGCAGGAGGTAGGTAAGTGTGCTTCCTTCTGGAAGTCTGGCAGGCAAAGAGCCAAATTTTTTTAAGAAGCTGGAGAACCATTTACAAATGTGTTTATTTTATTATTTCAGTCCCATATAGGACTAACTTCCCATTGGTGTATTGCAGTGTATTATGACTGTCAATGTAATGCTCAAAGGCATCCTATTAGGACCTGTCTCTAGCAGGTTGAAGGCTACATAAGATAGTCGGCACCTGCAAGTGATGATGTGGACACAGCTCCTGTCCCCGCGCCATCACTATGATGTACTATTACACCAGAACTACACAGCTCTGTTTATTGTAAAAATGTTCAAGAATGTCGAATCAAGCTGAGATTATCCATACACATCCATCATACCTGATCTGGATTCTTGTTAATGTCCTGCTCTGATATTCCCAGAATGGAGCAGAATTTTGGGGTAAGATTCCAGGAACCATCAGCGTTTTGCAGGGAAATCAGACTGACGAAAGGGATGATCTTCCAGACTCGAGCTGGTGGTGGTGACATATCCATGCATTTAGCTTTATAGGTAACAAAAAGATACAGTTAATGTTATGGAGTGAAGGTAAGTATTAACGCTGTGTACAAATTCATCTCTATAGAATATCATGAAAAAGTTCATTTATTTCAGTAATTCAATAAAAACTCATATTGATTCCTTACACACAGTGATCTATTTCAAGCATTTATTTATTTTAATGTTGAGGATTATGGTTTACAACTAATAAAAACCCAAAAGTCAGTATCTCAGAAAATTTGCATATTGTGAAATAGTTCAATATTGTAGACTCATGGTGTCACACTCTAATCAGATAATCATCACAAAACACCTGCAAAGGTTTCCTAGGTCTTTAAATTGTCCCTCAGTCTGGTTCTGTAGGCTACACAATCATGGAGAAAACTGCTGACTTTACATGTGTCCAGAAAACAGTAATGGACACCCTCCACAAATAGGGTAAGGGTACTTTCACTGTTGCGGCAGAGTGATCCGACAAGCAATTCCGTTGCCGGAACTGCCTGCCGGATCTGTCAAAACGTATGCCAACTGATGGCATTTGTAAGACTGATCAGGATCCTGATCTGTCTTACAAATGCATTGAAATGCCGGATCCGTCTTTCCAGTGTTATCCGGAAAAACGGATCCGGCATTTACTTTTTTCACAGAGACTTAACTGAAGACATTCCGATGCATCCTGAACGGATTGCTCTCCATTCAGAATGCATTAGGATAAAACTGATCAGTTCTTTTCTGGTATAGAGCCCCTAGGATGGAACTCTATGCTGGAAAAGAAAAATACTAGTGTGAAAGTACCCTAAGCCACAAAAAGTAATTGCCAAAGAAGCTGGCTGTTCACTGAGTACTCTATCCAAGCATATTAATGGAAAGTTGAGTGGAAGGAAAAAGTGTGGTAGAAAAAGGTGCACAAACAATAGGGATAACCGCAGCCTTGAAAGGATTGTCAAGAAAACGGCATTCAAGAATTTAGGGAAGATTCACAAGGAGTGGGCTGCGGCTGGAGTCAGTGTTTCAAGAGCCACCACACACAGACGTATCCAGGACATGGGCTACAACTGTCAGATTCCGTGTCAAGCCACTCATGACCCAGAGACAACGTCAAAAGAGTCTTACCTGGTCTAAGGAGAAGAAGGACTGGACTGTTGCTCAGTGGTCTAAAGTAATGTTTTCAGATGAAAGTACATTTTGCACTTTATTTGGAAATCAAGGTACCAGAGTCTGGAGGAAGAGTGGAGAGGCACACAATCCAAATTGCTCGAGGTCCATTGTGAAGTTTGAAATCTGCTAGTGTTGGTCCACCGTGTTATATCAAGCCCAAAGTCAGCACAGCCGTCTACCAGAAAAGTTTAGATCATGTCATGCTTCCCTAGGCTGACAAGCTTTATGAAGATGCTGATTTCATTTCCCAGCAGGACTTGGAACCTGCCGCACTGCCAAAAGTACCAATATCTGGTTTAATAACCACGGTATCACTGTGCTTGATTGGCTGGCAAACTCACCTGACCTAAACCCCATAGAGAATCTATAGGGTATAGTCAAGAGGAAGATAAGTGACACCAGACCCAACAATGTAGATGAGTTGAAGGCCGCTATCAAAGCAACCTGGGCTTCCATATGACCTCAGCAGTGCCACAGACTGATCGCCTCCATGCCACGCCGCATTGATGCAGTAATGCATGCAAAAGGAGCCCTGACCAAGTACTGAGTGTGTTTATTTCTACATCCTTTTTAGGAGGACAAAATTTCTGTATATAATCTTATATAATTTAATTTTGTGAGATTCAGAATTTGGGGATTTCACTAGATGTAAGCCAAAATCATCAACATTTAAACAAGAGATACAGCAGCTCTTTTTGTAAGGTGCTCTTAGCGTGTATCTGTCTTGACCATACAGAACCCTCTCGCTATGTATGACCAGCCTCCTCTGACCACTGTGGACACCACTGATGTACTACATAATCTTCTCATCCAAGTCTTTCTGAGATGTGACAGGTGGACCATACGACTTCTCGATGTTTTACTATTCATCAATTTTCAAAGTCCCTTAATGGCACTAATAGTGCACGCCTTCATCTAGCAAGCAGAGTGATCACTTCAACAACATCTAATCAACTGTCCCATAAGAGAGAAGATGAAAAACAGTGGTGTCAGAAAAAACAGTGATACCAGACAAAAAAGTCTGTGGAGGATCTATCTGTAAAGTAAGGATCTTGGAACTTGAATCACTACAATGTAACACCTTGTAATAGGCGTTTTATTTTCACTCCTTCAAGGTTTTTTTCCAATTTCCAGCAGTGTATTTCTCACGCAGAATGGGGCACAACAGATGCAAATTTCTCTGCTTTTATTAGGCCTAGTCAACAACTACCAGCAGACACATCCAGAGGATTGCATTGAGCGCCACATCTAGCAACAACTAGAAACTTTTGCAACAATCACATATTAATGACATATCTTGCAGTTCATTGAATTCACACCGATGATGGGTTAAAAAGGAGAATCTAAGTAGAATAAAGAGAACCTTACCTGAGACCGGATGATAAACTGTGAAAGAAAAGCAAATGATTACAGAATATTAGTCCATATACCACACACTACTGTCCACATTGTGATTAATAACTATAGAGGGGAAATGCTAGAGAAATAACATTCTTAGCTTATAATACTATTACTACACTAGGATGGGCTATATATTACTGCCCTATTTATCTGGCCACTACATGTCCTCTTTATCTGTCCAGCCATTACATGTGATATTTATCCGGTCACTACATGTGATATTTATCCGGTCACTATATGTGATATTTATCCGGTCACTACATGTGATATTTATCCGGGCACTACATGTGCTCTTTATCTGGCCGGCCACTACATGTGATATTTATGTGGTCACTACATGTGATATTTATCCGGCCACTACATGTGATATTTATCCGGTCACTACATGTGATATTTATCCGGTCACTACATGTGATATTTATCCGGCCACTACATGTGATATTTATCCGGTCACTACATGTGATATTTATCCGGTCACTACATGTGATATTTATCCGGTCACTACATGTGATATTTATCCGGTCACTACATGTGATATTTATCCGGTCACTACATGTGATATTTATGTGGTCACTATATGTGCTCTACAACAAAAATAGTTAGAGGGAGAGACAGCACCACTTACAAATGTACTTTTAGTAGATCCAATCCGTGGCGGTGCCCTGTGTTGAACCCTAGCTCGTCGAGTTCCAAAAGATCATAAGATGGAGAGAAGACCGCGGCACTCAATGTCTTCACAATAAGCAGAGTTTTATTCACCAACTGTGCACGGCTGGTGAATAAAACTCTGCATATTGTGAAGACATTCAGTGCCGCGGTCTTCTCTCCATCTCACTATATGTTCTCTTTATCTGGCCGTATTTACAAATAGGCACCCGAGGCCACAGGCCTAGGACAGGGTCGAGGGGGGTGGGGTGGGTGTGAGCGGGTTTGGAGATAAAGAGCACATATAGTGGCCAGATAAATAGGGCAGAGGGCAAACAGATAAAAAAGCAATAATTTATGTCACATCAAGTGTGATCACAGCATCTAAAGGGTGAAAACCCCAGATGTCAATATCGACATCCCCGTGCAGCGATTGGTGATGCCCGTAATGAATTCTAAAAGGCTGCGTATTAGAAGTGCAGTTTGCATTTTGGCCAGCTGGTGGCAGGCCTACATAGGAAATCAGCAATTCATGTAATACTATAGACCCTATGGGTGTATAGAAATAATCTATAAAAAAAAACTAAGTCCTAAAATTGTAGCCTCCTAGACTGGCTACAAAAACATGTGTAAAACAAATATATAAAAAATTACAAAAATAAAAAATTTTAAATCCCCCCTTTTCCTTAGAATAAAAAAACAAAAACATAAATAATAAAAAATATAAACATCATGGGCATCACTGCGTCCGAAAAACTGCTGTACTATTAAAATATAAAAATACTTTTTTTCCTTGCTTCTCTTACCCAAATAAAGTATTAAAATGTGGTCAAAAAGTCACACACATTCCAAAATGGTAACAATAAAAACCACAGATTGTCCCGCAAAAAAGGAGCCATCATACATTTCAGTAGATATAACTATAAAAAAATATGGGGGTCAAAATATGGTGAGGTTGAAAATTTTTCATTTATTTTTACACTATTTAGACATTTTTTACCTATACATATAGGATTTCGATGTAATCATACAGACCCAGAGAATGAATAGTATGCGTCAGTTGTGCCGCAAAAGGAACGCCGTGGGAACAAAACCTGTAAAACGGTTTAGGAATTGTTTTTTTCCCATTCCACCTCATTTGTCCCACAAAAAAAGCCCTTTTATGGATATGTAAACGAAAAAGTAAAAAAGTTATGGCTCCAGGAACACAGGGAAGAAAAATGAAAATGCAAAAATGAAAAAAAATTCTGGTTTCTCTGAGATTTTGGTATTGATAAGCTATCCTCAGGATAAGGCCTCTTTCACACTACCGTTTTTTGTTTCCGCTTTGCGGGCCGTTTTTTGTGTTCCGTATACGGTCCGTATACGGAACCATTCATTCCAATGGTTCCACAAAAAAAAAACAGGATGTACTCCGTATCCATTCCGTTTCCATATTTCTGTTTTTCCGTTCCATTGAAAGATAGAACATGTTCTATTATTGCCCGCAAATCACGTTCCGTGGCTCCATTCAAGTCAATGGGTCCGCAAAAAAAAACTGAACACATACGGAAATGCATCTGTTTGTCTTCCGTATTCGTTCAGTTTTTTCTGAACCATCTATTGAAAATGTTATGCCCAGCCCAATTTTTTCTATGTAATTACTGTATACTGTATATGACATATGGAAAAAAGGAACGGAACAACGGAACGGAAACACAACGGAAACAAAAAAACAGAACAACGGATCCGTGAAAAACGGACCGCAAAACAATGAAATAGCCATACGGTAGTGTGAAAGAGGCCTAAGGCTACTTTCACACTTGCGGCAGGACGGATCCGACAGGCTGTTCACCATGGCGGATCCGTCCTACAGCTATTTCGCCGTGCTGCCAGATCGCCGCTCCGTCGACATTGACTATTCCACTTTCAGTTTTAAAATTTTTCCCAAAAAAACTGCAATTCTACATAAATTTTTCTCTAAATGTATTGTTTTACATGTCTTTGATAAAAAAAATGCAATAAGTGTATATTTATTGGTTTGCGCAGATGTTATAGCGTTTACAAACTATGGTGCAAAAATGTGAATTTCTGCTTTTTGAAGCAGCTCTGACTTTCTGAGCACCTGTCATGTTTCCTGAGGTTTGACAATGCCTAAACAGTGGTGGTAATGCAAGGCAACAACGCTAACCACTGAGCCACCATGCTGCCCATATATGTGATATTCCTCTGGTCACTACATGTGATATTTATCCAGTCGCTATATGTGGTCCCTATCTGGTCACTATATGCTTCATGTGTCATACATCTTATAATAAAAAAAAGGGCACCTTGATCAACTTCATGTTTAATCTCCCGTGTATTTTCATGATCAGTCAAAAGTGCCCTATTCTACAATATATCATCTGATCTTAACAATACAAAAACATCTTACTTACTAAAACTTTCCATTTCTGCTGAAAAGTAAACAAAAAATAGAATTAGAATGTGTGACCATATCCTGCATACAAGTCTCCTACCTTGATGTAATACATTGTATTGTGTATAGGGGGCAGGACTCCTGATACCTACATGTAAGGCCTCATGCACACGACCGTTTTTTTTTAAGGTCCGCAAAAACGGGGTCCGTAGGTCCGTGATCCGTGACCGTTTTTTCATCCGTGGGTCTTCCTTGATTTTTGGAGGATCCACGGACATGAAAAATGAAAAAAAAATCTAAGTCAAGTTTGCCATTGAAATGATAGGAAAAAACGGACACGGATCACGGACACGGATCACGGACGCGGATGACAATCTTGTGTGCATCCGTGATTTTCACGGACCCATTGACTTGAATGGGTCCGTGAACCGTTGGCCGTGAAAAAAATAGGACAGGTCATATTTTTTTCACGGCCAGGAAACACGGATCACGGACGCAGCTGCCAAACGGTGCAGCTTCCGATTTTTCCACGGACCCATTGAAAGTCAATGGGTCCGCGAAAAAAAACTGAAAACGGCACAACGGCCACGGATGCACACAACGGTCGTGTGCATGAGGCCTAATTCTTATATGTTCTCTAGAGTCTAGACTTCAGGTTCCCAACCTGTATTGACCATAGTACATGGTGTGATAAATATCACTATACGTGATATTTATCTGGCCACTATACGTGATATTTATCTGGCCACTATACGTGATATTTATCTGGCCACTATACGTGATATTTATCTGATCACTATATGTGATATTTATCTGATCACTATATGTGATATTTATCTGATCACTATATGTGATATTTATCCGATCACTATATGTGATATTTATTGGTCACTACATGTGACATTTATCTGATCACTATGGTGGTAATTTATCATGCTGAATTCTGCCTAAATTATGGGTATTTCAGGCGCAGATTGCAGCGCAGAGGTTAGTTATTGCTGCAATTTGCGACTTCTCCCCGCTCACGCCAGGTCTAAAAAAGTAGGCGCACTGTGGGCGGGGAAGGGGATGGGCCAGTAGGCCCGTCTTATTTACCCTTTTCTACGCTTGTTTCAGGCGTAGAAAAAAGGTCTAAATGTAAGACAACTAGGAACCTGTCTTACATTTAGAACTGGCGGAGGATCCGCGGAAGTTATGTAGAGGGCTGCGCCTCTTAACTGCGGCAGATTCATCGCTAGCTATAGAGCTTTATTAAGACCAGCGTCTAAAACGCCTGTCTTAATAACGTGCCCCTATATATGATATTTATCTGTCACTACATGTGATATTTATCTAGACACTATGGGGGAGATTTATCAAACTGGTGTAAATTATAACTAAAACAATCATCTAAAAGATGAAGAATTATGTGTGAGCAAGTACTCAATATTACCAAGAAACAAGGACACACATATACAATAATAATACATTTTTATTAGATATCATAATAGACAACAAAATAAGTAATAATCAATATAATAAAATAGCAGTAATGCAGTAGCGCTGCGAATCAGTGGCACACCAAAGATACACCGGATAAATGTACCCCCTTAAGACACCCCTCCTAATGGCTTGGCAATAATAATCATACGGAGATAAAAAATCTCCTCAACAAGCCAATGGAGAGCATGTATTATAATAATATAGGTCAGGCATGCTCAACCTGCGGCCCTCCAGCTGTTTCAAAACTACAACTCCCAGCATGCCCGAACAGCCTACAGCTATCAGCCTACAGCAGTGCATTGTGGGAGCTGTAGTTTTACAACAGCTGGAGGGCCGCAGGTTGAGCATCCCTGATATAGGTGATATCTTGCAAAGAGTTGCGACAATCATCAAGGATAATATAAGATGTCAGTATAGATATGTCAGAGCCACCCACATGCAATAATCCATGTGGAGCCCATATCCCAACAACAAGCAAGTAGCAACCAATTAAAGATATAATGAGGGACAAACCTTAGATCTCTGGTGAGCGCACCCCGAAGTGCATTTCACTCGGCTTCTTCAAGGGGCTTGTCTATCCTGCCTGAACCATACTCTTAAATAGGCCTACAGCTGGGAAAATCAACCACTCACATACCGCCCTGTACCGTGCTGATACGCCGGTGGCGTTACATCCGCCCATACTGGAGCCAGGAAGTGACGCCTATGACCTCACATCCGCCCACACCGGAACCAGGAAGTGGCCTCTCGCGTGAGCTGCACATGTTCATGTGATCATTATCGTCACATGATCGGGATGCGTACTATCATATGCTATGCCGAACTGGGTGGCCATAGTAATCAATGGCATCAGGATGATAACAACAAACGGCCATCTCAAGTAAGGCTACTAGGATTCAATCCCGAACCGTAACAGATATTAGTGACCCTCACAGATCAGCTTTATAATAGTGGGACATGTTGGTAATTATAATTATAAAGCTCAACTAGGCAGCTCAGAATTACAATAGCAGGAGGAGGGGGGAGGAGGGACGAACTACCTTAATTTAATTTAAGCCCCATAAAGTGCAAATGCGTATCAAAACTCACATAATAACAATAAGATCCACAATTAATACAATTCAATTCAATATCAATCAATAAATCAATCCATACATCAATCCATATATTGTATAATAACATCTGAAAGCACATGTATAAATATATAAATAAAAATGAATGGATAATACTAAAAATAAAATCCACCATCAAATATTAAATCCCATATAAACATATTACACATGATTATATCTATATGATTATATACATGACACTGCCCATAATCGGGATCAAAACGTGATGGTGCTTAACAAAGTTTATAAAAGGAGTACGTAGCTATTATCTCCCCCAAGTGATCCGGCCATGTATGAGAAAGAGGTGCAAAGACAGTTGCAGAATGGCAACTGTTATAAGAAATTGACATTCAATCCCCTAACTAAATTCAAGCAAAAACTTGAAGTTATCTTGCAATCAGGGGTAGAGCAGGGTATTATCTCTGGGAGACAAAGTTCCCACCTGTTACCGGATCATCCTGTGAATCCCACCCTCTATCTTTTACCCAAAATACATAAAGATTTGACAAGGCTCCTGGTAGGCCCATCGTATCAGGGGTAAATGGTCTAAATGATGCAGTCTGTAAATACACCGATTACTTTTTACAGCCGCTTGTGGAGGGATTACCAACACATTTAAAGGACACTATGGATATCTTAAGAAAAATGGAGGACATACACCTGGAATTTGATATGCTCATCGCCACATGTGATGTGGAATCTTTGTACACGTCGATTAAACATCAAGACGGGTTGGAAGCCACGGATTTCTTTTTAAGGACTACAAGTATGGGTAAGGAGAAGTGCAATTTCATGTTAACTCTTCTCAATTACGTCCTTACTCACAACTTCTTCCTTTTTGGGGGATCCTTCTACCTACAGCTCCAGGGCACCGCGATGGGGGCGTCTTGTGCGCCCTCTTATGCGAACTTGTTCCTGGGGCTGTGGGAGAGGGATATCCTCCAGTCCAATCCCCTGCCAGAGTCTAACAAGGTCTAATATTGGGGCAGGTATATCGATGATATACTGATTATCTGGCAGGGGACTGAAGAGGAGTTTGGGCGTTATATTTGACTGCTGAACAACATTAGTAAGAATATTAAACTTACCTTTAAGGTGGCCCGTACGAATGTTGAGTTTTAGGACGTGGTTTTCCAGGTGGATGCGACTGGCCACCTGGGTACTAACCTGTACCGAAAAGAAACCTCTGTGAATGCACTTCTACATGCAGGTTTGTCACACCCTGGCAATTTGATAAAGAGCATACCAGTGGGTCAGTTCCTGCGAGCCCGTAGGATCTGTTCGTCCGCCAAGTCTTTTGAGATGCAGTCTCAGGACCTCAGAAGAAGATTTGGAGAGAGAGAGGTTATGGCAATTGTTGCATCGAGACAGCTTATAAGAGAGCACGACTATCAAAGAGGCGATTAACTTCATAAGAAACCAATCCGTCAAGATACGCAACAGATCATGGGATTTAATAACAAATGGAAGGAGGTAAATATAGCCCTGAATAAATATTGGAACATCTTGAAATCAGATCCTCAGTTGCAAGAAGTGATACCCCCACGTGCCTCAGCAACCTTCCGCAGGTCTAAGAATCTGCGTGACCAATTAGTCCGCAGTTATTATGCTCGCAAGGAAGGTTGTTTGGCAACAAGGGGCCACCGTGGGGGAGTAAAGAATGTGGGAAGTCCGTTGCCTGTGCCAACATGGACAGGGCTATTTCTATTTTGGGTGACCCTTCACTACGTGTTGAGACACAATTTTATTTAGAATTTACAAATGATCAGTGAGACCAATGGCTGTCTCTAGGTTGACACGTGTGATCATTTTCTAAATTAAAACATAACATTTATTATATTAAGTAGATACAAATCTTCACACTGAACTAACATTTAAAATTGTCAGCTCAGCCTGCTATCTGTGTGGTGATTTTTTGTTTTTAAATCATAGATGGTAATTATAGAGTCTTAGGATGCATGTGGAGGTGCTGCTAGCTGTCTAATTATTTTATGTATTTTGCTCTGCTTGGCTGCTTTATATTTAGCGGCCAACACAGATACTTGCTATTGCAACACGCCAGACCTGCAGGGTATAGCGAAGTGAGGTCACGGTTATGGGCAATCGAGGGTTGCTCGCTGTATTGGAGAACCCTGGGCAGGCATGTGGCAGTGAAGGAGAGGTAGACACGGTTCCTCTGGGGCACACTCTGTATGTAGGGACCAGGCCTGATGGTGGATGAGGTGCCCTGGATGTTACGGGTATTTTGAGTGCCTGGGGCAAGGTCCCTTTAGGTTTGTGACGCCAGTGCCTGTGACGGTTACACACCGGTTTATAGTTGGAATAAGTGAGGTACACAGGTGGTATAGTGAACCAAACGTTGCTTTACTTAGAACAGTCCAACTTTATACATCAAGTACAGAAGGGGTTAATGCAGTCCTTTACAGTTCCAAGAGTACAGCAGGTTTATATCACAGCAGGTTGCAATCTTGCAAGATACGTGGAGGGTATATAATTAATGCTTGGCAGTGCTATGCTGCTCTATCCCCACAGCTATTCTAGCTGGCTGGATGCCTATTCGCTGGCTTAAATCCTTGGTCTGAATTCCTTCCTCCAGTATTAGCGCTTGCTTAAGGTTACAATACCTTTGCTTCCTAGCTGTCTCTCTGCTTCAGCTGACAGGTGACTGCAGGTTGCTCCCAGGAGGTGCTGTCCTACCACTGGGGTGTCTCAACTGAGCTATCCTTAGCCTCAGGAGCTTCAGGCTGACGAGGTAACTCCTCTAGTCCCCTGGAATACACTAACTCTCCCCTGTCTGGGCCTTCCTATATATATCTAGGGCTCTCTAGCTCCCTCTAACGTCTGGGAGGCTAAACTACACCCTGACAGGCCTGACACCCAGTGAACACAGGGAAAATACACAAATGCAATAAAACACATTAACTTGTGTAGTGCCCACCTTTACTTAGTGGGACACTACACTATTACCAGCTCTGTTATTCCACAGTGCCGTGGTCCGTCGCAGTAGTTGGTGCGCTCTCGCTCCTATTTATTTATGACAGTAGCTAATGCACTATTTCTCCTCAATGTCCCCTATCTGACTGCTTCTCTATTTGCTCCTTGTCGCTTATACACTGCAGGCTAAAGCTGGGGGGCAGAGTGCTGTAAAGCATGTATTTTAGACAGCTTTAGCCTGCAGTGTATAAGCGACAAGGAGCAAATAGAGAAGCAGTCAGATAGGGGACATTGAGGAGAAATAGTGCATTAGCTACTGTCATAAATAAATAGGAGCGAGAGCGCACCAACTACTGCGACGGACCATGGCACTGTGGAATAACAGAGCTGGTAATAGCAAGTATCTGTGTTGGCCGCTAAATCTAAAGCAGCCAAGCAGAGCAAAATACATAAAATAATTAGACAGCTAGCAGCACCTCCACATGCATCCTAAGACGCTATAATTACCATCTATGATTTAAATACAAAAAATCACCACACAGATAGCAGGCTGAGCTGACAATTTTAAATGTTAGTTCAGTGTGAAGATTTTTATCTACTTAATATAATAAATGTTATGTTTTAATTTAGAAAATTATCACACGTGTCAACCTAGAGACAGCCATTGGTCTCACTGATCATTTGTAAATTCAAAACATGGACAGGGCAACTCACTTCCACAATGCGGCAGGGGACAAAGTGTTCAAGATTACACATACGATCACGTGTACGACCATACGGGTAATTTATTGGGCGAGTTGCCCTTGTGATCTTATTTATGTGGGATTAACGTCTCAACAGCTGAGAAGAAGGGTCAAGGAACATGTACTGTCTATTCAGGCAGCAAAAAATGAGAAGGACATTACACAACTTAAGACCTTGGCCAGACATTTTAAAGAGAAGTACGATTCAGATGGCATCCTACTTTGGATTAGGGGCATTGACCAAGTGCTTATTTCTGCAAGAGGAGGCGATTGGAAGAAAATATTAGCCCAAAAAGAAACAAAATTGATTTTTCTATTAAATACAGTTGCACCACTGGGTTTGAATGAGGGCAATAGTTTTGCCCTATTCATCTAGACGGTGGGGGGGGGGGGGAGATTTAAAATTATTTTTGACCTTTTTTGTTCCATTTTTCCCCTCCCTCTCCTCACAATAATATCTGTGATGGTGTATTCCTCAGTGCCCTCAGTTCAGTTCAGGTGGCTCTCGTCGGGTCATCAGTGCCCTGGGTCTGGGCCTGACACCCAGGACCGTTGTTTTTAACTGTTATTTTAAATGTCTTATTTGTATTTTAATAGGTCCTCGTGTATAATTAGCGTAGGTGTCTTATCCTGCCTGATGCTAATAACATTTTATGTGTTTGAGAAATAGAGACGAGCTTTTGATGCTTGTTGCTGCTGATGCTTTATCTTTCATCTGAGAATGCATGAATCGGATCACTGGGGAGGAGATAATAGCTACAAACCTCTTTAGGGATGGATGATAATTTATATATAGCGTATAAGATCATGTATATACTATGGGGTGCTGATGTCTGACTGCTTATCTATTTATACATTCGGCCATGTAAATCTTTACAGTCTATGTATGCACGTATTGTGTTGAGTTTTGGAGTACCGCACTCCAGTTTGGTTCACTGGTGCCTGCAAGGACTTATTCAGTCGCACTATAATAGTAAGAAGATTGCAGCACACAGTTTTTCTTGTTGCTATTAAGTTTTAATTTCACATTTTTTCATCACATAATTAGAGTTCCGGTGCAATATTCACAGCTATGAGCATAGAAGAAAACGACCAGACGTTTCGGCCTTTCACGGCCTTCCTCAGTGGTCTTATATAACTCATACAAATATACATTATCTTTATAGATTTAAGACCACTGAGGAAGGCCGTGAAAGGCCGAAACGTCTGGTCGTTTTCTTCTATGCTCATAGCTGTGAATATTGTACCGGAACTCTAATTATGTGATGAAAAACTGTGAAATTAAAACTTAATAGCAACAAGAAAAACTGTGTGCTGCAATCTTCCTACTATTATGTATGCACGTATATCGCACTTGCATCTACCAACTTGATGTTTGGTATTAATAATTCTTTATACTTTATATATTGGTTATTTATGCTTTATTTCACATCTCACTGCACGGAGCACTTTCACCCTTGCACTTTATCACTTTTGGTTGTGCACTTATTCTGTAAAGTAATATCAATGATTTTTTTGTAATGGTTTGCAAATTTTATAAACTTTGTTAAGCAACATCACGTTTTGGTCCCGATTATGGGCAGTGTCATGTATATAATCATATAGATATAATCATGTGTAATATGTTTATATGGGATTTAATATTTGATGGTGGATTGGATTTTATTTTTATTATTATTCATTCATTCATTTATTTTTATTTATTTATACAGGTGCTTTCAGATGTTATTATACAATATATGGATTGATGTATGGATTTATTTATTTATTGACATTGAATTGAATTGTATTAATTGTGGATCTTATTGTTATTATGTGAGTTTTGATACGCATTTGCACTTTATGGGGCTTAAATTAAATTAAGGTAGTTCGTCCCTCCTCCCCCACCCTTCGTCTTTGTAATTCCTCCCTCCTCCTCCTGCTATTGTAATTCTGAGGTGCCGAGTGGAGCTTTATAATTATAATTACCAACATGTCCCACTATTATAAAGCTGATCTGTGAGGGTCACTAATATCTGTTACGGTTCGGGATTGAATCCTAGTAGCCTTACTTGAGATGGCCGTTTGTTGTTATCATCCTGATGCCATTGGTTACTTTGGCCACCCAGTTCGGTATAGCATATGATAGTACGCATCCCGATCATGTGACGATAATGATCACATGAACATGTGCAGCTCACGCGAGAGGCCACTTCCTGGTTCCGGTGTGGGCGGATGTGACATCATAGGCGTCACTTCCTGGCTCCAGTATGGGCAGATGTGACGCCACCGGCGTATCGGCGTGGTACAGGGCGGTATGTGAGTGGTTGATTTTCCCAGCTGTAGGCCTATTTAAGAGTGTGGTTCAGGCAGGATAGACAAGCCCCCTGAAGAAGCCGAGCGAAACGCGCGTCGGGGTGCGCTCACCAGAGATCTAAGGTTTGTCCCCCATTACATCTTTAATTGGTGGCTACTTGCTTGTTGTTGGGATATGGGCTCCACATGGATTATTGCATGTGGGTGGCTCTGACATATCTATACTGACATCTTATATTATCCTTGATGATTGTCGCAACTCTTTGCAAGATATCACCTATATCATTATAAGACTTGCTCTCCATTGGCTTGTTGAGGAGATTTTTTATCTCCGTATGATTATTATTGCCAAGCCATTAGGAGGGGTGTCTTAAGGGGGTACATTTATCCTGTGTATCTTTGGTGTGCCGCTGATTCGCAGCGCTACTGCATTACTGCTATTTTATTATATTGATTATTACTTATTTTGTTGTCTATTATGATGTTATCTAATAAAAATGTATTATTATTGTATATGTGTGTCCTTGTTTGTTGGTAATACTGGTGTACAGTAGAACTGGCTTAGTTGCCCATAGCAACCAATCAGATTCCACTTTTCATTTTTGACAGCTCCTTTGGAAAATGAAATGTAGAATCGGATTGGTTGCTATGGGCAACTAAGCCAGTTCTACTCTACACCAGTTTGATAAATCTCCCCCTATATATGCCCTTTATCTGGTCGCTCTATGCTCGTGTCATATATCTTAGAATTAAAAGAGAACCTCCTGTCAAAAAAAAAGTCCATCGAGCATCTATATGTAAAGTAAAGATCTTGGAACTTGGATCACTACATGTAACACCTTCCAGGACATATTGTAATAGGCGTTTTATCTTCACTCCTTCAAGTTCTTTTTCCATTTTCCAGCAGTGTATTTCTCACACAGAACGGGGCACAACAGATGGAAATGTCACTGCTTTGATTAGGCCTAGTCAACAACTACCAGCAGACACATCCAGAGGATTGCATTGAGCGGCACATTTTGCAACAACTAGCAATTTTTGCAGCAATCACATACAGTTCATTGAATTCACACAGATGGGTTAAAAAGGAGAACTTAAAGGGGTTTCGCACTTCAGCAAATGGCATTTATTATATAGAGAAAGTTAATACACTCCACTTATTGATGTATTGTTATTACCGATATTGCTTTCTTTGCTGTCTGAATACATTTTTCTATCTCATTATACAAGGCTTGTTTCCATTGTTACGACCACCCTGCAATCCATCAGCATGGCTGTGCTTGTATATTATAGGAAAAAGCACCAGCCTATGTGCGCTCCCACGGTCCCGGCCACCAGAGAGGCCGACATTTTTTCCTACAGTATAGTGTGCAAGCACGACCACCACCACTGATGGATTGCAGGGAAAAATGAATCCAGCCAGCAAAGGGAGGCAATATGGACAATCACAATACATTAGTAAGTGCCTTGTATTAACTTTCTCTACATGATAAATGCTACTTGCTGAAGTGACACAACCCCTTGAAGTAGAATAAAGAGAACCTTACCTGACTCGTAAATAGAATCTGTGAAAGAAAAGCAAATGATTACAGAATATCAGTCCATATACCACACACTACTGTCCACACTGTAATTAATAACTACAGAGGGGAAATGCTAGAGAAATAGCATTCTTAGCTTATAATACTATTACTATACTATGATGTGCTATATATTACTGCTCTTTTTATCTGGTTTCCCTCTGCCCTATTTATCTGGCCACTATATGTTGTATGATATCGCTATATTTATTTTATGCACTTATATAGAGCTGACATATTCCGCAGCACTTTACAGACATTAGCATTGTCCCCAATGAGGCTCACAATCTAAGTTCCCTATCAGTATGTCTTTGGAGTGAGGGATGTAACCAGAGAACCCAGAGGAAATCACGCAAACACGGGGAGAACATACAAACTCCATGCAGATGTTGTCCTTGGTCAGATTTAAACCCAGGACCCAGGGCAACAACGCTAACCACTGAGCCACCATGCTGCCCATATATTTGATATTCATCTGGTCACTACATGTGATATTTATCCAATCGCTATATCTGCTCCTTATCTGGTCACTATATGCTTCATGTGTCATACATCTTATAATTAAAAAAGAGCCCCCTGATCAACTTCATGTTTAATCTCCCGTGTATTTTCATGATCAGTTCCCTATTCTACAATATATCATCTGATCTTAATACAAAAACATATTACTTACCCCACAAATTTTCTGAAAAGTAAACAAATTTTTTTTATTAGAATTTGTAACCATATCCTGCATACAAGTCTCCTACCTTGATGTAATACAATGTATTGTATATAGGGGGCAGGACTTCTGATATCTACATGTAATTCTTATATGTTCTCTAGGGTCTACAGTCGTGGCCAAAAGTTTTGAGAATTACATAAATATTGGAAATTGGAAAAGTTGTTGCTTAAGTTTTTATAATAGCAATTTGCATATACTCCAGAATGTTATGAAGAGTGATCAGATGAATTGCATAGTCCTTCTTTGCCATGAAAATTAACTTAATCCCAAAAAAAACTTTCCACTGCATTTCATTGCTGTCATTAAAGGACCTGCTGAGATCATTTCAGTAATCGTCTTGTTAACTCAGGTGAGACTGTTGACGCGCACAAGGCTGGAGATCATTATGTCAGGCTGATTGGGTTAAAATGGCAGACTTGACCTGTTAAAAGGAGGGCGATGCTTGAAATCATTGTTCTTCCATTGTTAACCATCGTGACCTGCAAAGAAACGCGTGCAGCCATCAATGCGATGCATAAAAATGGCTTCACAGGCAAGGATATTGTGGCTACTAAGATTGCACCTCAATCAACAATTTATAGGATCATCAAGAAAAGAGGTTCAATTCTTGTTAAGAAGGCTTCAGGGCGTCCAAGAAAGTCCAGCAAGCGCCAGGATCGTCTCCTAAAGAGGATTCAGCTGTGGGATCGGAGTGCCACCAGTGCAGAGCATGCTCAGGAATGGCAGCAGGCAGGTGTGAGCGCATCTGCACGCACAGTGAGGCGAAGACTTTTGGAAGATGGCCTGGTGTCAAGAAGGGCAGCAAAGAAGCCACGTCTCTCCAAAAAAAACATCAGGGACAGATTGATCTTCTGCAGAAAATATGGTGAATGGACTGCTGAGGACTGGGGTAAAGTCATATTCCCCGATGAAGCCTCTTTCCGATTGTTTGGGGCATCAGGAAATAGGCTTGTCCGGAGAAGAAAAGGTGTGCGCTACCATCAGTCCTGTGTCATGCAAACAGTAAAGCATCCTGAGACCATTCATGTGTGGGGTTGCTTCTCATCCAAGGGAGTGGGCTCACTCACAATTTTGCCCCAAAACACAGCCATGAATAAAGAATGGTACCAAAACACCCTCCAACAGCAACTTCTTCCAACAATCCAACAACAGTTTAGTGAAGAACAATGCATTGTCCAGCACGATGGAGCACCGTGCCATAAGGCAAAAGTGATAACTAAGTGGCTCGGGGACCAAAACGTTGACATTTTGGGTCCATGGCCTGGAAACTCCCCAGATCTTAATCCCATTGAGAACTTGTGGTCAATCCTCAAGAGGCGGGTGGACAAACAAAAATCCACAAATTCTGACAAACTCCAAGAAGTGATTATGAAAGAATGGGTTGCTATCAGTCAGGAATTGGCCCAGAAGTTGATTGAGAGCATGCCCAGTTGAATTGCAGAGGTCCTGAAAAAGAAGGGCCAACACTGCAAATACTGACTCTTTGCATAAATGTCATGTAAATGTCTTCAAAAGCCTTTGAAACGTATGAAGTGCGTGTAATTATATTTCACTACATCACAGAAACAACTGAAACAAAGATCTAAAAGCAGTTTAGCAGCAAACTTTGTGAAAACTAATATTTGTGTCATTCTCAAAACTTTTGCCCACGACTGTAGACTTCAGGTTCTCAACCTGTATTGACCATAGTACATGGTGTGATATTTATCTGGCCACTATATGTGATATTTATCCGGTCACTACATGTGATATTTATCCGGTCACTATATTGTCTGAATACATTTTTCTATCTCATTATACACGGCTTGTTTCCATTGTTACGACCACCCTGCAATCCATCAGCATGGCTGTGCTTGCATATTATAGGAAAAAGCACCAGCCTATGTGCGCTCCCACGGTCCCGGTCACCAGAGAGGCCGACATTTTTTCCTACAGTATAGTGTGCAAGCACGACCACCACCACTGATGGATTGCAGGAAAAAATGAATCCAGCCAGCAAAGGGAGGCAATATAGACAATCACAATACATTAGTAAGTGCCTTGTATTAACTTTCTCTACATGATAAATGCTACTTGTTGAAGTGACACAACCCCTTGAAGTAGAATAAAGAGAACCTTACCTGACTCGTAAATAGAATCTGTAAAAGAAAAGCAAATGAATACAGAATATTAGTCCATATACCACACACTACTGTCCACACTGATTAATCACTATAGAGGGGAAATGCTAGAGAAATAGCATTCTTAGCTTATAATACTATTACTATACTAGGATGTGCTATATATTACTGCTCTTTTTATCTGGTTGCCCTCTGCCCTATTTATCTGGCCACTATATGTTGTATGATATCACTATATTTATTTTATGCACTTATATAGCGCTGACATATTCCGCAGCACTTTGCAGACATTAGCATTGTCCCCAATGAGGCTCACAATCTAAGTTCCCTATCAGTATGTCTTTGGAGTGAGGGATGTAACCAGAGATCTCAGCGGAAACCCACACAAACACGGGGAGAACATACAAACTCCATGCAGATGTTGTCCTTGGTCAGATTTGAACCCAGGGCAACAACGCTAACCACTGAGCCACCATGCTGCCCATATATTTGATATTTATCTGGTCACTACATGTGATATTTATCCAGTCGCTATATGCGCTCCTTATCTGGTCACTATATGCTTCATGTGTCATACATCTTATAATTAAAAAAGAGCCCCCTGATCAACTTCATGTTTAATCTCCCGTGCATTTTCATGATCAGTCAAAAGTGCCCTATTCTACAATATATCATCTGATCTTAATACAAAAACATTACTTACCATTAAATTGTTCTGAAAAGTAAACAAAAAAATGTAATTAGAATTTGTAACCATATCCTGCATACAAGTCTCCAACCTTGATGTAATACAATGTATTGTATATAGGGGGCAGGACTTCTGATATCTACATGTAATTCTTATATGTTCTCTATGGTCTACAGTCGTGGCCAAAAGTTTTGTGAATTACATAAATATTGGAAATTGGAAAAGTTGCTGCTTAAGTTTTTATAATAGCAATTTGCATATACTCCAGAATGTTATGAAGAGTGATCAGATGAATTACATAGTCCTTCTTTGCCATGAAAATTAACTTAATCCCCCCAAAAAACTTTCCACTGCATTTCATTGCTGTCATTAAAGGACCTGCTGAGATCATTTCAGTAATCGTCTTGTTAACTCAGGTGAGAATGTTGACGAGCACAAGGCTGGAGATCAGTATGTCAGGCTGATTGGGTTAAAATGGCAGACTTGACCTGTTAAAAGGAGGGTGATGCTTGAAATCATTGTTCCCTTACGTCCTACCAGCAGCACAGATGGGGTTAACTGCCCCCCGTGGACTGGTAGGACCGGCGGAATTTTTAATGAGCCCAAAGACCTAAACCAATAAAAGAACTCCAGCTCCCTTAAAGGGAGGGGTTCATCCCCCAGCCCACCGTGTTTTTTTCTGTCCTTTGGACAGGTGGACTGGCGAGTCTTCTCCCTGGTTTATTTATTTTAGACAGGGGGTTTTGGGACGTTAGCGTGTGACCTGAAAAGGTCTCCTTTAGTCCCTTATGGAGATGCGCTTATTTTTTGCGCCCCATTGCAGTGTGGTTTCACATGCTCACATGTCGTACCTCCGTCTTCTCCCCTGCGATAGCCGGCAGCGCTCCGCTGAGAAAGTTTGCCTGGGCGCCGCCATAACCGGAAGTGACGCGGCCCTAGCCGCGACGTCACTTCCGGTTTCCCCGGCGTCTGCCGAATAGGTTTTTCGGCCGTTGTTTTTCTTGCGCAGGGGGGAATAGGTGATGTGGGGGACACTCTCACTTAGGCTTAGGCCTTCTTTCCCCTTTTTTAACAAGGGAAGGCTGTGTTCGTATGGCTGTTTTCAGGGGGAGGTTTAGCCCTGAGCTTCACCACTCCCCTGGGCGGAGCTATCCTATTTAAGCTCCCTGATTCCCTCAGTCGGTCTCTGGTTGCGCTGCTTTAACAAGCTAGCTCCAGAGTCTCCTGTCATTTGTGAGACATTGCCTTCAGACCGGTCTTTTTTGCTTTAACAGCTATCTTTGTTCTCTCCTCTGGTTCGTGCTAAAATCTGGAGGGTTTTTTCTTTTATTTCCATTTTTTATGATGTTTAAATTCCTCTCCTTTTGTTTCCTTGTAGCTATGGCCTCTCCTGCAGAGCCCGATCAGCCACGGAAATCAGCCACCAAGAGGAGACACCTGGCTTGCTATGATTGCAATACGCCTCTTGAGGACAGCTGCCCATTTTCCAGATGTAACAGCTGTCGTTCCGCCACTGCTACAGAGCCTTCAATGCAGGATATGTACCAGTGGGCTAAGACTTATGTCGACGACTCCATCAAGGGGGTCGTAAGTCTCCTTAACGAGAGACTACCCGTTCCCTCCCAGATACCTATGGAGGTGCCCGCCCCCACCGATAGGCCTATGCCCCTTTCTGTGGGGTCATCTTCCTCAGATGAGGAAGAAGCAACTTCTGGCTTCTTTCCACCGGAAAAGACCCAGAAGCTTCTAAGGTCCATCAGGTCGGGGGACCATGATGTTGACATAGGGGAGTCTTCCGATCCCGCCTGCCGGACCCAGCGGGTCTTTAGGGCAGATGAGACCCTTCTCTCTGTGATGCGCACGGAGTGGAAAAAGCCAGAAAAAGGCCCAGTCCTTACCAGGAAGTTCAAACTAATGTTTCCTATGGCTATACCCTTAGTGGAATCATGGGGTTCCATTCCTAAGGTGGACATGGCGATTGCCAAGTTGTCCAGGCGCACTCTGGTCCCTGCAGATGATGGGTCTAGCCTGCAGGACCCCCTAGATAGGAGGGCAGAGTGCACCCTCAGAAGAGGTTACTCGGCGGCCGCAGCCTCGGCCTCGACTTCTATTGCTGCCACAGAGGTCTCCTCCTTCCTCAGAACCAAGCTGAACCAGATCCAGACGGATGTTGACCAGAGTGTCTCTCGGGACGATATCCTCGCTGCCTTTAAGTCCGTCAACCTAGCCATGGATTTTCTCTGTGACACAGCCCAACTCCAATTAAAGTTGGCGGCCAAGACTATGGCTTTAGTGTCTGCCGCCAGGAGACCTCTGTGGCTCAAACCTTGGAACGCGGATAACGCGTCCAAATACAACCTCTGTGGGCTCCCCTTTGAACCGAACCGTCTGTTCGGATCTGAGCTAGACACCATTATGGAGGGTCTATCAGACAAAAAGGGGAAGAGCCTTCCCCAACAGCCCTTTCGAGGCAGGGGAAGACAAGCCCGCGGAGGCCGACCAGGACAGCAGGGACGTAAGGATTGGGGGGGGGGGCCGCCTAGAAAGTTTTCTAGGCGTTCCCGCAAACCCACCAGGGAGGCAAAGCCCTCCTGACTATGGGCCTCTCAGAGGCTCTTGGATAAACCCTGCTATCCCTGCCATTACGCCTCTGGATTTCCCCGTACCCCTCCCCCACCTCTCTGTGGGGGGGGGCGTCTTCTCCACTTCAGCCACGTATGGGCCCAGGAAATCCGGGACCCTTGGGTCCAAAATATAGTAGCCGTCGGCTATCTAATAGACCTTATTTCTCCCCCCCCAGGAAGATTCATTGCCACATGCAGTTTTTTGCCAACCAGGCAAAGGGTCTTGGAAGCCTATATCCAAGACTACCTTTCCAAGGGAGCCCTGGAGGTGGTACCGGCAGGGGAGAAGGGTCTAGGGATTTATTCTCAAGTTTTCCTGGTACCCAAAAAGACAGGAGATCTTCGGATGATTATAGATTTGAGATTTCTCAATCGTTTCATAAGGAGGACCAGGTTCCGCATGGAAACCATAAGGTCAGTCAGCCACCTCCTCAACCCTGGGGATGTGATGGCTACTCTGGACCTCAAAGATGCTTACCTCCACATCCTGATCCATCCTTCCTCCCGGAAGTTTCTCAGGATCGCGGTCCAGATATCAGGAGTGTGCAAACATTTCCAGTTTGCCGCCCTTCCCTTCGGAATCTCGTCTGCCCCCCTGATCTTCACCAAGGTGGTAGTATCGGTTGTGGCAGCATTGAGACTCCAAGGTCTGACCATTGTCCCTTTACCTGGACGACTGGCTTCTTCTAGCCCCTTCTGTCCCTCTACTTTCCCACCATCTTCATGTCGCAATTTCTTTTCTGCTCCGCCTAGGCTGGATGGTCAACTGGTCGAAGTCGAACGTGAGCCCTTCGACTTCTATCCATTATCTGGGATTCATAATCGACTCTCTGCAGATGTCCCTCCAGTTGACACCGGAAAGAAGAATGCGGATTCAGGACCTAGCAAGGTTCCTTTACGTACCACGACGAGTCTCCATACGGACCCTCATGAAGATGGTGGGGCTCATGTCAGCGGCTGCGGATGCAGTCCCTTGGGCTTTATGGCACCTCCGACCTCTTCAATCGGAGGTCTTAAGCAAATGGAACGGCAGCCCCAAGGGGCTAGATTCCCTGTGCTCCCTATCCAACCAATCCCGGAATTCCCTCAGATGGTGGTTCCATCTACCAGAAGGGAAGTCTATGACCCAACCAGCTTGGCTCATATTGACCACGGACGCGTCCCTTGTAGGCTGGGGCGCTCATCTAGACGGGTCCCCAGTTCGGGGATCCTGGTCTCCTCAGGAGCGGCATCTTTCTTCAAACCTCTGCGAGATGCGTGCTATCCGGCTAGCCCTCCTTCACTTCGCCCCTCGGATTCGGGGCAAAGCAGTGAAAGTCCAGTCAGACAATATGACTGCCGTGCTTTATATAAACAAGCAGGGAGGCACAAGATCCGTACCCCTTCTTTTAGAGATTGGGGTAATTCTTCGGTGGGCAGAGCTGAACCTATCCCATCTATCCGCCACTCACATCAGAGGCTCCCTCAATGTCATCGCGGACCGCCTAAGTCGCGGCCTACCGACCATGGAATGGTCATTACATCCGGAGATCTTCAAACAATTAGTCCTCAGGTGGGGGATGCCAGAGGTGGATCTCATGGCAACCAAGTTCAACGCCAAGGTACAGAGGTTCTGTTCCCTTTACAGGGAGGACAACCCCCTGGCGATAGATGCTCTGACAATACCGTGGAGGTTCAGGCTGGCGTACATCTTCCCTCCCTTTTCCATGATCCCGAGGGTATTGATGAAAATCCGTCAGGATCAGGCCTCGGTAATAGCCATCATACCGTTTTGGCCCAGGAGATCCTGGTTTACCCAGCTCATTCAGATGAGTCGGGGACAATATTGGAGACTCCCCCCGGAGCAGACCCTGGTGTCGTGGGACACTCATCTCTGCCCAGATCTGCACAGATTCAACCTGACAGCCTGGAGGTTGACCAGTCCCTTCCCAGAGTAGAAGGGCTCTCTGAGTCGGTCCTGAGAACATTATCGCATTCCAGAGCAGAGTCTACCAAAAAGGCCTACTCCCGGATTATGAGGATCTTCACCTCTTGGTGTAGCTCCAATCAGGTGGCGTCTGCAGATCCGCCTCTCGCAGCGATCCTACAGTTCCTTCAGGATGGGATAGACAGAGGTCTCTCCCCTTCTACCCTGAAGGTCCAAGTGTTTGCCATCTCGGCCTGTCTTAACAGACCATATTCTCGGGACCCGCTCATCAAGCGCTTCCTTAAAGGGGTTGTCCAGGTTCAGAGCTGAACCTGGACAGCCCTCCATTTTCACCCAGGCAGCCCCCCTGACATGAGCATCGGAGCAGTTCATGCTCCGATGCTCTCCTTTGCCCTGCGCTAAATCGCGCAGGGCAAAGGCATTTTTCTGAGTTCCGGTGACGTACCGGGCTCTCTATGGGGCTGACAGGAACCCCGGTGACGTCACCAGCACTGATGGGCGGGATTTGGCTCTGCCCTAGCCAGTAAAACGGCTAGGGCAGAGCTAAAGCCCGCCCCTCAGAGCCGGTGACGTCACCGAACACACTGCTGGGCGGAAGTTACCGCCCGGCAGTGTGTTATTGAAAACACAAGAGCCCGTGCCCTGCGCGATCTAGCGCAGGGCACTGGAGCGCATCGGAGCATGAGATGCTCCGATGCTAGGCTCAGGGGGGCTGCCGGGGTGAAAATAAGGGTATGTCCGGGTTCAGCTCTGAACCTGGACAACCCCTTTAAAGGAGCGGAAAGATTGAAGCCTACAATACTGAGACCCGTTCCTCAATGGGATTTGTCAGTTGTTCTTAGGGGGCTAGCATCTCCCCCCTTTGAACCCTTGGAGGAGGCAAGTTTTAAACTCTTAACACTTAAGATGGTTTTTCTTCTGGCCATAACTTCGGCCAAAAGAGTTTCGGAGCTTCAAGCTTTCTCCGCGTTATACCCTTATACCATGTTTTTACAAGATAGGGTCCTTTTGAAATTTCTACCTTACTTTAGACCTAAGGTTTCTACCTTTCAAAATATTAATCAGGTAGTCTCTCTTCCTGTATTACTCTCTGCCTCCTCCCCAGATGCTCCAGTCCGACATCCACTGGACATAGCTAGATGCCTTCAGATCTATGTGGATAGATCCAAAGAGTTCAGGATGGATGAAAATCTCTTTATCCTGTTTGCCGGTAAGTCAAAAGGCCGTAAAGCGTCTAAGACGACCATTAGTCGCTGGGTTAAGGAAGCCATTAGGGAAGCCTTCATTCCCAAGCCTTAGATCCTCCGGAGTTTGTGAGGGCCCATTCTACAAGGGCCGTAGCTACCTCTGTGGCGGAGAGAAATCTTCTTCCCCTAGAGTTGATCTGCAAGGCAGCTTCCTGGAGCTCGGAGTCTACCTTCATCTCCCATTATAGGATCGATGCTAGGATATCTGAGTTCTCGGCCTTTGGGCAGACAGTCCTTACTTCTGCCGAGCATGAGGACCCTCCCTAGGGGATTCTTCTTGCTATCGTCCCCATCTGTGCTGCTGGTAGGAACGTAAGGGAATCGTAATTTCTAACGATATTTGTTTCCCTTAGTCCTAACAGCAGCACACAAATTTCCCGCCCTAAAGTACTTTTTTTCTTGTGACATACACGGTGGGGCTGGGGGATGAACCCCTCCCTTTAAGGGAGCTGGAGTTTCTTTTATGGTTTAGGTCTTTGGGCTCATTAAAAATTCCGCCGGTCCTACCAGTCCACGGGGGTGCAGTTAACCCCATCTGTTGACTGCTTGTTAGGACTAAGGGAAAACAAATTATCGTTAGAAATTAACGATTCTTCCATTGTTAACCATCGTGACCTGCAAAGAAACGCGTGCAGCCATCAATGCGATGCATAAAAATGGCTTCACAGGCAAGGATATTGTGGCTACTAAGATTGCACCTCAATCAACAATTTATAGGATCATCAAGAACTTCAAGGAAAGAGGTTCAATTCTTGTTAAGAAGGCTTCAGGGCGTCCAAGAAAGTCCAGCAAGCACCAGGATCGTCTCCTAAAGAGGATTCAGCTGGGGGGTCGGAGTGCCACCAGTGCAGAGCTGCTCAGGAATGGCAGCAGGCAGGTGTAAGCGCATCTGCACGCACAGTGAGGCAAAGACTTTTGAAAGATGGCCTGGTGTCAAGAAGGGCAGCAAAGAAGCCACTTCTCTCCAAAAAAAACATCAGGGACAGATTATCTTCTGCACAAAATATGGTGAATGGACTGCCGAGGACTGGGGCAAAGTCATATTCCCCGATGAAGCCTCTTTCCGATTGGGGGCATCAGGAAAAAGGCTTGTCCGGAGAAAAAAGAGGTGTGCACTACCATAAGTCCTGTGTCATGCCAACAGTAAAGCATCCTGAGACCATTCATGTGTGGGTGCTTCTCATCCAAGGGAGTGGGCTCACTCACAATTTTGCCCCAAAACACAGCCATGAATAAAAAATGGTACCAAAACACCCTCCAACAGCAACTTCTTCCAACAATCCAACAACATTTAGTGAAGAACAATGCATTGTCC